>NC_056740.1:60837733-61057733 GCF_019279795.1 Protopterus annectens | reverse complement strand
ACAGACATCCCAAGTTAACTAAGGAGAGACAGCAAACTGTATCCAGAACAGACGACAATCCTACAATAGGTATGTGAAGCATATATGCATGTAATTGAATGTAGTACTTGGTCTATAATAATGGGATAGATGATGTGGAATGATTTATATGTGCCATCAGGTGTTGTTGTTGTAATGATGTCCTGCTGAACAACTGCTATGGACAATAGACTCTGTCCCTCTGGGCAGTGGGCCATACCTGTCAACTGTGCGGATCAGCACTGAATGACAAGATGTAAGCCATCATAGTGTGTGTTCTGTACTGCAAGACATGTATATTAGTGTGGCCAATAGCTGGTGGTGGAAGTAATGCCGTTGTGATAGACACATGAGTTTCAGAGCCCACTACTTGCAGGACAGTCATGTTAATGTGTAATGCAGCATACACAAACGCCATAGGTGTGTAATAGGCTTACACGCAGTCTGCCCCTATATATGCCCCCTCTAATGTTAGGTTGTGTCCACATGTGACACCTGTCTGTGTTGTAGCAAGGCAGAACAGTACAGCTGTGAAGGAAGGAGAGTTAGAGACTGTGGACCTAATGTCTGAATGCAGCCTACATATATATATATATATATATATATATATATATATATATACATATATATCTGTGTGTGTGTGTGTGTGTGTATATACAGATATACAGACACACACACACACACACACACACACACACACACACACACACACACACACACACACACACACACACACACACACACACACACACACACACACACACACACACTTATATAAATACATGTCCCCTATTGTTCTATTGTAAAATGACAGTGCTGCACGATATGTGTGAGAGAACATCACACATATCAATACACACACACACACACACACACACACACGTATATATATATATATATATATATATATATATATATATATACACAGCAGTAACTGGGTGCAAAATGGACAGTTATGTCTGGTGTAAACTCCATGTTGGGAACACATTGCCCTGGTTTGTGAAGGTGGGACTGGTATTTTGGGGAAGGATAGAAGGTATATTTGGGGAGGTAGGTTGGGTTGGAAGCCAGAAAAGACAGCATACAGGGGCAGTATATGACACATGGTGGGTAAACACCTTGGATGGGGAGTGTTGTTTGGAATGTGGAAGCCTGTAAGCCCCCATATGGAAAGAATGGGACCAAGGTCCCCACCCATGGGCAGTCATAACAGCATCTTCATGGCCCTGAATGTGCCTGAGCTGGGGACTGAGCAGGAGGAGCATGCAGACCCTGTGATTGTGTACTGAGGGCCTCAAGGTGCTGTAGCAAATCCCCCAAGTCTCTGTGGAGCTCTTTATGCACCAGACCCTGGACCTAACTTTGGGTAGCAGGATCCTATCTGTGTGTGCTCCCGGGGGGGGGGGCAAACACCATCCCCTGAGGTGGTTCCACCTGATGGTAGTGCAGGACCAGTAGATGAGGTCCCAGGGTGGGTTCCAGATGTAATGTGACCTGGTAACATGGCCAGATGAGGTGGGAGAGGTGGTTCTGCTGGCAACTGTCTTCCCAAACATGCTATTGTGTCACTGTTATAGAACATATGTGGGTAGTAATAGTCCACACATTCCAATATTATGTCTAACAGCATGTATAGATATCCCCATTAACACAAAACAACAGATGTGCAGCAGTCACATAGCAAACAGAACACATGCATATATGGAACCATAGTGGCCCTTACAATGGTATTCAGGTGACATTGTTCATAACAGGCCATCAATGATAGTGTTTCAACAATGAACATGACTACAAACACATTGCACAAATTGCTGTAGAATACAATATATGTCCCAATAGTAGGTCTGCTGTAGATATACCCATTGAGTTGTATGAGCAAATTGTTGTTGCAGATATGGTGGGAGGGCAGAGATGTGTATTAACAACTATTATATCCTTGCAGTATGAGGTCCTTAGACCTGTTTCCCTCTTTATGTCTTTCAGGCACAATGTCTCGGGAAAGACTTCCGATTTACACACCCCAGGAGAATGAAGTCATCATCACATACATCATCACATACCTGGTGCAGCACTACCACACCCTGTTTGGGTGTACAGCCCATGATCTGCAGGAGAGGACCAACCTGTGTAACAATCTTGTCCACAGGGTAAATGATGTCGGCCTGCATAATTGCAGTTATGAGCAGGTCTGACATCGCTGCACTGATCTACTCCACCATGCCCATCAGCATGCTGCTGTGGTTAGGGGGGACCAGCTTGCAACAGGGGGGGGGGTCATGCCATCCAGCATCTCTGACACATGTTGAGGAGCTCCTTGCCAGCCTTGGGGCACCTGCCCACCCACAAACACAAGACCCAGCAGAGAGCATAGTGCAGGTGTGTGCTACCCACATGATGGCTGAGGAGCATGCAGGTAAGGCCACAGGGCACATCAGTAGACCACTGTTGCGTATCCATCTGCATCTGTAGAGTTTAATCATGCATATGTGAGATGAAATATATATATTCTGTTGCTGTGTTGTAGTAATAAACAGATGTGCATAATCTGTAGTATTGTATATTTGTACTGTTGATGTACTGTAAAGCTGCTCCCACCCTGTACCAATGCCACAGGTGTGGCTACTGACATCACATCTCTCACACAACTATGTAGGTCCCTCTGGTATACCTCCGGAGCAGCAGCCTGTAGCTGGTGGGTATGGTGTTTGTTCAGGTCTAGGTAAACAACAAAAGGCCAGCAATGTGCGATCCAGAAGTGAAAAATAATTAGGTCAAATATGAATGGCTAAAAAATAACCCTTTATTAAACAGACCGGTTTCGGCAACCAATGCCTTCTTCAGTGTATGAAAAATTCTCCAAAATTCCCAACAATTTATAGACACACCCCACCTGTGAGACTGATGGAAAATGCAACCAGTATATATTTAAAGAGAAAGAACCCAAAATATAAATTGAGGTTATACATAATAGTAAATGCAACCATATCTTGACAATATGTGACAAATGTAAAGATAAATTAAACATAAAAATAGGTAGAACATTGAAAATTGAAAAATAAAAAATATGTTATGAACTGACCCCAACACATTGAATTAAGTAACAGATAAGTAGATGCATATCACTTATGGTGTAGTTATAGTAAGAACATATATCATACATGCTGTCATAACCATAAAGAACATCACATCCAAAGCATGAAAAAAAGGCAATGAATGTTCCAACAGAAAACATGTGGTTAACAATTAATGACATGGCCGAATTTGAAAATCCGTGCTTATTCCAGTGTTCCAATATAATTCCTTCTGCTATGATCGCATCTGGTATATCCATATGCCTTTTGCTCTCCTCCATCGGACCCTATATGACACATTAAGAAGACTATGAAAAAATATGAGAGATAGAAGCAAACAGATAACTATAAACCAATATTCATAATCATTCATGATGTAATTAAGATATACAAATCAATATGTTTAAAAACACAAAACATAAATTGTACCAACCTAAGTCCTCATATTTATAAATGGTCATTTAGTCCTGGAGGGAATAGGGTGCCCAATGTAATGATCCAATGTTGTTCCTTATGAGTAAGTATTTTATGCCATCCCTGGGGATTACTACGGTCCCCCAGAATTCTATCTATAATTATAAAAGAAAATTGTGCATCAGGATGTTTCAGATTGTACCTATATAAGGCATTAGTTTCCTTCCTAGTTTTGATGTCTGATCTATGTCCATTGATGCATGTTCTGAGTGGTCTAGAAGTTTGGCCTACATAAAAAGCTTGACACCGACAAGTTGCTAGATAGACCACCCAACTGCTGCTACAGTTACCAAATATTCTGCATTGATACACCTTACCGGTATTACGACTTGTAAATTCCTTACTTTTGTTAACTTGTTTACATGAACCACAATGGCCACAAGGGAATGTGCCCACTAATACATCCCCTGACATAGTCAATTGTTGGTGTATCGCTCCCCCACTTTCTATGTGTTTGAAATGTGAAAAAAGAGAGCCGAGAGTTCTGCCTCTCCTATATGAGAAATGGCACTGTTGATCCAATATTGATCTCAAATATTCATTGGCCATGAGAATATTCCAGTGTCTATTAATAATACCCTTGATAGCATTGGAATTTCTGCCAAAGGTAGTAACAAACCGGATGATATTCGTAGAACAATCCCTGGTTTGAGATTGATATTGTAACAAAGTTTTTCTCTCAATGTTATTAGTCCAATTCCAGGCATTTAGAATGTCTTGATGTCTGTAACCCCTATTGGCAAACCTATGATAAAGATCCAAGCCATCCCTATCAAAATCACCCTGTGTCAAGCTGAGGCGTTTGATATGCATAAATTGGGACTTAGGGATGTTGCGGATGGTGTGGCCTGGGTGCATGCTGGAAGCATGCAACAAAGTGTTGTATTGAGGGTATTTGCGATAAGATCTCATATTCAATGTATGATCTGTATATATGGTGACGGTAACATCAAAAAATTGATGCTTTGAAGATCGTATGTTACCGTAAACTCAATTCACCAAACATTTTGATTGAGGTATTCGATGAATTCCTGTAAATACCTGGCATCTGCCCGCCACACCATCCAGCAATCATCCAGGTACCTGCACCAAATGTTTATTTCCACCAGATAGATATTGTGTATTGGATCATAGATCATGCATTCCTCAAAGAAAGCCATGAACAAATCGGCATAAATGGGAACAAAAGATGCTCCCATCGCCGTACCCTGCAATTGCCAATAGCATTGCCCTTGAAAATAAAAGACATTCTTATTGAGGACATGTTCCGTCATGCAGATAAGCAGCGTATTGAACCCAGGGGAGTATACAGCAGCCCTGTCTAACCAATATTGTAGGGCCTGTAGGCCAGCCCAGTGTGGAATGCTAGTGTATAGGGCCTTAACATCCAATGAGCACATGAGCCAACCAGGCTCAAGTTGACAATCCTGTATGATCTGTAGAAATTGGGTCATATCCTGCAGTCTAGCCCTAACAAAACACAACAATGGTTTAAGGTACTGAGTAAGAAAGGCAAATAAAGGCTCTGTCAAGGACCCAATTCCTGATACAATCGGTCTGCCCGGAGGATTTGTAATGAACTTATGTATTTTTGGAAGTAAATACAAGATTTGCTTCTGAGGATCCTTGACAGTTAACTGAAAAACACAATTTTTGGTTATAATGCCCTCCTCAAGGGCAAGATTGAGAAAAGTGTCTATTTCCTGTTTAAAATGAGTGGTGGGATCATAGGCCATATACATATAACATCTTTTGTCAGACAGTTGAGATTGGCCCTCATTCAAATATGAACTCATATCCATCACAACCACGGCACCACCCTTGTCAGCTGGAAGGATGGCAATATTTTGATTCTCCCTTAGCTCATTTAGAGCAGTAGTTTCCTGTGTAGAAAGATTAGATCTCAAAATGTCATATTCCCTATGCTCAAAATGTAGGTCCCTAAGGACCGCTTGCATGAAAACAGAAACATGTTTGTGCATAGGTGGTTGAAAATCAGACTTAATGAATCTAAACTCATCAGTTCTTTGAGAGTCTCGATCTGCAAAAAACAATTTCAAATTCAGGTTACGACAGAAGCTCATAACATCAGTGACAATGCTATATTCATTACAAAAAAACCCAGGGATAAAACCTAAACCTTAATTAAGAAGTTGTTGATGCTGTACAGACAGTATTTCTTTGGACAAATTAAAAACATTTAGATTGACCCCCTGATTTAGGTTAGGAAGTTCTGGATCAATCCCTCGAGGGAATTGGGCATATTTGCCACTTTTGTGTTTGCGTCCACCCCTACGCCTGGGACCATGTCTAAAGGGATTGCTCTATTGGATTTTTTTCTATGTGGTGAATCCTTGTTACTGGAACTATCATAATTGGTACATGAAGAATCCTCCCCTGAGGTGCTGGCACTGGTTTGATCCCTATTTTTCAAAATGGACCGTGGTCTTTTTTTGTTAAAGTTATTACTGGGAACATTAGATGTAGAACCAGAACTGGTACCCATAAATCTCACTGTTCTCTGAGAGTCAAAAGGACGCCCCTTTGGTAATCCATATAGTCTCTTTTAAACTTCTTTATTTTTCTATCTTTGGTAACTTTATCATGGTTTGTGAGTTCCTGTGATAATTTTTTGATAGAGTCTTGAAATGTAGATTGAGACTCAAATCTTTTGCAATCTAAACACATAGTTTTGACTTCCTGGAGGTTAGTATCAATCATACGCTCATAATATTGGGCCAGGATGTTGACAAAAAGCATGGACCCTTTCTGTAAGGCTTCACGCCACTCATTAGATAATCTGTTTTCTTGTCTGCCAACCAGTGGTTGTAGCCGAATTCTGAGACCCCTAGGGGCTATATTTTTATGAAGATATGCCCGGAACAAACGTAGGTGCCATATGTTTGATCTTAGGTTTTTAAGACCCTTGGAAAGGGTATTAAATGCCAATTCACAATTCATGGCTGATTGTTCCACTGATTCATTGGAATTGTTGCCTGGCAAGGCATGGATACCAAATACCCCAATATCCTCCCGATCGGCACACAATCCAGTTAGGATACTGTCCAGGTCCATGCTAGATATATGATATAAACCAAAAAACCAGAGACCACAAGCCAAGATAAAACACTATAATAGAAAATCAATAATCAATAATAATATGTAGAGATTATGGGTATCAGCCCCTGTATCCCATCAAGATTCCCAACTGTATTTCCAAAAATTATTATGGAATAAAGGGAAAAAATGCAGAGCCAGCACTGCAAGAAAAGATGTCATATGTCAAAACAGAAAACAGAAAACTGTATATGCAGTATATTCAACTATGAACTTAGGGTTGATGACCTCTTATGGTGTAGGTCTATAGTACAAACATAAAGAACATTGCAAGTGTATAGATAGGCCCAATATATGGCCAGAGCCAATATGATGTTAAAGAACAATCGACATCAAAACACTGAGTGAACCAAATAACCAATTATTGAGCCTGCAATGGCACCACAATTATACTTGCTAAAACAGCCAATGCCCAGGGTAAGAACTTGTAAAGTATATCAAGGACTAATATGTTTGTGTAAATAACAAACCATGGTGACAAGGCCTGTAATAACAAATAGACATGACATACGCCAATATTTCAGGACAATAGTACCTAGATGGTAAAATATATTGTACTCATATATCTATGAAAACAGTATTCAGAAATACGTATTCAGAAATAGTAATAGTAATAGTAATAGTTTAAAATAGTATACTTCGCCCCCAAAAAAGCATACTACAAATCATAATATATGTATATGCACACAGAGAAATATTATTTGTGACCAACACAATAAAGAGATGACATGTTATAGAGAAAAATAATCTGACACAATAAAGGTATTCACGATAGTGATGGGCCATCCATGACATAAGAGATGCCAAAAGTTGTTAAATATGCATCTTTACAAATGTAAAATGACATAAACATATGAATAAAGTTAGAAAAACATATTGCAAAAGATTTGAGTCTCAATCTACATTTCAAGACTCTATCAAAAAATTATCACAGGAACTCACAAACCATGATAAAGTTACCAAAGATAGAAAAATAAAGAAGTTTAAAAGAGACTATATGGATTACCAAAGGGGGCGTCCTTTTGACTCCCAGAGAACAGCGAGATTTATGGGTACCAGTTCTGGTTCTACATCTAATGTTCCCAGTAATAACTTTAACAAAAAAAGACCACGGTCCATTTTGAAAAATAGGGATCAAACCAGTGCCAGCACCTCAGGGGAGGATTCTTCATGTACCGATTATGATAGTTCCAGTAACAAGGATTCACCACATAGAAAAAAATCCAATAGACCAATCCCTTTAGACATGGTCCCAGGCATAGGGGTGGATGCAAACACAAAAGTGGCAAATATGCCCAGTTTCCTCGAGGGATTGATCCAGAACTTCCTAACCTAAATCAGGGGGTCAATCTAAATGTTTTGAATTTGTCCAAAGAAATATTGTCTGTACAGCATCAACAACTTCTTAATAAAAGTTTAGGTTTTATCCCTGGGTTTTTTTGTAATGAATATAGCATTGTCACTGATGTTATGAGCTTCTGTCGTAACCTGAATTTGAAATTGTTTTTTGCAGATCGAGACTCTCAAAGAACTGATGAGTCTAGATTCATTAAGTCTGATTTTCAACCACCTATGCACAAACATGTTTCTGTTTTCATGCAAGCGGTCCTTAGGGACCTACATTTTGAGCATAGGGAATATGACATTTTGAGATCTAATCTTTCTACGCAGGAAACTACTGCTCTAAATGAGCTAAGGGAGAATCAAAATATTGCCATCCTTCCAGCTGACAAGGGTGGTGCCGTGGTTGTGATGGATATGAGTTCATATTTGAATGAGGGCCAATCTCAACTGTCTGACAAAAGATGTTATATGTATATGGCCTATGATCCTACCACTCATTTTAAACAGGAAATAGACAATTTTCTCAATCTTGCCCTTGAGGAGGGCATTATATCCAAAAATTGTGTTTTTCAGTTAACTGTCAAGGATCCTCAGAAGCAAATCTTGTATTTACTTGCAAAAATACATAAGTCCATTACAAATCCTCCGGGCAGACCGACTGTATCAGGAATTGGGTCCTTGACAGAGCCTTTATTTGCCTTTCTTACTCAATACCTTAAACCATTGTTGTGTTTTGTTAGGGCTAGACTGCAGGATATGACCCAATTTCTATAGATCATACAGGATTGTCAACTTGAGCCTGGTTGGCTCATGTGCTCATTGGATGTTAAGGCCCTATACACTAGCATTCCACACTGGGCTGGCCTACAGGCCCTACAATATTGGTTAGACAGGGCTGCTGTATACACCCCTGGGTTCAATACGCTGCTTATCTGCATGACGGAACATGTCCTCAATAGGAATGTCTTTTATTTTCAAGGGCAATGCTATTGGCAATTGCAGGGTACGGCGATGGGAGCATCTTTTGCTCCCATTTATGCCGATTTGTTCATGGCATTCTTTGAGGAATGCATGATCTATGATCCAATACACAATATCTATCTGGTGGAAATAAACATTTGGCTCAGGTACCTGGATGATTGCTGGATGGTGTGGCGGGCAGATGCCAGGTATTTACAGGAATTCATCGAATACCTCAATCAAAATGTTTGGTGAATTGAGTTTACGGTAACATACGATCTTCAAAGCATCAGTTCTTTGGATGTTACCGTCACCAGAAATATAGATCATACGTTGAATACGAGATCTTATCGCAAATACCCTCAATACAACACTTTGTTGCATGCTTCCAGCATGCACCCAGGCCACACCATCCGCAACATCCCTAAGTCCCAATTTATGCGTATCAAACGCCTCAGCTCGACACAGGGTGATTTTGATAGGGATGGCTTGGATCTTTATCATAGGTTTGCCAATAGGGGTTACAGACATCAAGACATTCTAAATGCCTGGAATTGGACTAATGACATTGAGAGAAAAACTTTGTTACAATATCAATCTCAAACCAGGGATTGTTCTACGAATATCATCCGGTTTGTTACTACCTTTGGCAGAAATTCCAATGCTATCAAGGGTATTATTAATAGACATTGGAATATTCTCATGGCCAATGAATATTTGAGATCAATATTGGATCAACAGTGCCATTTCTCATATAGGAGAGGCAGAACTCTCGGCTCTCTTTTTTCACATTTCAAACACATAGAAAGTGGGGAGCGATACACCAACAATTGACTATGTCAGGGGATGTATTAGTGGGCACATTCCCTTGTGGCCATTGTGGTTCATGTAAACAAGTTAACAAAAGTAAGGAATTTACAAGTCGTAATACCAGTAAGGTGTATCAATGCAGAATATTTGTTAACTGTAGCAGCAGTTGGGTGGTCTATCTGACAACTTGTCGGTGTCAAGCTTTTTATGTAGGCCAAACTTCTAGACCACTCAGAACACGCATCAACGGACATAGATCAGACATCAAAACTAGGAAGGAAACTAATGCCTTATATAGGCACAATCTGAAACATCCTGATGCACAATTTTCTTTTATTATTATAGATAGAATTCTGGGGGACCGTAGTAATCCCCAGAGATGGCATAAAATACTTACTCATAAGGAACAACATTGGATCATTACATTGGGTGCCCTATTCCCTCCAGGACTAAATGACCATTTATAAATATGAAGACTTAGGTTGGTACAATTTATGTTTTGTGTTTTTAAACATATTGGTTTGTATATCTTAATTACATCATGAATGATTATGAATATTGGTTTATAGTTATCTGTTTGCCTCTATCTCGCATATTTTTTCATAGTCTTCTTAATGTGTCATATAGGGTCCGATGGAGGAGAGCAAAAGGCATATGGATATACCAGATGTGATCATAGCAGAAGGAATTATATTGGAACACTGGAATAAGCACGGATTTTCGAATTCGGCCATGTCATTAATTGTTAACCACATGTTTTCTGTTGGAACATTCATTGCCTTTTTTTCATGCTTTGGATGTGATGTTCTTTATGGTTATGACAGCATGTATGATATATGTTCTTACTATAACTACACCATAAGTGATATACATCTACTTATCTGTTACTTAATTCAATGTGTTGGGGTCAGTTCATAACATATTTTTTATTTTATTTTTTATTTTTCAATTTTCAATGTTCTACCTATTTTTATGTTTAATTTCTCTTTACATTTGTTATATATTGTCAAGATATGGTTGCATTTACTATTATGTATAACCTCAATTTATATTTTGGGTTCTTTCTCTTTAAATATATACTGGTTGCATTTTCCATCAGTCTCACAGGTGGGGTGTGTCTATAAATTGTTGGGATTTTTGGAGAATTTTTCATACACTGAAGAAGGCATTGGTTGCCGAAACCGGTCTATTTAATAAAGGGTTATTTTTTAGCCATTCATATGTATTTGACCTAATTATTTTTCACTTCTGGATCGCACATTGCTGGCCTTTTGTTGTTTACTTGGTTTGGTTCGGCCGCGCATCTACCTACCTGCATAGCATCATGTTGGGTTGTTTGTTCAGGTCTGCCAATACACCGGTCATGTTATGGCCATGGTATATTCCATGCACACATTTAACACACCTACCCATAATGCATGCTGTACATGTTCACTTATTGTTACTGTTAACTGCACTGCATCACAGTGGTCACCATGGTGGTGTATCTGAAGGGTATGTATGAGTCCTGCAATATAACTAACAACCTGTTGTTGCAAGATGTGTGCACAGAGATGAACATAATGGTTGGACAAATGGCCTACAGTAGGGACATGTCTGAAACATCACCCTTATACAGTGTTACAACAGTGTATATACCACTATTACAAAGACAACTGTCACAGATCTACACTACGGCATATCACAATACTGCATTCCACAACCCTTGCAACCTGCAATGTGGTACTAACATGAGCAATGAATGTGTAATATGGAATCATATGTTAGGACAGCAAATATGGAGAATACATACTTTCACAAACACTGGAAGCATATGTGTGCATACACTCCAGATAACATATTGTGGAAGCACCTTTTGAGGTACTGACAGCATGCATTCTTCATGAGTATGGACCTTCCAGCAAGTACAGGTCTTCAATGTCACACCAATAAATGGTCTGCTGTTCAAGACATTTGGCCAGCAAATGTGCCCACTTACCTGCAACAGAGGCAGCCGTGGCATGCACAAATCTTACAAGCCATGGAATGGATCCCATACCCTCAGGTAGCACCCAGGAGTTGGACATGTACCTCACCATTGCATATACCATGGCAAACAGTGCAGTCATGTATGTGGTGAGGATGTATGGGACAGGATTAATGTAGAAAATAAACAGATGGCCATCCAAGACAGATGATGACATGTTGCAAACTGATCATGCAGGCTGCGTATTAACATGCCACAACACTGAGGGAGTTGCAGGAATGTCTAGCAAGTACTGACTGTGCAGTACCTGTGTTGGCAATTACCTGGACTCTGCATAAGTGTGACCCATGGGTTAGGGTAATCAGTTGGAATAGTTGTACCACAGGAAACATCAGCTGGTAGTGTATGCATAACAGCAAAATTCCCCCGAAGGCATGCTTTGTAATGCGTACTGGTGTACCAAGACCACATTGGAAACCTACGGACAGTATCAATAAAGATACATGCGCTGCACAAAAAACACCTCACCCCACCTCAGGTCCACCATCCCCATCTGTACCTTGATGGTGCCAGTGCACACCTGTATGTTTGTCATTCATTAGCAGGGACTAGACTGGTACACATGGTGTTCAGAGTTTAGGACACTGCAAAATGACACACACCCTGGGGATCACGTCAGTCTCCCTGCTAGACAGGGGTCCAGGGAAGTAAATAATGTTGGAAGAAATAGCCAGGGAATTGTTATGGCTAGGCTTGTATAGGCCCTAGGGCTGATAGCCTAGTACCAACCTATGAACCTATAAACATGTGTAGGCCATAGTTGTCAAGCATCTGCAAAAAGGCTGTGGATGGGGTGGGGGTGTCATCCTGAAACACAACAGTGCACTGAAGCAGAAATCCAAGGCTCACTAAGAATGGCTGTATCTGCACACAGTCAAGGTCATGAATTCTGGCAGACATAACCATGACTCCACAGCAATAGTGACAGCACTGTGTGACCTCCAAGGGCTGTGCACATGAGTTGACCTTGCAGTCATGCAAAGTTGGGGGACATTTGTAGGACAGAGTGACCAAATACTGGCAAATGCAGATGGCCCATGCTAGTATACCCCTTCCAGGAATAGTGACTGGTGTAGTACACATAACAGTAGGTGCAACAAACCATCTTGATAAGGGTGTGCACACATATGCAGCCACAAATTGTATGCGCCTCAGTCAGCATCTGCACAACTAACACATTTGTTTGATACTGCATTTGATTGCACTGGTCATATGTCACATATCAGGTTCGTGTAATGTTAACATATGCAGTAATGTGGTCCCATGGCATATCAGGGAAGAGGGTGCCATATCAATAAAGGTGTGTACACTCACCATAGCCATGGTAAGGTTTGAAAGTTGTCAGTGTAATTGTATTTTATTGGCCATACATGCACTGCTGATAATGAGATCTGTAAACCAGACATCAGGCATTCACAAATGACATCTGACCACATATCATCCTAGGTATGTGTCGGACAAATACATAGGGGCTGTGAGCAGCAGAGCAAACATAACTGACACACATATACACATTCAGCAATGGTGTGTACACCTGTGCGGTATGGTGCACAGTACATGCCAGGGTGCCAAACAGGTGCACAGCAATACTGTGTACATGAGGGCAGTGTGTTCCAGGGGAAGGGGCATCATCTACTAACACAACCCATGCATCACAGAATGTATAATGTTGCTAACAGGGATTGATTATAGCTGCACTGCATGCTGTTGAGTGCCATATGTCATGCATGTTGACAGATGGGTAATGAGAGGTCTGTGTGTAATATCTTTGTGCAACAACACCTGTAAGTGTGTGTGTGTGTGTGTGGGGGGGGGGTAATTTGTCTGTAAGTGCTATCTGCTGGAGTAGAGGGGGGTTGATGTATGTAGAATGCATGTGTGTATGTGTGTGTGTCCATGTATACACATGTATGAGTGTGGGGTTGTTCATACCTCTCAACTTCCTTTAGAAATCATGCAGTACATGGACATGGACAGACACATTAGACACCAGGAATACTTTTCTGAAATGTAATCTGAGGACAGCTGATAGTATAATAAAGTCTGCAGCATGAAAGATGCATTGGGAGGGAAAACTAGACACCAGGGATACCTTTTTAATTGCAATCAGCAGAAAGGTGAAAGAATACCCACATATGCAGCACTAAAGATGCATTGGGGAATTAGTAGACAACACCAGAGAGAGTTTCCAAATATTGCTGTAGTCCACATAAAAAGTTAATAAAGCAACAGATCTTGCATCTACTGAACAATAGTTAAGTGTGACACTCCAGTGCGTGACATTATTAACTGACTGTAGTAGCCCATAACATATGGGGGCCATGCCCAAGACATCTGGACAAAACAAAGGTGAACACGTGACATCAGGGAGTCTGAAAAAATGACTCTAATCAAGTTAAAGAGTTAATGGAGTAACAGGTCATGTTTTGTGATCACTTTTCTGAGCAATTAGAAGAATTATACGTTAATGATTGGTATTACTGACTGTAATTTTTCAAGACTGATGCAGGATGGCAAAAATAAGAGAAAAAACTAAGGGCATTCTGTAAACTCGGGGACAGATAAGTAGTATGGTGGAATGTCAGGGTGTGTGCATGTGTGTGTTTGTGTGTGCGTGTGTGCGTGTGTGCGTGTGTGTGTGTGTGTGTGTGTGTGTGTGTGTGTGTGTGTGTGTGTGTGTGTGTGTGTGTGTGTGTGTATGTGTGTGTGTGTATGTGTGTACTATTAAGCAATGACGTACAGGTCTTAAAGTGTGTTTCTTGTTTTCCCCTCACAGGTGGCGAGGTGGGTCAGGGTCCCTCCTGCAGGCAATCTGATGCCGGTGTCCATACAGACACTGAAAATTATGATAACTGTGTTGAGTCACAGGGGGAGTTGTCAGCGGCTGAAACTGTGTCATCATTTGACATCCCACTGTTATCCACCCCATCCCCCCACACAGTCACATTGCCTATACATACCCCATCACCAGTGGCCATAGCTGAGGGACAGTTGGCGGGTGGTGGTATGGGACAGGACAGTGTGGTATCTATGGCACGTGTGTCTGGACACAGCAGCAATAGCTGGATGTCTGGCAGGTACCACATAGGCTGGAGGGCGTGTGGTCATCATGCCCCTGGCAGAAATGCCACATCTGGTACCACCAGATGCATGTTTCAGGCCATCATGGAGGTGCATACATGTATGGAATGGTACACCAGACAGGCTCTGAGGTTGCAGAGGGCTACTCATTCAGCTGTTACTGACAAAATCCGTGATCTTGCAGGTGCCCTCCATTATTTTTTAGAGGTCATGGATAGACAGTTGGGTGAGATGGTGGGAATCCTCGACCGTGGAATGTCTGTGCTTGCGCATATGGTGGGAGTGGTGTGTTGGCCAGGTGGACATAGGCCAGCAACACCAACAGCTGGAGGCCGACATGGACATGCCAGAACACAGTGCCACTCCCATAGTTGTAGTACCAGCCCCAGCACTGCAGGGGTGATACTGTCCACACCACACCACAACAGGCCATGTGCACGTGGCTCTGGCCAGTCCCAAGAGGGACCCAGATCCAGCGGACATATGTCATCATCAGAGGAGGGTACCATATCATGACTTGCACCTGGTAGCACCCATGGAACCCCTGGCAGGCACAGCTCTCGTGTCCATGGCCGGAGGTGGTGAACTGCACACCGTGTCAGACACTGTCTGCAGCTGTCCAACAAATCCCTGTATAGGGCAGCCACATGGCAGAACTGTGTGCATGCATATACACACACACACATAATACCAACACAGCTAGGGCAACCCCATAACTACACGCACCACATCACCACAGCCAAATTAATAATTAAACCCCCTCACTCACACACATGGTGTCAAACTTATGGCTCAGCCTGGGTCTCTGGCAAACCAACAACCTGTGCATATGATGATACCTGTGCCACATCCCTGTCATCCATAATATCGATGCAGGGGCAGGCTAATATGGTTCTGAAGCACAGGGTAACTGTACTATGGTTTACCAATGTAATGCTGTGTAAGATGTTGTCAGCAGTAAAGTTTAATGCTTACATGTCAGGAAGTGTAGCTGTCCAGCCATGATGCATTATAGCTGTTATTAAAACTGAGTGATTGTGGTTTCCATAATGTATTCCATTTGTGTTGCAGGTGTCCATGTGTCAGCAGGATGATGGTCTGCTGTTGTATCCTATAAGGGGAATGGCACTGTGATGACACCTTGGCTGTGCCATATTCTGGGTACAGGTGAACACATGTCACAGGTCTGTATAATAGTTACTGCATGTGCCACATGGCCTATAGCTCTAGGGGTGGTGTATACAGGTGAGTGCTTGGTGGCTGATGTCAGCAGCCCTTCTACAGTGGACAATGGTAAGTGTACTGGGTGGTACACACCACATGTTTGTGTATAACACACACAGAGGCTTTGGTGTTGATGCAATACACAGAGAATACTGTACACATGGATGTATGTACCTGTGCAAGGAACCCATTTTAGCCTATGTAATTCCACCAAGACAGAATAGGCACAGCACATTGGGAAATCAGCAGTCTGCTAGTTTAATGTCATTGATGATGGTTCTGGTAGGGTATATGTCCCCTTCCCCAATGTAGTGCAATCCTCAACTCGGTAAACATAGGTGTGCTGGTGTGGGTGGCACAGCCCTACACTTTGGAGGGGGAGAGGTGCTGTAGAACAGCAGATAGTGTGATAGACAACTACTTAACCTGTTAACATGAACTGTACAATATTACGGCCAGCTAAGCGGGGCGATACACTCAACAGTAACTGCAATGATAGTGGCTATGTCCACAAGAGCCACACCCAGCTATGTATACCAACCTCAGTATCGCTTTACACCTATACAGTGGGGAAGAGGGCATTTACACATCTACTATTAGTTGTGATGGAATGTATTTCCACAGGATGATACCTGTGAAATGTTAGCATTTGCCAGGCAGTTCTCAGACAGATGACCTCCTGGGACATGTATATTTTGCAAACGGATGTAGATTCCTTCACATATACACACACACACACACACACACACACACACACACACACACACACACACACACACACACACACACACACACACACAGACACACACTCTCTTACTTGGCAACACTGGGACTAGAATCCCAACCTAGGTATGTAGTGCTACTGATGTGTGTGGCCTTAATTGCATACACCACACAGCTTTTAGGATGAGATGTGTTCCAGATTACATGTTATGTGAGGAACATCCCCCGGTCTGTACAGTATGGTAATGGGGGATGTACTGGTTGTTTATGGACAACACATAGTGTGACATACTGTCATATACACATTGACAAACACATAAGAGTCACACACATCTGAGAGACCTGGGCTTATCAGTGCTTACTACCTTGTCAGTGTGTCCATTCTGTTACAGATAAGTTGCACACAGCACATGCATAACTGGGCTGGCTAGCATTATCAGTTACCTGTATGGTTGATGATGATATAACACAGGTATCAAATGAACCACAGAGGTTATTAGGTTGATATATGGGCAAAGGGTATGTCAAGGTGACTGACATCAGAAGGCATGCTTCAGTAGGGCAATGGGATGGCTAGTGAGTGTGAATGGCTTCCAACTCATTAATCTCCACACACGCAGAGACAGAAATTTGCCAGTACTGACATGCATGGGTTCATTGCTTCACAGGTGTGTAGTGGTTGACTGTGCCAAAAGGCTGAACAAGGCTGGGCAAAGGGTATACCTTAGCATCAGCCCACATAACAATGGCCTGCAGTGTGGTTCAGGGGTGAAGTCCCTGGATTGGCCCACACAGGTGGGTATTGTGTTCACCATCCACTCATCTGGGTTACTATTGTGGGTGGCCAGTGCTGTGCAATGCTTGCCATGTATGTGTTGTTCTATATTCCATAACATGGATGTTGTCTGGGATGTGCACATGTCCCACATGCATGTTCTGTGACATGTCGAAGTGTACCTGGTGTGTCTGGGGCATGTTGTGTGGACAGTTTGTTATCATCTGATGTGGCATTTGCAACCTCATGTGATGAGAAGTGGCTATGTAACTGAGTTTGTTCCTGCACCTACATTGACAGCATGATACAGGTATTCACTGGTGTTAGTGGCATTTGTACGTACAGGGCATGTGTATAAAGCACGGTATTTCCTTTGTGGGTTACATTTGCTGACTCTACAGTTGTTGCAGGTGTCCAGTGGGGAACATAGCAAAAGGCCACTGTAAGCAATCATATGCCTATTGTAGGGATTGAACAGGGTGCCATGTCCTCTGTAGTCCACTGCAATCACACCATGGTTACTATCTGTGGGCAATATGCTATGTCTGGGATTAGAACTCCTACCTACCTAATACATCACACTATAGCATTATGCAGTTATAGAACATGCCACGGATCTTACAGGGCAAGTCCTTCTGCAATGGTGTATTTCAAGGTGAATGACATCAGCAGGCTTGCCAAAGTAAGCCAATGGAAAGTGTAATGACTGTGAATAGCCTCAAAGTCATGGATCCTTGCACAGACAAACAAACACACACAGTTGCCATGTCTGGGATTAGAACTCCTACCTAACTAGTACATCACACTATAGCACTACCACTGTTATAGCATACACCATGGAGCTTAGAGGGCTACTCTTTCCCCAAAGGTGTATTTCAAGGTGAATGACATCATCAGGCTTGCCAAAGTAGGGCAATGGAAAGTGTAGTGACTGAATGGCCTCAAAAGCATTGATCCCTACATGCACAGAGTCTCGCAGATGCCATGTCTTGGATTAGTGCTTCTACCTAACTAATACATCACACTACAAAATTATGCAGTTACAGCACGTGCCACGGAGCTTATAAGGCTACTCCTTCCCCAAAGGTGTATTTCAAGGTGAATGACATCAGCAGGTTTGCCAAAGTAGGGCAATGGAAAGTGTAGTGACTGTGGCTAGCCTCAAAAGCATTGAACCCTACACACACACACACACACACACACACACACACACACACACACACACACACACACACACACACACACACACACACACACACAAAGTCTCATAGTTGCCATGTCTGGGATTAGAACTCCTACCTAACTAGTATATCACACTACAGCATTATGCAGTTATAGCACACGCCAAGGAGCTTATAGGGCTATGTCTTCCCCAAAGGTGTATTTCAAAATGAATGACATCAGCCACGCTTGTCAAAATAGGGCAATGGAAAGTGTAGTGACTGTGAATGGCCTCAAAACCATTGATCCCTACACACACACACACACACACACACACACACACACACACACACACACACACACACACACACACAGAGTTTCACAGTGGCCTTGTCTGGGATTAGAACTCCTACCTAAATAGTACATCACACTACATCATTACGCAGTTAGAACATGCGCCATGGAGCTTATAGGTATAGTCCTTCTGCAAAGGTGTATTTCAAGGTAAATGACATCAGCAGGCTTGCCAAAGTAGGGCAATGGGGAGTGCAGTGTGTATAAATGGGCCATAAACCATTCATCTGGAAGCACAAATACAACACTCAGTCACACACAAGTTTACATTTAACTGGAACGTGTATACAACTGCTATATGAATAATGACTTGTACAGTCATGTTAAACAGTTATCACAAGCACCACAGACACTATAGTGCTGAGGGATACCTGAAGCAAATGTCTACAGTGATAGACATTTGCACCTCATGTGGTATTGGCCAATTGGATGTGTGCTGGGTGGGACAGGCCTCATGATGGGAAGCTCTTTGTCACTGTCTGTCACTCTCTTCCACACATCTATGTATGTGTATGTTTGGTCTATTATAGTGTGTTGTCCTTGGATATATGTGTATTCCTATCCAATGTGGGTGCAAAGCATGACTGGTGTGCAATGTGAAGTGTGTGCACAAAAACCTGTGACTGACAGATATATATATAGTCCATGTTTATTGCCAGACATGGGCTTCATTTCTGTAAGTGTGGGAGCATGCCCAGTATGACCTTTCAGTATTTTTTTCTCAGACACGGGCTTCGTTTCTCTAAGTGTGGGAGCATGCCCAGTATGACCTTCTGTATTGGATGTGTGAATCCATTCCAGGTAGGTTGTACTCCAGTGCAGGCATTTGTGTTCTACACCTACAGCTAGCAACCTGTTTCTGCAGGATATTGGACAATATGGGGTCAGAATGGGCAAAGGATAGTGGGATACTGTAACTAATTGTGTTTGTGCTACTTCTGCTACATGGTTTTGGTGTTAGCAGAGATATTCAGACATATGTACTGTTTTACACTGTGATGTTTTATGTCATCAGCTACTGACAGATATACATATTTGCTTGCAGTAATTTCTGGGGAACACAAGATGAATGAAGCTGTATCCAGTATTGTGGTCTACAGCCTACATATTCTTGCATAATCATACCATTCTGGAGGGGGAGCTGCAGACACTTGCTGATGGGTCTGTGTAAATGGTTCAGCACCTTGGTACTGCAGTGGGTTAGGATCCCATGCTTGTACATCCATTGATGTGACAGTATGGCCATATCCTGCTGTCACCATACCTCAGAGCTGTACAGATTCACACAGGTTACCCAGAGGCAGGGCTCATATTTCTGGTCATTACCCCTTCACATTGTGGTTTACAAGTAGGTTTGTGGCCACCCATTCCTGTGTTTGCAGGCAGGGATAGTATGTGCACACATCTGAGTTTCAGACTTCACACACTCCATGGCGTCCATGCTTCTACCCCCCTCTGTTATCCTATACCCTTCTGAACATTATGCAAATGTTATCTGATAAGTATCCCTATAGTTATCACTTCATCCTAGCAGTAATTAGGGGTTGGTCCACAGTTCGCGCAGTAGGACACGGTGAATATGCTACTGGGATTTGTCGACATGTCCTTGCATTTGTGTCCTGTGGACTGTGTTATGTTGTTATTTGTGAGTCCATGAGATAACATACATTGGCAGTATGGGTGAAACACAGGCCTTTGACAGAAGACTATAGGGCATTTGTTAGTGATGCAGGCCATCTGTAGCAGGCTGGTGCATTGTGTCACTTCTACAGTCCCAGGCTGCAAGCCACTATATTCCCCTGTGGTGACAGGGTAGGTATGCAAGGTGTTAATGTCAATAGTTTCTGTCCTTATAGCTCCATTGGTGTGGATGCTGGCAGGATGCTGCTTACAGCTAGGGACACACCTGCATGGGACACCTCGTCAGCATTCTGCATTCTGTGGCTATTCCCAAACAGAGGTGGGAGTCATATTGTACTCATTGCCGACAGCAGGAATAAGACCTGTGAGGTACCTGTGGCTGATGGTTGGGTGAGCTGAGTACATGTGTGCTATGGAAGCTACTTGCAGCTGACTCACAGATATACGTGGGGCATTCCACTTATGCTGGTTTGTGCAGGGACATCAGCAGTTTCACAGTACTTCATACCTGTGCCTTTTGTGGTCTGCCAGTGTTTGGCCAGATGACATCAGTATTCCATACTACACAGCCAACTAATGTGCTGCTAACCTATATGTACAATTCCAAAGGTGTGTCCATTTGACAGTAACATTTTATACACTCTCTGTCTAGGGTACTTCCACCTGTGTACTGTTTGTATGTCTGGGCCCACATTCATGACATGTCCATCTTTCGGATGGTGACAGATATTGCATCCGAACATTTAGTATGGATTACTGCTGGATTGTGACTTGCTGGGATGCATTGTGTTTGGCACTGCAGTTGTGAGAACTTGGCCCTGTCATCAACAGTACTGGCCATTGGCCACTGGGACACCACCCTCCATGCCTACATGCTGACCACTTTCACACAATATACAACACACAACCTAACACACAGAGCCCTGCATATTGTACACATGCTACAATCTATCCTGCTACTTTGGTCAGCTCAGGTAATCTGTGCTCCACTGTTATTAATCTCAATAGCTCTGAGTATTCTTTGTTTAGGGAAATGCGAACTTTAAAGGTACAAGGGTGAGCATTTCATTGAAAAATACTACACTTCAGCAAAAGATTTTGGGAAGGGGGCACACCTGACAACTGTAAACATTTTCTGTGACTGTACTGGTATGTCAGGTACTCCAATTCATTCTGTATTCTGACCTATCATGCAGACTAGAGGTATATCAGTGCACTACAGTTTTTAGGTTTTATTGACCTACATTTCAGTTTCAGACTTCTTACCCTTCAGAACTAACATCTCACTGCCTGACCTGTTGTAGTCTGTCTGTGTAGGTCGGGAGTGGGGCTGTTCTCCAGAGCCATCAAGAAGTGGCCTCATCACAGCTGTTCTTTGTATTTATCTACACCTGTCCTGCTGGCTGAGACAGTTGTTGGGTATTTGAGCCTCACTAACCTGCATGTGTGTGTACTACGGACACACATTTGGCCCACCACATGTCCTGTAGTGAGTTTTGTCAGCTTGTCTAGTACTGCCTAGTATGTTGACACCAGTATTTGTTAAAGATTTCATGCTGCTGATATAGGTGTCTACTATCTGCTGCCATCTCAGCCAGCCACCAGATTCCCTAATATGCTCACATCCATACCATAGATACAGGTAGCAGAACATACTACTACATTCAGCAGTTGATGGTGTGCGTGACTTACCTTGTGGCTGTGCCAGTATTGAGGATGGTGCTGGAGGGCTGACTATGTTGGATGCACATTGTACACTCCCTATACATGGTTAAGCACAGGTAGTGTCATGTTTGGCATCCCTTTTACTGTATGTGCGAGTCGGAGTGAGGTGTCAGTTCTTAGGTTTCTACCGTGTCAGTGTATGTGTTAGGCATTGCCTCTTTGTCGAGGCCTGGGCATACTGGGCATGCCTCCTTCTGCCTACTGGGCAGGCTCAGGTTGCTCCTCCTCTAAGTCACTCTGTGCCTGTGCAGGCCTTGGCAATGGTGGGGGGCTGTGTGGCCCTGCTCCATGCTGTTCCTGCTGCAGCTGTTTCTGCAGGATCATATTGTGTAGCATGGCACATACAATGACAATTTGGGTACATGTAGCTGGTGAGTACTGCAAGGCTCCACCGGATATCTCCAGGCACCGGAACCGTGACTTGAGCATCGCAAACACATGCTCTATTATGATTCTGGTCTGTTTGAGTGCCTCATTATGGAGTTCTTGTTCAGGTGTGTGTGCATTTCTGATTGGTATCATCAGCCACAGCTGCAGTGCTTAACCAGCATCCCCCACTAGGTGGCCACATGGGATGTCCCCATTGGCAAAAATTGGATACAGCTGCGTGATATGCCAGATGTGGAAGTCATGATAGCTTCCAGGGCTGCCAGCATACACATTCATTATAATGCCCTGGGCATCGCACATGACCTGGTAGTTGATGGAGGGGAAGTCCTTGTGGTTTATGTAGACTCTACCCCACTCACCGGGTGGTGCTTTGATGTGTATGTTCATGCAGTCTATAGCACCCCCTACCTCAGGGTATTCTGCTATTTGGTGGAAGAGACACATATTGCTGGTCAGTGCCTCATGGGTGTTAAGGAAATATATATGCTCACCGGCATGTGCTGACATGGCATCCAGGAACTGGTGGAGTACCCTGGATGCTGCTGCTTGTGAGATCTCCATGATATCCCCAGTTGGCCTTTGGAAGGTACCTGTGGCTAGTATTCTTAAGCCTACACATACCTTTGTATCCACTGGGATGGGTTCCCCTCTGTTGGTTCTGTGTGTGAGGTGTGGCCGGCACAGCTCAACAATTTGCTGTAGGAGGTCCATGTCCACCTTATAGCGTTCCACTATCTCGAGCTCATGTAGCCCCTGGTAGGTTGCCCTGGGTCTGCACACTCTTCTCCTTCTCCTCACTGTGGGTTGGTCATCAGCATTCTCATCCTCACCACCCTCAGCCTCTTCAACATGTTGATTTATGAGAGCGAATGCAGCCCCTATCATTTTGTTGGTTTTGTTAGGTAAAGTTTCCCCATTTGTGTACACTAGTGGTGTAGAGTTTGTGGGAAAAACCAGAGTGAAAAGTGTTTGCATAGTTTATAGTAGTGTGATGGGCTGGGCTGCTACCTGTATAATTGGTTGATTCTGATACATTTCACCTGCCAGCTATGCTAGTTCTCCTTGCTTACCTTCCTACTGCAGTTTTCCCTTCCCATTGCCTTCCTGTTTAAGCCCTGAGGCATGCCATGCAAACCCAGTGCTCAGATGTGAATGGAGCTGCTATTTCCTGGTTTAAATTTTTTTTGTTTAAAACCTGGTGCGCGGCGCACACACCCGTTTAGGCAATGTAAAGACTGCTAGGCAGCTTCAGACACACCCCCTTCCTTATCTCTGGTAAGCTAAGGGAAAACCCAAGCCACAGAGCTCCAGTAAGCTTATAGTATGCCTGACACACTTCACTATGATGTCAGCTAACTCTTAGGCTTGCACCATGGTTTTCCTGCACCTACATGGTTGGGTGCAGGCTAGCCATGAGGGGAAATCTGTGATTCAGTATCATTCCCCTCATTTGCATAGAATTGACTGCTAATGCCTAGTTACAAGTCTGACACTGAGCCTTCCCCCTTAGCAATCACTATTCAGTGGCCTTGTTGTTTTCTGCCTGCTATTGACTATAATGGCAAAATCATGCTTTTGCATGAAAAGCTTTTTTCAGGGTTTTAGTTTTATTTTTGGGCCGATCCTATTTGCGTGCCACTGCCCTACGCTTAAATGGCTGAAATCAGCCAAAAAAAATGAAAGTTATTTTTTGTTATTTTGAAACTGTTTTCCATGCCAGTGGCCATATATTTGGCCATTGACATGCCTTCCACATTATCTACACCCTTTATTTGGAGCAGTCATGGCTCCATTTTGCAGTTTGCAGAAATGTACTCGGTTACTGAGTAAATTTCTGCAGGTTACACTAATCCTGCACGGATGGCTGACAGCTTTCTGGATTGCTAATTCACCTAATTTGCATGTTTTTTACCTGCTAATGGGGTAATTAGCATACAGGAGCTGTGTCTATGCAGGAATAGTGCAGGAGTACTCATGCACGTCCTGGGAGCTTGTTCCTGGATCTCTCGGCGGCCATATTGCCTCCAGCAGCTCTTGCACTATTCCTGCATGCCGTGCAGAGCTTGCTGAATGCCAGGAATTATGTGGGGTATATGTCTTTCAGTCCCCCCACAAGTTTAACAAAGTCAACAAAAATCAAATCTTTTTCAACCACAAATGTGATTGATGCCTTATAGTCTCACATTTATGCACTTTCAGTGTTGTTGGTTTTCTTCCTGTTCATCTCCATTTGCCATTCCCAGACTCCAGTTCAAGTCCAAGGTACTTTGATTTCTATAGTTAACTCCTGTCCTTTTTTGTGTTTCTCAAGCATTTTCATTTGGAACTGGAAAAGGTCTCATTGGCAAAGTCTCTCTATGGGCTTTATTAGCAGAGGAATGAGAAGCAGAGTCTCATTCTGTTTGATGGCTCACTTTTTGTTGGACAAACTTTTGTATATCCTCCTTAGCCTATACTGCATCAAAACATGACTTTGATTCTCCAGGAAAGAATATTCTGAAGACAGCTGGATGCAACAGCTTGAATCTCACACCCACCTCTCAACATACCCTGGTTGCCGGGATATATTTTCATATTTTCTGCCTGGTGTAGAGTGAATAATCATTTTGATAAATACTCTGCTGTCTCCAATTTTTAATACTTTCCCCTTCTGCTACAGTTTAGTCAGGATCAATTATTTCTGCTGTATTGATTGCATCTTTACTCATGCAGGTCCTAGCTGCTTTCTCATGACCAGATTTGGAGCACACACACAATGTGCACTTTCACTTAACAAATTCTGCTGTGGAATGCTAGTCCAGTTGCTTATCTATGCTTTTTCCCTATGTGCTCTGTCCTCTAACTCTACAATTTTTTTGAAATAGCTCTTCTTCAATGGACTCAAATTCAGGCATCCTTTTCTTCATTCTGACCTCTGTTTTTGCAGTTTTATCAGTTCATCTGAATAGCCGTTTAAAGCTTCTTCCACTTTTTTCCAGCCTTTTGTTGTTTGAGTTGATATACTTCTCCAATGTTTCATTAATTTTAAGCAGTTCTGAGCACATTGACATATTTTACTCTAAATTACTGGAAGACATGCCTTATACCAAACCTAGAGTCTGAACTGCTTTTTGCTGAATAGCTGCAGGATTCTTCCCAGTCAGAGTTTTCTCATCACCTTTTCTAGTCAATTTTCTTTTATGCTTTCTAAGTTTCTTCTTTGTTGACATCCAGGGAGTGTAATAATTAACTGGATTTTACTAAAACTGTCAGAATTACTAGCCCTTAACTTTAAGTTTCTTATTTCACACTATGAGAGCTGAAGTTAAGCTGTTGATCAGTGCACAGCCATATTGGCAGTTACATTTTGCAGTTTGTATAGGATAATTATATGCTTTGCAGTGCATTTAATATAAAATAGTTTATCCAGCCATTTTATTTAACTGATAATTGTACAGGGTATATCTTTTTAACTTTTGGTGTAGAATGTAGGACTGAAATTTTTGAGTTAGTCATTTAAGAGACTCTGCTGTCAAACTTATGTGTGCTGCTGCAAACTCCAGTTTAGAAACAGCTGCTAACACTACATAGTACCTCAGCTGAGTCATCATGGCAAATGAATGTGTTCAGAAATGGGGACTAATATTTCAGTAGCAGATATATGCTTATTTCTAGGTAGCACAGTCTCAAAAATATTCAGTAATAATTTTAATGCATACCACTCAGTTGGCCAAATTTTTGTAGAATGTCCCAATTTTTGCTTCATGATTTTAGTCTGTTTCTCATACATTTTTCTGACAAATCACTGAGGACTGAAGTCAGAAGATAATGACAGACATTTGAGTTCTGGATTTCATACTTTTCAGAAAATTCATGCAAATGCAAAATCTGCTATTCTATCAACTTTCTAAGTTTATAAGAGCAATATTTAAGAAATATCAGTAGTATATTTAAGAAATATCATTATGTATGGCTTTGTCTAGATTTCTTGCACTAAGAGGTTGAGAGGCATGTTTTGGTGACAACTTTAGCAACTGAAAGATGCTGTACATATATGAAAGCAGCAGTGTTTCCCTCTAATTATTTTTAAATGTATTTAGGTAATGATATGCTTGTTGCCTTCTGAAAATATTCACAAGGGTAATCATTTTGTTGGCAACTCCCAATATCTGAAAAAAAATATATATGTACAATTGCTCCCCCAACCCCATTATTTTTCTGATGTTGGTTTAGCTGATATGAATCCCTGCTGCCATTATTTAATCAGGCTCCTGTCATCATTTTTGTCTGTTTTATTTCTATTTTTATATACTTTTGTATTTGAGAAGTGTTTCACTTTTGCGTATTACATTTTTAGAGTTAACTCTCAGACCACATAATGCTTGGCAGATTCTTTGTAGAGTATTTGTGCGGAGTTTGACTACTAGCTCAGAATGGCTGTTTTATGTTGCTCTGGATGACTGTTTTGCTTGCTGTCTATTGATCTCACTAGTGCTTCATTCTCTGCTTGTTGAGTTTATGCTTTTGCTTTTTTTCAACATATTTTACTTTATTAGATGTATTATACTGTTCCTGATATGGTAGTGCAGTTAAATGTTTGTTTTAATGCTTTTATTGCTGTAATGAATGTTTAATTTGAGACACAGTCTGGATTCCTGCTGTGTTCAGTTTGCTTTTTTTTGTTATTACTTTTGTATGCAGACTTATTAATGTATGTGAGCTTGGGATGTGTATCTTTGGTATTTGATGTTTTTTTTTGTTTTGATAGTGTTTCTGTGTGTGACCTTCTAAATGACTCTTCAAGGAGGTACCTTTAGTTATATTTTTAAGTCTGTGTGTGAGATCTGTGTGATGACTGTGCCCTGGTCCAGCTATCAAGGAGCCTCAATCCTCACCACTAACAACAGGAAGGTTGTCTCATAGAAGAGGAAAGGATAACAAATACACACAGCAAATTACAATTTCCCTTAAGTGCACACAGAGATCACAGTCAGTCTGGGGCTGATTGCTCCCTTGCTCCCCAGGTCCCCAATAAGACTCCCCATGGGCACAGCTACAGGGTCCTGATCTCAGCCTAGCTGGCACGCTAACCTCCAGTACCCTCTCTGTCCAACCAGTGCTTCGTGTCCCTGCCCAGGTAGCTGAAACACACCCACACTTTGAGATAAGTATTTATACAACTTCACAGACACTCCTGGTAAAGGCTGACACAGATTCTCTAGCTGTGCCCCTTTACCCAGACGATACAGTAGTAATTACTGTCACTACCAGCTTAATAATTATCAGCTACCCAAAGGCCCTGAAAAGGGTGTCCAATTATTACTGTGCAATATTATTATCCAATTGGTAATGTGACTATTCAGTCTAAGGGTTATTAGAGTGGCTTATTACAATAAACTCTATAAATATGCAATGCACTCTATAGCTTACTATCTCTACACAAACCAGCCACAGGTAAAGGTTTTTAAAATATTTAATAATAAATAATTAAAACGTAAGACAGTACTACTACACCACAGAGATATATGGGAGTTCAGAGATCACACAGAAACTTAAAATAATACAGTAGGACAGGTCTGATGTCAAAGAAAAAACACAATCTAACTTTGTAATCTTTAGCTATTCATAAGAGAAAACACAGTGCTGCAATCCTGCTTACGTACATAAAGAGCATAAGTAGCGCTGAGGTTGATAGTCCAAGACAAAATGCTTACAGTTTCTCTCTCAACAATAGTTTTTAAACTCACTAACAAACAGCTCTGCTAAGGCACTCCCAAATTACATCATTTTGACACTTAGGTTTTCCCAGTATTCACATTACATCATTTTGACACTTAGTCTGGAGTTCCCAGGCAAACAAACAGCATCATTTAGCAAGCTAATACCTGCTCAGGAAATTACAACAATAAAAGACATTTCACATGTACACTCCAGCAATCATTCCTTAAGTTAAGACAATAGAAAGAATGTGTTCAGCCAGCTGTTTTGGTGCCACCATTTAGATAATTGCAACATCAAAGAACATTTGAAATGCTTGGATTGGCTTTCCTTACAGCAGATGGCAATGTTGCAACAATATTGAAGTTCATATTTTACAGTGTTTTCTTTCATTTAAGAACACAAGCCTGTATTTTACATTTATATATACAAATGATAGAATTATGTATCAAATTCTATTTGACTAGGCTGGCAGCCTTCGCTCATCTTTCCCCAGTCTTCACAATCTGTAATTGAATGTGAGGTCCAGCTGTTATTTAATAACTTTCTTCCTGTGCATGAAATAGATCTGATGCCCAGGTAGCTTGTAATTTGATTGGTCAGCTTTCCTTTAACACTTTATAAATATTCTTATTCCAGTGTTACTCCAAGTTGTAGAAATAATGATCATTTTAAGAACATGAAAATAATACCCGGTTTTTCTTGGCTACCTGCTATCAGAATAGACTTAGCTCCAATATTTTGAGCTTAAACACATCAGTACATTACATAGTAATCAGTCAAATTGTGAATGAACCACACCTTTTGCTGACCTGCTGAAGCAAATGGCAAAAACAAGCTCATGTATCTTAGCAAGTAAAGGCAAAAAAAAAAAAACTTTAGAATACTGTTTTTTGACAAAAGTTTAATTTGTTTGAGCTGTATAAATGCTTATGTTTGACTTTTGTGCTAATAGGTTTGAGATATTATTAATTTTATGATTCGAGCATTTATTAAGAAATTAGTTCTGAACTCTGAATTATGAGAAGTTTTGTTCTTGTTTACTCACTGAGAATGTAATAGTGGAACAGTGAGCTCTTACATGGATGGTACACTGGATAGGATTTGTTTCAGCCTGGCTTAGTGTTTGATTCCCATGAGTGAATGTTAATATCAATCCAATAAACTATTAAAAAAATTTTCTTTATGCTTTTGAAAATGCAGAAGTAGGCTGATGATGTAATATTTCATCAGTGGTTGTTTCTCTTAATATGAATCTACATTTATAAGTTTTTTTTGGTATTCTCTCAAAACACACCACTATGTGACAAGATTTCCATTGTCTCATTTGTCTATAAAAATTCTATTTATTGTGATTGAGCTGAGTGGACACAGAGTTAAAGAGAAACTATCCCCCAGATTCTCTATGCCATGCATGAGGTGCAGGATTAGTGCAGGAGCTTTAGCAGGCAATATGTCTGCTGTGCGATCCAGGAACAGCCTGCAGGGGTGTGTACGAGCGCTCCTGCATTAGTCCTGCATGGACTAAGCCCCTATATGCAAATCACCCCATTTACAGGAGAAATCCATGCAAATGAGGTGAATTTGTGATCCAGGAAGCTTGCAACCAGCCATGCAGGACTAGTGCAATCTGCAGAAATGTACTAGGTTAGTAACTGAGTACATTTCTGCAAAACCAAAAAGGGAGCTGTGACAGCTCCAAATAAAGACTGCATATCAGTTAGGAAGCATGCCAATGACCAAGTATAATGCCATAGGCATTGCAAACAGCCAAAAAAAATTAAAAAATCAACTTTTATTTTTTTTTTTAGCCGATCTCGGCTGTTTAAGCGTAGGGCAGTGGCACGCAAATAGGATTGGGGGGAAAATAACAAAATAAACCTAAATTAAGCATTCTAACTAAAATCAGTATTTTGCCATGCAAGTCAATGGCAGAAGACAACATGGCCAGTGAGTAGTGGTTGCTAGGGGGAGAGGCTCAGTGTGACACATGCAACTATGCATTAGCAGGCAATCCTATACAAATGAGGGGAATGATAGTAATTCCCAGTTTTCCCCAGCATGCTAGTCATGCCCCAACAGTGTAAGAGTAGGAATAGCTTGCTGCAAGCCTAGGAGTTAGCTGACATCATGGGGGGGGGGTCAGGCATACTGTAAGTGGATTGGAGCCCTGTGGCTTGGGTTTGTTACTAGCTAAGCACAGCTAAGCAAAGGGGTGTGTCTGACTCTCCCTAGCTCTCTTTACGTTGCCTAAGTGGGTGTGCGTGCTGCACACCGGGTTTTAAAGGTTTAGAAAAAAAGTCACACCAGGAAATAGCAGCTCTGTGCACATTTGAGAACTCTGTTTGTGCGGTGCACCCCCGGGCTTAAACAGGAAGGCAATGGGAAGGGAAAACAGTAGTAGGAAGGTAATCTAGGAGAACTAGCATAGCTGTCAGGTGAAATGTATCAGAATCAGCCAATTACACAGGCAGCAGACCAGACCAGCCCAGAACACTACTATAAACTAAGCCAGCACCTTCCCCTCTGCTTTTTCCCACACTCTACACCACCGGTGTAAACAAGTGGGGAACTTTTAACACACACAACAGCAAAATAATAGGGACTGCAATAGCTATCATACAACAACTTGTGGAAGAGTCTGAGGGTGGTGAGGATGTGAATGCTGTTGACCAACCCACAGTGAGGAGATGGAGAAGAGTGTACAGACCCAGGGTAACCTACCAGAGGTTAAATGAGCTGGAGATAGTGGAGCGCTATAGGGTGGACATGGACCTCCTTCAGGAAATTGTTGAGCTGTGCCGGCCACGCCTCACGCACAGATCTAACAGAGGGAAACCCATCCGAGTGGATACCAAGGTATGTGTAGACCTAAGACTACTAGCTACAGGTACCTTCCAAAGGCCAACTGGGGATATGATGGGGATCTCATAGGCGTCAGCATCCAGGGTACTCTATCAGTTCCTGGATGCCATGTCAGCACATGTTGGTGAGAACGTATATTTCCCAACACCTGTGAGGCATTGGCCAGCAATATGCAACTGTTCCACCAAATAGCAGAATACCCTGAGGTAGTGGGTGCTATAAACTGCATACACATATGCATCAATGCACTACCAGTTGAACAGGGTAGGGTCTACATCAATCACAAGGGTTTCCCCGCCAACTGCCAGGTCATGTGCGATGCCCAGGGCATAATAATGAATGTATGTGTGTTGGCTGCCCTGGAAGCTATCACGATTCCTACATCTGGCATCTGATGCAGCTGTACCAGAGATTTGCCAATGGGGACATCCCTCACGGTCACATAGTGGGGGATGCTGGATACACATTGGAGCAGTGGCTGATGACACCCATCAGAAATGCACACACACATGAACAAGAACTCCATAATGAGGCACATGCACAGGCCAGAATTATAGTGGAGCATGTGTTTCAGATGCTCAAGTCATGGTTCCGGTGCCTGGACACATCCGGTGGAGCCTTGCAGTACTCACCAGCCACATGTACCCAAATTGTCCTCGTATGTGCCATGCTACACAATATGATCCTGTGGAAACAGCTACAGCAGGAACAGCATGGGGCAGGGCCACACAGCCCTTCACCATTGCCAAGGCCTGCACAGGCACAGAATGACTCAGAGGAGGAACAACTTGAGCCTGCCCCAGTAAGCAGAAGGAGGCATACCCAGTTACCCTGGCCTTGGCAAAGAGGCAGCACATTGCACATAAACTGAGGAGGGACCCAGGGAATAACACCTCTCTCTGACTCTCGCATACAGTAAAAGGGATGCCAAACATTACACTACCTGTGCTCAATCATGTGTAGGGAGTGTACTATGTGCATCCGACATAGGTAGCCTGCAGCACCCCCCTCAATACTGGGACACCCACAAGGTAAGTGACTCACACATGCCATTCAGGCAGTTACCATATCCAGCAACAGTCACAGCCAGTAGGACAGGTGTAAATAAACACAAACAAAGGCCGTGCAATGGCCTCTGAATGATACCTATGGGTAACCTCCCCCTCAGGCCTACACAGACAGACTACAGCAGGTCAGGCAGTGGGACGTTAGTTCTGAAGGGTAGGAAATCAGAAACTAATATGTAGGCAAATCAAAGCTAAGATCTGTAGTACACTGGTATGCATCTAGTCAGCATGATAGGTAACAGTACAGAATGAAATGGAGTACCTGACATACCAGTACAGTCATAGCAAATGTGCACAATTGTCAGGTGTGCCCCCCCATCCTACGTAGAAATGTAGTAACAGTCAGGTGTGCCCCCCAATCCTGTGTAGAAATGTAGAGATAGTCAGGTGTGCCCCCCATCCTATGTAGAAATGTAGTAACAGTCAGGTGTGCCCCCAATCCTGTGTAGAAATGTAGGAATAGTCAGGTGTGCCCTACCCCATCCTACGTAGAAATGTAGTCACAGTCAGGTGTGCCCCCCAATACTGTGTAGAAATGTAGAAATAGTCAGGTGTACCCCCCATCCTATGTAGAAATGTATTAACAGTCAATGCCAAATGATCGACGGATACCCTGCTGAAACAGTATGCTGCCTGTAGGTGTACAACACAATGGTTGGCACTGCAGTACAACCTACCTGGACTCGACCCACACATTCAATACAGAGGGGCATACTGAGCATGCTCACACACTTGGAGAAATGAAGGCAATGTCAGTCAACAACATACTGAAAGTTCATACTGGACATGCTCACACACTTAAGCAAATTAAGGTCATGTCTGCAAACACCAGTGGACCAGGCATATCTGGTAGTCACAGATGTTAGTGCAGACACTCCTCCGTATGCACCACACATGCTTTGCACACACAGTGGATAGGAATGCGGACATATATCTGAGGACAACACAATATAATAAGCCAAAGGTAGACATACACAGATGTGTAGAAGAGGGTGACTGTGACAAGGAGCCATCCAAGCCTGTCCCACCCAGCACACAGCCAAAGGGCCACAACCACATGAGGTTCATATGTCACTCACTGTAGATACTAACCACTGGTATCTGTCAGCGTTACAGACTATGTGGTGCATGTGCTAGCTGTGCAATATGACTGTACAAGAAAGTAGTCATCTAGCAGCTGTATACACGTACCTGTAAAATATGACCCTGTGTGTGCCTGCATGTGGTGTGTCAACCTCTAGATGAATGGGTTAGGGCTCATGCACACACACTGCCCTCCCCATAGCCCAACTATGACAAGCCTGCTGAGGTCATTCACTGTGAACTACACCTTTGGGAGAGTTGTAGCCTAGTAATCTCCATGATATGTCCCCTAACTGCGTACTGCTGTAGTGTGATAAACTAGCTAGGTAGGAGTTCCAATCCCAGACATGGCAACTGTGTGTGTGTGCGTGTGTGTGTGTGTCTGTCTGTCTGTTTCTGTCTGTGTAGAGAACAATACTTTTTTGTGTAGTCACACTCCCTACAACTCAAATGCTCTAATTTGGTAAGGCTGCTGATGTCATCCACCTAGAAATACATCTCTGGGAAGGTTGTAGCCCAGTAATCAGCATAGTGCATCCTATAACTGCGTACTGCTGTAGTGTGATAAATTAGTTAAGTAGGAAGTCTAATCCCAGACCTGGTAAGTGTGTGTGTGTGTGTGTGTGTGTGTGTGTGTGTGTGTGTGTGTGTGTGTGTGCATGTGTGTGTGTGTGTGTGTGTGTGTGTGTGTGTGTCTGTCTACCTGTCTGTCTCTGTGTAGAGAGCAATGCTTTTTAGGGTAGTCATACTCCCTACAATTCAAATGCTCTACAATGATAAGGCTGCTGATGTCATCCACCTAGAAATACATCTCTGGGAAGGTTGTAGCCCAGTAATCTCTGTAGTGTGTCCAATAACTGCATACTGCTGTCATGTGATAAATTAGGTAGGAGTTCTAATCGCAGACTTGGCAAGTGTGTGCATTTCTATGTGTAGGGAGCAATGCAATTTAAGCTAGTTACACTCACTACAATTCAAATGCCCTACTTTGGCAATCCTGCTGATGTCATTCACTGTGAAATACACCTTAGGGGAAGGGACACTCCAGTAATCTCTGTGGTGTGTCCTATGACAGCATCATGCTGCAGTGTGATATAGACCTCTGGTAGGGCTTCTATCCTTACACATGGCAGCTGTGTATGTTTTGTGTGTGTTTCTATGTTTGTGTAGGGAGCAATGCATTTTAGGCTAGTCACACTCACTACAATTCAAATGCCCTACTTTGGAAATCCTGCTGTTGTCATTCACTGTGAAATTCACCTTTGGGAAAAGGGCACTCCAGTAATCTATGTGGTGTGTCGTATAACGGCATCATGCTGTAGTGTTATATAGACCTCTGGTAGTGGTTCTATCCCCATACATGGCAGCTGTGTATGTTTTATGTGTATTTCTATGTTTGTGTAGTGAGCAATGCATTTTAGGCTAGTCACACTCACTACAATTCAAATGCCCTACTTTGGCAATCCTGCTGATGTCATTCACTGTGAAATACACCTTTGGGGAAGGGGCACTCCTGTAATCGCCATGGTGTGTCCTATAACAGCGTCATGCTGTGGTGTGACATAGACCTCTGGTAGGGGTTCTATCCCCACACATGGAAGCTGTGTGTGTTTCTATGTTTGTATAGGGAGCAATGTATTTTAGGCTAGTCACACTCACTACAATTCAAATCCCCTAGTTTGGTAATCCTGCTGATGTCATTCACTGTGAAATACACCTTTGGGGGAAAAAAAATTCCAGTAATCTCTGTGGCGCATCCTATAATGACATAGTGCTATAGTGTAACATACTAGTTTGGAAGGAGTTCTAATTCCAGACATGACATGTGTGCGTGTGTGTGTGTGTGTGTGTGTGTGTGTGTGTGTGTGTGTGTGTGTGTGTGTGTGTGTGTGTCTGTGTTTGTCATTTGTATCCTGTGGGGTGGGGGTTGTGAGTGTGTAACAACTGGACTCAATGTAAAGTGGGTTTTGCAAACTTCTTACATGGTGGGCCAAGTATATATCACAATGTCCAATGTACAGGGATAACTGATGTGAAATAGCCAAGAGGCTGGGTGCAAATCCATACCCCTAAATGTGACATCAATGCCAGCTGAACAATGTTAGCAGCCCTTGTATTACCCAGGGTACACTCTCAACCCATGTCTCATACACACACATGCACTTGCCTAGGCAACAGCCGCTATGTTGGTAGTACCCTGCATATTGCCCACTGATAGTAACCATGGTGTGACTGCAGTGGGCTACAGAGGGCATGGCACCCTGTCCATCAGTCCAGTAGGCATGTACATGCCAACAGTGCACCTCCTCCATGTTCCCCACTGGACACCTGCAACATCTGTGGTGCCATCAAATGTGACCCACAAAGGACATAACATGCCTGAAACACAAGCCCTGTATGGACAGATGCCATTGACACCAGGGAATACTGGTATCATGCTATCAATGTAGGTGCAGGGCCAACCTGCTGTCCATGAACAGTTCCCACCACATGAAGCCAGGACTGGCACATCTGATGATAATGATCTGTGTACACAACATGGGGTCAGACACCCCAGGTACAGTTCCACATGTCACTGTACATGCATGTGGGAGGTGTGCACATCTCAGACACTGTCCATATCATGGATGAAGGAACGCATACATGGCAAGCAATGGACAGCATTGGCCACATGCAATAGTCACCCAGGTGACTGGATGGTGAATACAATACCCACCTGTGTGGGCAACTCCAGACACCACACCCCTGAGCCACAATGCAGACCATTGTCATTTGGCCTGATGCCAAGGTATACCCATCACCTAGCCTTGTATATCCATCTGGCATCATCAACCACAACACACCCTGGAAGCAGTGCACACATGCATGTCAGTACTGGCACCAGTGTCTGTGTTTGTGGTGTATGATTTGTATGACCACATTCACACTCACTACAACCCCCATCGGCATACTGAAGCATGCTGTCTGATGTCAGACACCTCCACATACCTTTTGCACATATAACCTCCGTATGACCCTTGTGGTGCATGTGACACCTGCACAGTACTGTGATGTGGCAATCCCACTAGTGATGAGTTATATTCCTGGCCCTGCCAAGTGTGGCAATGTGTGTGCATCCCTGTGAGAGTGTGGCTGTGTTGATGCTGACACCTGTTCATGTGGACAGGCACGTGTACTACACCTACCACATAGCTACCATATCCCTGTTGCAGATGTCACTCACCATCACATATATGTTCTGAAGGCTCCCCAGCATGTAACCTATGTGGCACATCCAATAACTGCATGGGCATGTGATAGCACAGCATAGTCATCAGGGGTTTGATACCCTGTACTGGTAGATGTGTGTCGCAAGCATGCGTAAGTCTCCCACCCCTTCCTGGCATTTCTGTGCCTCTGTCTGCCTCGCTTACTCCCTCTCTGGTGGATGTGGAGACTTACACCGGCTTTGCTTAGGCAGCAGCATGTGTATTTTAAGTGATGCTCAGGATCAGCTGATGCTCTCTGCATGAATTGCAGCCCTCCTCTAGCTGATTGCATGTGGAATAGCTGTAGTAAAATTCCCATAGTCAATTGCATGGAAACACACACCAATATCTAGGAACATCATGTTGGTGTTGGGCCTTTCATTCACTGTGAGCAGGAACTCGATCTGTTGTTTGGCAAACAGCATCTCAGATGGATTGGGGTTTACCTCTAACAACCTACACTGCGGAAACAGGCCAACACACAGGAGGGAGATGTGCCTGACCTGATTACAGTCTGTAATGCTGCTATACTGCATTTGCAGTAATGTTGGTTTAACAGGGTGTGTGTGGATATGGCTGTCCTACATGTTTACATACCTGCCATGTCAGTGCTATGTTTATGAGGGGACACCATTTGTAGAGCCATCTGCAGACTGGGCAGTGTGTGGTGCTTTTTGTTTCAGGTGTTACCCATAGAGCACTTATCTGTGAACTGCAGAAGGTAGCGTGAGGATAGCATTCTGTAAATGGTGACAGCCATGAGACTTACTGATTTCATATCCCTCATAGGACATATGGCACAACAAACCCTGTTACAACAGCAAATGTATAAGGTTATCACAGCAACATATCAATATTGGCCTCCAGCCACAACCCTGACAACCTTTGTACATATGTCATGCAGTAAGGGGTGCATAATTACTGACATCAGATCTGATAACAAGCCAGTGAGATATCAGACTGCTACACATGTAATGTATAGTAGGGGTTATATTTGATGACATAACCTGGACATTCTGAGGTTGTGTGTACAGTACTGAGGTCTGTTTACTTATGGTGACTGTTGGCAGTGTGTATATTGTTAATATGTACTTTGGCTTGTGTACAGAAAGCTGTAGATGTCATTGTTCTTGGTCCTGTTCTATCTGACGTTACATGCTGCTCCACTGTATGTTACCCTATTGGCTTACATGTTTGTAGGGCCATACACGCACATGTCCCATACCACAGACAAGCAGCAGACCACACTGTGTAGCATCCTAGTATATGTAGGGTGAGAGTGTGTGCGGCACATATAAGATTGGTGTTGAACAAAATGTCCATATACTGTAATAATACGCTAGCATGCCATATGTAGCTGTGGCTGTGTTCACATTGGTTGTGGTGATGCACCTACAGACAGGTGTATAATATTCTGTGCTGTGGCATGCCTGTAGAGCCTGCTATCTATGTGCAGGTACATGTGCATTCCCCCATAGGAAATGTAGGCCAGTGTTGAGCCGGTCTGCCTGTAGCCTGCACAGTGCTTTGTTACATGCCTAGCAGCTTAGTGTACTTACCCAGTGAGATGTAATGTCCATTTACTTGCCAGATGTACTGCTGCTGGGCCACCATAACAGTCATGTGTGTCAGACAGAGCAGTGGGATGCTATACAGATGTATGTCAATATCTAGTGGGTGTTATGTGGCCATGGCACCCCCATACCAGCGGTTATTATGTGGCAGGACAGACAGGGATGTGTGAATGCATAACCTATGTGGGCAAATGTATACCAGTAGTTACATGTTATACCCATCTACATGGCTGTTAACATCCACATTGTCAGGACTGGTCCACATGTCTTGCACTAAGGCATTATGTGTATACCTCTGGACTATCCAGTGTGTGTCGGACTGTCCACATATATTGGCCATTATCTCTGCTGTAGTCCACAGAAGCATTATGTGCTAGCAGTGGTACTGTACTATGATGTCCTTAGGATGTCTGTCAGTAGCCAATGGCTCACATGTTATAAGCAGATGTGACCTCCCACACACACCATATCTGTGAAGACAATCCCTATGACAGTAGCAATACTCTACAAGTATACCTGCTATACATTCCTGACATCCCCTTGTACTACGAAGTTTTGTCTACAGGGGCTGAGGTAGGGCTACACTCCATGTTCAGGACATATGGTGATGATATATGTACATATACTTATCCAGATATCTATATAGACATACAGAAATACATATCGACATACATAGATGGATATGTATATGTACATAAATATGCAAATAAACACCCAGATATATACATAAACAGAGCAATATATGTCTACACATATACAGATAGAGATACATATGCACATATACGTTTGGATATCCACATATATTTTGACAGCAGTAGGTATATCAGAATATATATGTATGCACATATAGTTATTGATATCTACATATATACCAACATAACTAGGCATATCTGTACACATAGGATGTGCATACATATATAGCTATATACATATATCTATATATACATATACGTATATCTATGTATACATATATCTATATATACATATATGTATATAGGAGCACTACAGAATCCTGAAAGCCCAAAGTCCCGAAGACCATCAAGGGTGAGTTGCCTTAAGGTATATGGATGTACATTACCATACAATCCACCTTGGTTAAATGCAGGCCTACTGCTGCCTGCCATACATACTGTTCTGTTTGTTAGTGTGCTTGTGATGGTGTCAGTTGTGCCTTGTTATGTAACAGTTACATCCCATTGTGTCAAATGAGGTCTGTATCCCCTAGGGATTGTCTACGGAATGTAGAAAGAGGCTGCTGAACTATACACCTGCATTACTTACCATTGATTGTTTGGTATTCTGTGGGCCAGTCTGTCTTTACTATTGTACTACTTGATGGCCTTGGCCTGGACAACAACATTTGTCAACCTTTCCAGACTACTGTATTAGTATTACTGTTTCACAGTTGCATTACTCAGTTTACATGGATGTCTGTGTCTAAACAACTATATGACATGGCATATACAACTGTAATAGTACACAAATAAAGCTTTCCCATATATGCACACCTGTGTGTGGTGTTACATCCTTTGACATCTCTGTGGGTATATGTTGCAGGCAATGAATGTCATTTCTATGGGTGGTTCATACAGTCTCCAGTTGGTAAGGTGGTAACTGTAGGAATAGTGGCATATGGTGTGCACGTACTACATATGTAACTATCTTTACATATCTCTGCATATGTATGTGTAGTTACATAGATATCGATATATGTGTATATATATATATATATATATATATATATATATATATATATATATATGTATATATATATATAAATATATATATATATATATATATATATATATATATGTATGTATATCTGTATCTGCATAAATGTGTCTGTGTATATGTATCCTAGGGATGCCCATGTCGTTTCAGGTCCTGGTTATGGGATCTGCAACACTTGGTAGTGTATTGCAGGGTGGACATGTTTGGCTGTGGGGGGGTATACCTATTCATACAAGACGTATATTGTTTGGGGCCTCTCAACCCGCATTAACGGTGCATGTGGACATATATGTCTTAGTTATTTTCCCATTGTTATCTACAGATATATGTCCATATTTACCTATTTATATATATATATATATATATATATATATATATATATATATATATATATATATATATATCTGCTTACATATATATATAACTATGTCCGTATATACCTACATAGACATATATCTGCTTACATATCTGTAACTTGCTGTGTATATTTAGACATATAGGTATAGACATATATCTCTATAGATGTAGGCATTTGCATGTATATATGTTCATATATATTTATATATATGTATATATTATATATATATATATATATATATATATATATATATATATATATATATATAGATCTAGGACTTTTATGAACGAAAGTTCAAAAGCCCGAATCCAAAACCACCGAACATGCTTTAACGAAAGCGCTTTCATTGAAAAACTGCTTTCATTAATGTATGTTAAAAAAACACTAAATCAACTTGTCTACAGGGGCTGAGGTAGGGCTACACTCCATGTTCAGGACATATTTACATATACTTATCCAGATATCTATATAGAGATACAGATATACATATCGACATACATACATGGATATGTATATGTACATAGATATGCAAATAAACACCCAGATATATACATATACAGAGCAATATATGTCTACACATATACAGATAGAGATACATATGCACATATACATTTGGATATCCACACATATTTTGACAGTAGTAGGTATATCAGAATAGATATGTATGCACATATAGTTATTGATATCTACATATATGCCAACATAACTAGGCATATCTGTACACATAGGATGTGCATACATATATAGCTATATACGGTTCCCATTCAGAAGCCTGAAACATCATAAGCCTGAAAATCAAAATCCTGAAACCAAAAGCCTGAAAATTCAGAATCCTGAAAACTCAAAATCCTGAAAGCCCAAAATCCCGAAAGACCAAAATCCTGAAACTCAAAATCCTGAAAACACAAAATAGACATACTGCTGTCATTGTGGCTTTGCTATTGTTAGCCCTGTGGTGTTAGGTCATGCGTTGGGGTCAGGTAAGTGTGCGGTTGGTTTTATGTTAGGGTTAGGGGCGGTTTAAGTGAGTTAGGGTTAGGGCGCAGGTTAGGCATGTATGCAATAGTGACAAATATTGGGGTTAGGCGGTTTAAGTGAGTTAGGGTTAGGGCGGGTCAGGTGAGTGTGCGATAGTGACGGACCTTAGGGTTAGGGTTAGGGTCAGGGTCAGTTGGTAGATATTAGTGTCTTTATAGTGACATATTAGCATTATTTGTGTTTTCAGGATTTTGAGTTTCAGGATTTTGGTCTTTCGGGATTTTGGGCATTCAGGATTTTGAGTTTTCAGGATTCTGAATTTTCAGGCTTTTGGTTTCAGGATTTTGATTTTCAGGCTTATGATGTTTCAGGCTTCTGAATGGGAACCCTATATACATATATCTATATATACATATACGTATATCTATGTATACATATATCTATATATACATATATGTATATAGGAGCACTACAGAATCCTGAAAGCCCAAAGTCCTGAAGACCATCAAGGGTGAGTTGCCTTAAGGTATATATATATATATATATATAGATCTAGGACTTTTCTGAATGAAAGTTCAAAAGCCCGAATCCAAAACCACCGAACATGCTTTAATGAAAGCGCTTTCATCGAAAAAACGCTTTTGTTAATGTATGTTAAAAAAAACACTAAATCAACTTGAATGCAGGGGGCAAGTCCCCCCCTGCACCCCCCATGTAGGGGGCTTCACCCCACATCCCCCTACTTTAATATTCTCACGCCGAGGTCGCGCTACAGTGAGGAAAAGGGAATTTTCCATTACCGCACAGTAGTATGACTGGAACAACAAGCATACTTACGCGAAAGTGCTGCTTCGGTGAACAGCACTTTCACGTGAGTATGCTCACCAAATTAGGATTTGGTGAAAGATGCAGTCGAGCATCTGTACGGATCCCATATATATATATATATATATATATATATATATATATATATATATATATATATATATATATATTTACATATATAGATATGTTGTATCTGTTGAGAGATATGTTGCATCTGTTGAAATATTAATATATTTACACACACACACACACACACACACACACACACACACACACACACACACACACACACACACACACACACACACACACACACACACATACATCTAAATGTTGGAATACATTCTCTTTACTGTTGAATGACTGGGCTGGATGATATGTTTTTGGAAACATCAGGGTTATGTATGCTGACATGGCTTAGTGATACATCACTTTGGCTATGGAGTGCAGTGTCTTGGGTCTGAGCCTTGCAGAGGCTGTTTATTTTGTTGCTGGGCAGAACACGGGTCATTGGATAGAGAGTGATTAAGGTACTTTAAAGCAGTTGTAAGCGGGTTTGCGCAGGTTTGCATGAAGGTAAGCACTGCTAACTTCCAGTTACAGTTTCTTATACTCAGTTAGCTTCTAAATTGCTTAACCTGTGTTGGCATAGCTTACCCCATGTAAACAGGCTTAATCCCACTTACTGCTGCTTAAAAGTGCTAACTCCTGCTTACCCCCGTGCTAATTTCTTTAAAAGAAAAGAAAAAGGGGTTGATAGGAAAATGGTGAAAAAAGGGGCACAAAGAGGGAAAGACAGTCGGGAAAATAGCCAGGGATGTGCAGGAAGGGTGTAGGGAAGGTCCATAGCTGCCCATTTCTTCTACAGCAACAGCTGTGCATATACACTGAATTTGGAGGTTGATTTGGACACTCAAACCCCTGGGAGGGGGTGAGGACAACAATAATACATTGTGATGCCAATCAGACCGGATTACATATGTCCAGTGGACATGTCTGCGAAATGGACAGCTATGTATGGGGCGAGATTTTTTTGTGGGAACAGATTGCCTTTTTTTTTTTTAGGTGAGAGTGGGATGTTTGGGAGGAGTAGTTGGTATATTTGGGGAGCTAGGTTGGGTAGGTTAACTGACAAGACAAACAAGATGCATACAGGGGCAGTATATGACACATGTGGGGGTAAACACCTTGATGGGGAGGGTTGTTTGGAAATTGGAAGCCCACAAGCCCCCTAGTAGTAACAGTGGGACTAAGGTTCCCACCCATGGGCAGTCATCACTGCACCTTCACAGCCTGGAAGGTGGTTGTGCTGGAGGCCGAGTCACAGAGCCAGGCTGACTCTCTAATCATGACATGAGGCCCTCGAGCTGGAGTAGAAGATCACCAAACTGCTGGTTGATCACTCAGCGCACAATGACCCCAACCTGGTGACGGGTGACAGGTGCCTGTCCTCGCCCACTCCCAGGGGCAGCGAGCTCCATCCTCTGAGGCGGTTCCACCTGAAGGTGGTGCAGGATGAACAGACAGGGAGGTCCCGGGTTGGGCCACCAGACATGCTGGTGCCCGGTGCCACGGCCAGCTGAGGTGGTACAGGTGGGTCTGCTGGGACTGGCCTTCCCAAGTGTGATATAGTGTTTAGACTTCATCATCATATATGGGTTAGTAATAGTCAATACAGTCCAGGATTAGGTATAACAGCATGCATAGATATTCCCATTAACCCAAACACTGGATACAGAGCAGTTACATAGCACACAGAACACATGCATATAAGGGATCACAGTGGTAATAAGAACAGCATGTAGGTACATTGCTGGCACCATGCCACCACTGTTGGAATAATTCAGTATAACACATGCATGGGAACCATTAAAATATTTATCAAACAATTGGACATTATCAGAACATAGGTGCCAGTACATACCAGTTGGGGTGAGTATGTTGATTATTGTTGGAGATATGTTGGGGGGAGAGAAAGATTTCAATTAACAACTAGTATATTCCTGTAGTCCACATTACTTTCCTAGTCAGTGCTGTTATCTGTACCTTACAAGTCTTACTACACTACCCTATAGCCTTAGTTTGGACAGTGATATGGCTGCCATCATCATTACACATGAACCAGTTTTACCTGCGGTATACACCTCTTACATGGTATACCTGTGGAGGCAATGTTTGTTAACACTAACTAACTGTTTCTACACATACTCCCAGATTTTGGGTTGCTGTTTTGCAGATAGCTATCCAACTCTTTCTGCACAGACTCTAGCCATGTGTTGACCACATGCTGGTGTGCCAGGACATATCTCGAATATTGCCCTCTTCTACCTTTAGTGACCTGACACACACATATACATACTTTCCTACACAGTTATATTATGTAGCACAGTGTGGGTGACAGTGACCAATGATACTTTATTATTCAGAGAAACTGCAACACTCACAATTCCCTACAATACCAGAGTGAACAGTACCAGTACAGGTTATAATGGTCTGTATTTCTCAGCACAGTGTTCATATCCGATGTACCTGTGGGAGCAGTGTTTGTTAGCACTACCTGACTGTTGCCACACAAAGTTCCAGATTACGCATTAGTATTATGCACATACATCTCACTCTGTTACTGTACACACTCTGGTCATAGCTTGACAACATGGGAGTGTAGATAGGACATACTTGAAATATTACTCTCCTAACAGTTGCCACAGTGACAGGTGTGTTCTCATTGATGTTCGACAATCACTTGTAGTCCCTGTTTGCTGGCTAAACATATGGGATCATCCCACAGACTTACCAGGGGGACAAGGGGACAGGCAGCAGATATGGACACATATACTGGACATTCTGGCCTCATCTGTACAGTTGTGGGGTATGATTCTTTATGCAGCCTAATTCCACTCCCAGGATTCAGACCATGGCTGTGTCCGCTACAGCTTAAACACTGTCCGTCACAGTTGTGTCTGCTATATAGATATTGCTGTATATCTCCTATCTGCATTCTGTCTTATTTATCCCCTGTGCTTTTGCAATCTGACCTGGTATCACAACACTCTTATATAGCTTTCCTAGACAGTTATATGTTGTAGGACAGTGTGGGCGACGGTGATGTGTAATGCCTCATTATTCAGAGCAACTGCATATCATTCTTGTATTTCTGGGCAGTGTTGGTATCTGACAGACCTGTGGGAGGAATGTTTATTAGCACTACCTGAATGTTCCCACACACAGTACCAGGTTCCACATTACTATTATGCAAATACATCTCACTCTGTTACTGTACACACTCTGACCACAGCTTGACAAGTTGGGGCGTAAATGGGACATACGTGGCTTCTTAGTCACATAAGGTATTGGGGATTTGCTAGTGTGCCAGGTTTGTTCTCATAGATGTGTGGCAGTCAGTTGTATTTCCTGTTTGCTGCCTATACGTCTGGGATCATCCCACTGATTTCCCAGGGGGACAAGTTGATAGGCAATAGATATGGGTCACTTTAATAGACATTCTGGACATATCTGTACAGTTGTGAGGTATGATTCTGTATGCAGACTACTACCACTGGCAGAATTCGAACCGTGGCTGTGTGTGCTAACAAAACAAAGGTTCACATCTCAGTTGCATGTGCTACTCAGTTTTTGTTGTCTGCATTTTTCCTGTTTACTGTCTATGCGTCTCACAATTGTACTAAATGGCCTTTGGGGATTACACCTGTCATATACAGGCATTCCTACGCATTCATTTTATGGTGCATGGTGTGAGTAACTGTGCACAACAGTACTATTACATGATTGCAAATCTACATTATCATATGATATCAGAATATACACATGCAGTCCAGCAGTTAGACCTGTTTTGTCAGGGTATTACACTTTGACATACAAACAATATGAGACTCTTCCTGCCATATTCTCTAGTGTATGCAGTATTTTCCTTGAACAATACAGGTTTTATACAGGCAATTAATTTACTTCTATTATTTTTATTTCCTATGATAGTATATGCATGAGTATTACTAACCTGCCTTGCATCGCAACCTTGCCAGGTGACTGATGTGGGCCTCCTGGTTCACGGCCCACTCCATTGCAGCTGTGGGGGACATAAAAGGAATATTTAGCCATACCTCTCCATGATATACCTGAGCTGGCAATTATTACACACATACTGGGGTGATACTTACACATGGTTGGAACAACCCCTGCCACTCTAGCCTCTTGGAGCCACTCCTCCAAGAGATCCCCCTTGCGCTGCTTCAGGTCAGCATATTGGTGCCTGACCTGCTCAGCAGTATGGGGTATGCCAGTGGCACTGGTGAGGTTGTGGGCAAAATGGCCCCAGGCCTCCACCTTATATTGGGAGCCCTGGTACTGGCCCTGCAGCAGTCTCTGATCATGGTCTTTTACAAGGAGGCCTGCCATGACCTTGGACTCCTGGATGCACCAGTGCTGCATCCGAAAGTGCACACCTTCTCCCCTTACTGCCATAGTGCCTGCAAGGGAAAGCTACAACCAGTTACGAGATGTATTCCTGCCTCTTGGGTTTAAGTAGGGCTGATTTCCTGCACTTTTCTGTGATTGGTCGGTTTTGAAAAGGCTAAACTATGGGCAAACCTGCTTACCTAAGGTTGGCATTCTTTAAAGGGGTATACCACCGGGCACAATGAGTTAGCTGGCCTACACATTGCTTACACCTCCTACGCTGGCCTGTGCAATGCTTAGCATTGCTTACATTAGACTGTGCATTATAATTCCTTTTTGGCATTGAGTTATTATTCATTACACCTTATATGTATGCCTGGTATCCATGATTAATGTGCATGTACACTCTGTGGGGTCCTTGTGTTTTATTGAGGACTTCAACACTTTATTACAATTACACCTCACTTCTGGGCTTACTGCTGTACTCCAGTTCACATATTTATGTTATTTAGTGGGTTATGGAACATATGACTGTATACTGATTCCTTTAACAGGTTCAGTTTGGTTTTACTATGGTGAGGACTTGTTTGCTGATACCTCATTCTTCTGTACTTCTGTGATGGCTTGGTGCCTAACTGTCATAACTATTGTGTATAGGATCCTGGGTTTGAGACCTGCATAGTTGTTTATTTTGTTGATGGACAGAACAAGGGCCACTGGATACAGAGTGATTAAGGCACCTTTGAGCAGTTGTAAGCAGGTTTGCGTGACAGTAAGCACTGCTAACCTGCTGTTGCATCTGCTAACAGAGAGTTAGCTTTAGAACTGCTTAACCAGTGTAGGTATTCCTTACCACAGTGCAAATGGCCTTAAGCCTGCTTACTAGTGCTTATATATGCTTACTACTGCTTATTTGTGCTTAAACCTGCTTACTAGTGCCTTATTCATTATGACACTGCCACCTCACATGTGCATTTCCTTTAGTACTCTAGTTCATAAAAATATGTAATTTAGTGGGTTATGCAACATAAATATTACTTATAATGTGCTTTGCCATGGAAAATGGAATCCGCTGCAGTGGGATTGGAACCGGGAATGCCTGCTCATAAGGTGAAGGCTCTGCCCACTACACTATTGCAATGCTGCTTCATTTGTATATATCTTCCTTTTCATCCTTTTCAGCCATTTAAACTGCATTAACCGTAGCTAAGCGGTGGGCACACCTGCACATCTACGGTTAGCTTTCATGGGATTTGTAAAAAAAAAAAATAAAACGGATTGTTCATTTTATTTATGTGTGCTTTTGTTGCTGTTGTACACATGGGGACTGTTGGTGGGGATATGCGGAAACCTATCAGTGGTCTTGTTCATTTCTGACCCCTTTCTGCTGTTCTTCATTGTGGGGGCATGTGTATTCTGATATTCTGAGAGGTCTGCTCTCAGACATGCCCCCTGCACTCTTACATGCTCCATGGAAGCCTAGGAGTTCACGCAGTATGCCTCACTACTATGCATGGTGCGCTGCCATCCTGTTCCTAAATGGCCACCTCCGTGCAGGACTAAGCTAGTCCTGCATGGAGGAATAGTAAATCCGGGGGGTATGTGTATCTGTCTGACAGTCACATAAAACATCAGTCTTTTAACTCTAGATTCCTTGTGGCTGGGTTTGATACAACAAATGCTGAGTGTTAATTTGTTAAATAGATAACAACACGTTAACAGATGGTTACAAGACAGGATAGCACATGTTTATTGAGGACTGCTTCTACCACTGCAGCTAACAGGCTTACCTGTTACCATTACCATATACTTCAATGGATGAGATTTAAGCTTTTTTTGCCTCCAGGACCTTGCCCAGTTATTCCACTATTGGCACCAAATCAGTTTATTTGTTCTGAGGGTAAGGGAGTCAGGCATTCCTGGGCTAGACAAGAGCCCTATGGCCTTTTAGTTCAAGTCTGGGAATACCTGTCAACTCTTAGTTCTCAAGGAAGAATCTGTTAGTAGGAAGCACGCCAGCTTGCTGGTTCTGGGAGTGGTGACCTACCCTCTCTCCCTGACAGATTCCTCCTGTTGGTAGATCCCCCGTGTCTACTATTGCTGTCTCCCAGGGAGGAAGCATGCCTCTGCACACTGAGCTCCCTTTGCCTGCCACTGTGATATGTGCTGTGGAACCATGGGTTCAGCAGGCTTGAACTTCACTTGGTAGCACCTAATGCTCCTACCAGGTGTCACTCTTGGGACAAACCAGATCCATCTCCTTCCCCTCAGGAAGGGTGAGACAATGGCCACTGATTCATAACTTACCTGGCCAGCTTCTACAGGTACCTGAACTGGTATTCAGTCTTGGGGCATCTGTGGCATATTCAGGGCTTTATCTCTCTATACAGAAATGGCTCAGGTTTACATTTCTTGAGCTCAGTTCTCTGAGATTTGGGTTCTTGTCAGAAGACCGAAGATGCATTCTGTCGAATGCATCTTGTTCGAACTGCAAATGTCAAAAACGCAAAATGACGAAGCGGCTTTTGAGCGAATTCTTTCCCTGGGAAAGAAGTTGTTTGGCCGCTTCTGTCACTTTGCCGTTTTTGGCACTGTAGTGCAATCTCGGAGTTGGTATATTTAAGTAGGGGGTGTGTGGGGGACACAGCCCCCCCACATGGGGTATGTGTGGGGCAAACCCCCCCCCACTTAATAGGTATGTGATTTTCTGTTTTTTTCCCCATCGTTGTTTGACTGACTGTAGAGTGAATATATTTAAATAAGGGGGTATGGGGTACAAAGGGATCTGTTTGCAGGTTTCATTGAACTGAAGCTTAAACAAATTTGTGTTGTCTGGTTGCAACTTTAAGGATTTTAGACTCAAATATAGGGGACTGCAAAGAGGAGAGTAACTTGAGCTATTCTATCTATTTCTTTATGTCTTTAAAGTTTTATTTACCGTTGGTTTTATTTTTTCATTTTTATTTATTTTTGATTGTGTCTCTCAGTGGATAGCCTTACATGATACACTTGGATTTCATGGTGATGAATAGTGTTCATTTCCCTGAGGATGCATGCACACATGCACTCAGTTCCACAAACAATAACAAGACTGACCACAGGATGGTTAAGGGGTCAGCCACTAGTCCAAACTAGACAGTAAACAAGTATCCCAGAGTAACTCATAGCCTGATCCTCCCCCAGGACCCACACAAACAAGGATATTTAAAGATTAGTTTAGTCCAAACTGAACTTGAACACTTTACTCTGACTGGCTGTGGTGGGGCACCACCCTTATCATCCATACACAGTGGTCTAGATTAATCTTCCAGTGGATGCAGTGATGCCTGCACACACACTTTTTTTAGTACAAGTTTGCAAGGCTCACTATGAGAACTACTGGTATAACAGAGAACATTTTTAGGAGAAATATCTTACCAGGGTTATTTGGAATTTTATTTCATTATTGCTTTTTTTTTCCATTTTTGCTGTTTTTGGAAGGACTAGTAGGTATCCAAGTGAGAAATTCTACGTGTCACAGCTCATGCCTGCTATCAATCTGCTTGTTTGGCCCTCTGTGCCTATACCATCCATTTTATATTAATCTTTTCCTTTAGTGTTCTACAAGATTATTTTAGTGACTTAGGAATCAGTGAATGTATTAGGATCTAGTATGCTATACACTCTTATACATTTTTTCTTGCATCTTTATCACATGTATGTGGGAGGTATGTGGTAGGAGATACAGTTCCTCTTTCACACCAAGGAAGTATATGTATGCCATCAAGATGACATGGTTTCACACCACCGAAGAGAAAGTTTATTTTTTGGAGGATAAGGATTGTTGCAGTGATCCAAGACCTGACATAGGCAATGGAATTACAGACTGGCAAAGAGCGTATTCAAACCATGCATCCACTGAGATGGAGGACGCTCGATCTTTGGACATCCATGAAGACTGAATTCATAAATCTAAACAATCATGACTTCATAACATCATATCATCTGAGAACAAACTCATGTTATTCTATAAAAAATGTGACTGAAATCAAAGTATAACATGTTTGCCCTGATGGACAATGCACATTTCATACTGTGGTCTGTGATAGCAGTTAGGTATATATATCAGTTATATTTTTATTTCATGACAAATGCTAGAAATGTTATTAAACCTTCTTTCTCCTAACACTGGCATGACACATCCTGTCTTTTATTCATTTACAGTCAATATTTTCATTAATGCTACTGATGTCAGTGAACTGTGGATAAAAAGGTCAGTATCTCATTCTTTGTCTTCTGATGCAGGAGTTCAGCTACTCGTCTTTGCTTTACTCCTATAGTTTTATACAAGTCCAAAACATTTTTTTGCTAGATTATTGAATTTGTTGTAAACCATATCTTGTAAGTAACAGATGCAAAAGTCCAGTAATACTGCTGATCATCCTCTACCATATCTTATGAAAGGACATATTATAAAAAAAGTATATGCACATTAAATGGTACAAAACATAGGGGGGATTCAATAATCTTCCATGTAGGACGAACAAAGTCCTACTCGGAGACTGCTGTCTAAGAGTTAGATGTCAGCGCGTCATGCATATGCATGAGGGCGTGCTGACTCAACTCCCAGGCTAACATGGAGCGTGTAGGAGTGCAGGGGGCGTGACAGACTGTCGAGCAGTCCAAATATCCACACCCCTGCAAGTGCCTAACTCTGCAAATGTTAGCAGATATGAGCGAGTCCGCTCAAATGTGTATACCCCCAACACCACACTCCCCCACATTAAAAAGCCCTGTATAAATGAAATAAAATGTAAAACAAATTTTTTTTTTTATTATTCACCATATAGCTGCCCCTATTTGCGCGTGTGTGCGCGGGTGTGCCCATTGCTTAGCTACAGTCAGCAGTTTAGACATCGAAGAGGATAATAAACCACTTATATGCAAATTAAGCCAAATAGCAATAGTGTAGTGGTAGAGCCTTCGCCCAAAGAGGAGGCATTCCCGGTTCAAATCCCACCACTCCCCTCTCCTTTTTCAGTAGGAAATCCATGCATAAAAATAAATCCTGATATTTACCTTTTAAATTATATTAAAAAGCATCAAAATGGCCTATGTAGTAGTGAACGATATTTTAAATATATATAAGAAAGTGAAACGGACATGCACAATAATGAATGCATAAGTAACCTATCTTAAGTAATGTGAAGCACTGCTAAGCATCGTTTACCAGTATTAAGCACAGTTAAGAATAATTGCCCATAGCTAACCACTGCTTTAACTAGCGCAATAGCTTTGCGCAGAGCTGCCCATCACGCCAACTAGCGGAAACCAAACATGTTTGCGCGGAAGTGCGCACCACACTAACTAGCACAACGTCGGGCAACGTAGAGCAACATAGAGCAACATCGAGTAGCGTTGGGCAAAGTTGAGCAAAGTCGGCTAAACACAGCCACACCCCCTACTGGTCAGGCCAGTAGTAAAATAAAAAAGCAATGACAGGTCTCGAACCCGGGATAGTGTGCACCATAATCACAATACTAATCAACTAAGCCATGACAGCATTTGATGTTCATGGACTGTCAACACACATATACATATGAATCAAAGTTTACACAGTGCTAAGCAGGTGTGCACTCAGTTGGGAACTTTCAAATCTGGCCAATCACAAATAAGTGTGGGAAATGAGGCATATATAAGCTCCATACGTGGGAATACTCACCATAACTGGTTGCAACTCCCATCTGCAGGCAGCAATGGCTGGTGTCGGAGAGGGCTCTTGCTTCTGAGTGCAACGGTGGGGCATTGAGGAGTCAAAACTGATGGTTTGGCTCCTCATCCATCGTCATGATGCGAGACTCCTGCAGGGCCAGTTCCAGGGCATGGAATACAAAGCGGAGGCCTGGAACCGTCTTGCACATGAACTCACCAGTGCCACAGGCATCCCTCGGACTGGTGAGCAGGTCAGACATCACCATGCAGACCTGAAGAGACACAAGCAGGACCTACTGAACCAATGGATACAGGAGGCCCATGGGATTCAAAATGCCCCACTACTGAGTAGGTAGCCATGGACTGTAGCATGTAAAAATTGCTAGTGTAGTCGATAGTATGGATAGGAATATGTCTCAATATCACTTCATTTACTTCATAGCTGCAGGTGTTCGTGCTGCGAATCAGCAAGCCTATGGAGATAGGCTGCTAAGGCTGCACCACCAGGCAGGTTAGTAATTGTTCTGCAAGTACTGTTTTATAAAATAAGTGAGACAGCCTGGCTAAAAGTGTCTCAGCCCAATAATAAAGGTACAATAAGGCTTGAATAATCTCTCTGCATAAACTGTTATGTAAAATAAGTGAGAGAGCCTGAAAAGAGTGTTGTAACCCATTAATAAAGGTATAATAAGTCCTGAATTATTTCTCTGCATGTATTGTTATATAGAGTAAGTGAGAGAGCCAGAAAGAGTGTTGCAAGCCATAAATGAAGGTATAATACATCCTGAATAAGATGTTTGCATGCACTGTAATAACAAATAAATGAGAGAGCCACTAAAAAAGTGTGTAATGTAATAAATAAAGGTATAACAGCTGTAGTGTGTCCATGTCACTTTCTTTGAAATGTAGATGTTCTCTTGCAGTATAGAACTAGTAGTGTTGTATTAAGCGCTGTCAACCCACACTTGGGTAGGCCCATAGAAAGAGTACGAAGAGAGTGCCAGTATCTCTTAAGCATATATACAGTCCCCAACTGTAGTTTCAAGGCTAGCATGTATAGGTAAATCTGGCACATGAGTAGCTTGTAATTGTGTGCACCGGAAATGTCAGTGTGCTGCAAAAAATGTAGGGGGCTGTTAAAACTTAACTGGTAATGTCACCTGAACACATCCAGATATGTAGACATATGAATATAAATAAAATATATAAATACGTAGCAGTAATATCTGCATCCTGGACAGTTTGTATATTAGATACAGGTCAGGTACATAATGAACTAGCAAAACACATCCCACAATGTACTGGACATTGCCTAGTGTAATAATACATGTAGTGGATACATACCTGCAGTCAATAGGAATGTAGTGTAAACTTTAAGTTCATATAAGTTGCTAATGGAGGTATCTTTTTACACCCTACTGTATGTGCATAAACAATCAATTCCACACCTCAGTGGGTATGTGTAATCTCATAACATTTGTTGGGACATATGTCCTATTGGTTCATAAATATCTGCATAACTTTGATGCATGTGCCCTGTTGAAACACCACAGTCCTGGTGGCCTGTTGCCACCATTCATTCCTGCATGCTGTTGGAATGTCCACTGTCATGTGTTATGCTTGCTTCAACTGTTGGAACTCTGGTGTATTGGGTTAATGGGAATATTACTGCATGCTGTTACAACTAATTTGGAATGCTGTTGGCTATATTGTCATTAAATTCACCTAAACATAGAACGTATGGGAAGGCTGGTCCCAGCGGACCCACCTGTCCCACCTCAGCTAGCGATGGCACCTGGCACGAGCAGGTCCGGTGCCCAGCCCGGGACCTCCTCCTCCATTGGTCCTGTGCCACCTTCGGGTGGAAGCGCTGCAGGGGATGGGGCTTGTACCCCCCATGCAAGCGTGGCCGGAGGAGGGCCACCTATCACCCTCCAAAGGGTCCGGGCTGTGGTGCGTAGGGAGATCCAGCATTCAGTTGCTGATCCCCTATGCCAGCTCGAGGCAAGAGTGGCGCGACTCACTAGTGAGCCTGCCCCTCCTACACAGCCCCCAGCACAGCCACCCTCCAGGCTGTGAACGTGCAGTGGTGACTGCCCATGGGTGGGGATCTCAGTTCCACTGTTACCATCTGTGGGCTCATGGGCTTGTGATTTCCAAACATCCTTCCCCATCAATTGTGTTCACCCACCCCATGTGTCATATTCCGCCCCTGTATGCGTCTTGCTTGTCTTGTCTGTTTACCTCCCCAACCTACCTCCCAAAACATACCTACTTCCCCTACCCCACATTCCACTCTCACCTGAAAAAAAAAATGGGCAATCTGTTCCCGCAAAAAAATACGCCCCATACATAGCTGCCCATTTTGCACAGATGTCCGCTGGACACAGAAACTGAAATTCAATTGGCAGTACAACACACTTTGTTGTCCTCACCCCTCTGTCAGAGGTGGAAGGTTTCAAAATTCCCTCCAAATTACTAGTATATGCACAGCTGTTGCTGTTAAAGAAATGGGCAGCTGTGGACCTTCCCTACACCCATGCTGCACATTCCAAGCTGTTTTCCCTACTGTCTTTCCCTCTTTGTGCCCCTTTTTCACCACTTTCCTATCTCCCCATTTTCTTTTCTTTCAAAGTAATGAGCACGGGGGTTAGCGGGAGTAAGCACTTTTAAGCAGCAGTAAGCAGGTTTGAGTGAGTGTCTGCATGTTCGCTTAGCTACGTATTGCTAAGCATCGTGCAAACCCGCGCAAAGCCGCTTACAACTGCTTAAAAGTGCCTTAGTCACCCTGCATATGAGGGACCTTGTTCTGCTCAGAAGCAAAATAAAACACCACTGTCAGTCTCAAACCCTGGACCTTGGACACACTAGACTGCACGAAGTACCACTAGGCCACAGTAGATATACAGCAGGAGGTTGCTGAAATATATATATCATGCATCAGAATGTGTGAATGTAAAGGAAAGGTAGGAATGCCATAACACAAAACCTGTTCTGTGGAACTTTACCAGAAGTTGTTGTGGAATTGCATTACATGACTGTGATAACAGAACCAGACATTCTAGCAGTAAATACTGTTACAGCAGCACTTCACAACCCCCACACAGTATCGTAGCAGGGCAATCCCCACCCAAACGTACAAAATACCAGTGTGTTCAAGTTACAGCAAGGATGTATGTAGGCATACTCAGTACTGGAATTGTCCAGTTTCATGAGCATCATGTGATAATGTCAACAAAATAAAAAGCACAAACAGTGCCAAAGTGAGTAGATTAATATCCACAGTATAGCTGTTCCCAAACAGTTCATGTGCCAAATGAAAACATCTCAATAATTACATATGTATGGCAGCTAATAATGGATGTTGTAAAGAAACACCATACTCCCATGTATCTTGTGTTAGCTTTCTAGGGGTGAGTACAATTCTACACTGTCAACTGTGTACTGGAAGAGGCAACATTCAGGTCTGAGTACAACATACAAATAACTGGCTACACCCTTAGCAACAGTTAGAAGAAGTATACCAACCTTCTGAGTTACACAACGGTGTCCACAGCAAACAAGCATGGCCCCCACTCTGGAATTCTGAAAGGGCTACGTCTACCTGACCTAGCAATTTATAGCACTGGGTTGCTATGACAGTGAGTACTGCAAGTACCACACATCAGTCTGCATGCAATTGCCAAATGGTGGCCACCAATTGGTACAGAGGATATCACATGCACATGTGCAGATACCTATAAAAGCAGTCTATACTTGCTGTCCACACATGCAATCATTCCATTGCTGGTACGGAGGGAGAGAGAGAGAGAGAAAAAAAAAAGAAAAGAAAAAGTGAGGTAAAGTAAAGAAATATAACAAAAAGAATATATTGAAAAAAACAGTATACTGGCAAAAGAAATTATATTGAAAAAATATATTGAAAAGAAAATATATTGAAATATATCATTGAAATAAAATATATTGAAAAATAAATTGAAAGAAAAATATATAGAAAAAGAAATTGAACAAAAAATATATTGAAAAAAAATGGAAAACCAATATATTCTGAAATATACATCTATAAAAAAACATCTTGAACAGTAAAAGTGATATTGACAGCAAAACGTATATTGCTAAAAGAAGTATACCAGGAAATACAGCAACATATACGAACATATACAAAGGAAAGGTATGTAACAGCTATGTATTTACTGGAATGTAGTAGATGTTTATGAAGGGTACTCTATATAGTTTGAATCATCCATATGTGGCAGCAGTAAGTATCGATGCACAGATGCCCTGCATAACCACTGGCATGGGGAAATGAGTGTTTTGCTGTGTGCAGTGGGATGTGACGGTGACATATGTAGTCCAGCATTAAATGTCAAACATCTGATCCATGTTATCTGTGTTCTGTGCAGTAGTGTGTACAATGTCTGTTTGGGGTAGTAGCCCATATGGTTATGCAAACATGGATGTGACAGAGTAACAAATGCATGATAGCGATATTAATGTGTAGCTTAGCATTGGCAACAGCTGTACCAGGCTGATATGCTAATTCAGCATTAGCAGCTATGTATACACCCTCTAATATTACTGTGTCCTCACATGTGACACCTGTTCATCTTGCAGCAAGGCCCACCAGGTCAGCCGTGAGGTACATGTACTTACAACAGTGTGGTCCTTGTGTGTGTATGGCACACACATACGGAGGGAACTGTCCATGTCAGATATATTAGCATCTGTACATGTGCATTGAGCAAGGGACATACAGCAACTGTTTGTGAAAGGTAGATATATATATATATATATATATATATATATATATATATATACATATATATACATTGTTGAAGGTTGTTATGTGCATATTTCTATGTAGGTTGTAGTGTGTGGCAGACCAGACAGCATACAGTGCTAGTATATGACATGTGGTGGTTAAACGCTGTGGGTATGCTTCATCAGGTTTGCAGTGTTGCAGCCAGTGAGGCCTGCTAAAGCTACATGGGCTGAGAACACCTTCAACGCATTCTGCACAACACTGTGCAATGTTATGGCATAACTGTATATGTCACAACCTTCCCATACTTGATATACCCACCATGACAGGTGGACTGTATATGTGCCTATATGCATATCTATATGTACAGCAATGGATGTTCATATGTATGTGTGTATGTATATATATATATATATATATATATAGAGAGAGAGAGAGAGAGAGAGAAACAGGGTCATAATTACTGCAACAGATGCCTGGTGACAAAGCCATGGACTCAAGCTCAATGTTGACACTGCATTGGCATCCCTCCTTCCAAAAGATGCAGTACCCATGAACTACCATATAAGTGGTAGTCTACCTAACACCAAAGGTGTGATAAGAAACCATGGGACACAGGTGGACAGTAGTCTCCCCTTCGATAGTCACAGTGCCACACTAGTCATGTAATCCATCTACGTGGCACACGTCATCACAAAAGGTGTGTCATCCATGGAAAAATAGGTCAGTGTTCCCCTCTACTCCACAAACATAAAACCCAGTATATAGTATAATGCCCCATGTGGTATGTACCTCACAAGACATCTACAGCAAGTGGAAAGGACACAGACATACCTCACAAAGAGTGATACTGGCGTCAAACAGATGCCTTATGCAGACCATCCCACAAACCCACAACTAGACTGTGTCACATACTGCCTACCCAGAGGTGACCTCTGCCTGACATACTAAGCTATGTCAAACCCAGATCTGTTGGACATGCTCCACGTAAACAGATCACAATGTGTATGAGCTACACACTCTAGGGACCCAAAGCCTTTGACCACAATAAACAGCAGATGCTGGAGGGATAGATTCCTATCTCAGAGACATCCCATACTCTGGAACTAACCAACTATCCATAGCAAACAAAACTCCTAATTAGCAGTCGTCATAAATAATCCTGGAGATTGTATGGGAGATAGTGAATACACCCAGGCAATCACCTCAGTGTCCCTGCTTGACTGGACCACATGTAACTTAAATACCTGTGTGTCAGATCAAGACCAAACGAAAACAAACTGAAGACTGCTGAAGGAACGGACAGCACACAATGAGAGGGCTGGAAACACAGCTTTAATACTCCACAAACGATAAAAAAGATATAAAATCCAAGTAATGGTAAGCGCTTTTGGCAGGTTCAAATAACCCGCCTTCATCAGACAACCACAAGATTACAAAAAAGTTAACTTATACTACAGTATTAAAAACATTAAACCTATCAAATTCAAGTGCATTGTTGCATTTAAGAAAAACCATGACAACCTTAAAACGGCAAACTCTCCAGGTTGGGAACTGATAGACCATGTAGGTGTAAATACGTAAATAAGCAAAAATGTCGGTAAAAGGAATTGGTTAATACATTAGCTAAAGACAGAGATGTATCTTATGTCAATCAATGAGGTACTTATCAAATAGTTATTGAAATTCACAAATTGTATTGCTACATGTGAGGGCAAAATGTATCCGCTGTTAAACGCATCGAACGAGGCGGAACTTTAAGACAATACTGAAATTTCACCTGTTGAACCATGTGGCATTTCTCATGGTTCAGCTATATTTAATAGATTACTATAGGATTTATTAAATATTAGCAATAAAAGACTAAAATTTAGAGTTGTAAATGCCAATATATATCACATATAAATCAAAAGAGATTCTAAACCTAGTATGCTATTACTGTTACAAAAATAGGCAACTCCAAATACTAAATATGATATGCTGCTAAAAATAAGAAACAATAAGAATATATAATAAACCCTATCTGTGAGAATCTCAAGACTAACGACTTGTCCATAGAAAAGATCGTTTACAATAAAGCATTTTAAACTAATATGTATAAAATACATGTGTATATAAATCCAGATGATGACACAATGGCTTAGTTATAAAAATATAAAAATACTTCATAATATCTACCTATTAAGGGATAGCCATTTTAGGACACATTTGATGGATAAACCTTTTAAGGTTGTCATGGTTTTTCTTAAATGCAACAATGCACTTGAATTTGATAGGTTTAATGTTTTTAATACTGTAGTATAAGTTAACTTTTTTGTAATCTTGTGGTTGTCTGATGAAGGCGGGTTATTTGAACCTGCCAAAAGCGCTTACCATTACTTGGATTTTATATCTTTTTTATCGTTTGTGGAGTATTAAAGCTGTGTTTCCAGCCCTCTCATTGTGTGCTGTCCGTTCCTTCACCTGTGTGTCAGAGGCCAGGGTAGTGTATGGCTAGAGTTCTATAGGCCCTAGGGCCAATAGCCTCTTACCTACCTATGAAGTGCAACACACCCACATGTACTTGTTGCAATAATTGATATATGAGGTTGACTGAGTGAGATGGTGAATGTGTTGGTGAATGTGTCAGAGTTTGGCATGTGTGTGATAGCTTAGTGGCAAACTGTTTCAGTCATGGTATTATGTGTCCTAGCTGTGATCCCAGCAAAAGATGTGTATGCTATTGGTAGGCAGAAAAAGCAGTATGCCATACGGTCTGACGTAGTCCCTTGTTGACGACTGGGGTGTCCCATTGTAGGCTAAAGCAGTACATGTATGCTTATTGTGTGTTACTGCTGGTGAATCCAACTCCTGTATGAACTGTAGTTCTACCTGAAGCTGTATGCCTAAACAGCACAGTATGGTGTACGTGCACATTTATTGGAACCACTGTTATGTGTGTTCCCTGTAGTCCTCACAGATTACATACCTCAGGCATAAGGTCTGGTAACTACTGACACACAGTACTGTAAGGTACACAGGTAAAGGTCACCTGAGTTGTCATACCTTTGTGTCTGTTATGTATGTCTGCTGTGTGTGTGGGTATGCCTGCACCTGTCCTCAGTCATATGTGTGTTACAGGATATAATTGCGTATCTAGCAACATGGATAGTCTAGTACAGCAGTATGCCACCTATATCAACGAATGTGCACATATGTTAAGCAGGGGTCCGCCATCAACGACTAGTGTGGTATACTGGTAATACTGTCAGTGGACTTTACATTCATTGCAATGGATTACACATTTCATGATGCATTAGCATGATATATACCTCCTGTGGCTAGGTGGTGCATTGTGTCACATTCAGTGTGCCATGTACTGTTGTATAGTCTTACAAACTGTCATAAATTAGTTGCTTTGCAAAACATGGTTTGATATATAGAGTGTGCCAGGCACTGTCAGGTATCTGTGTGTTGAGAATTGATATGTGGTATTGAAAGTGTGTATCTTCTGACAGCCAATAGGATGCTATATATGGCAGTTAATTTATATCTGTACTTTAGAATGTTACGTGTGCCACATGACTTGCTCACACATATTGTTTAATTGTCTTCCAGGGTGATGTCCCACCACCGTAACCCAGCATATAGCACGGCCGAGGAGGAAGCGATCACAGAGAGCCTAGTGCAGCACTATGCACTGCTGTTCTCCAGAACCAGCCAGGACCAGCATGAGCGGGCTGCACTGTGGCAAGACCTTGTCCATAGGGTAAATTACATAGGCATGCATAACCGGATATATGAGCAGGTATGCCATCACTGCAGTGATTTAATTAGACATGTCCAGCAGCGTGCGTCTGATATCCGCAGACAACAGCTTGCCACAGGTGGGGGGGTAGCCATCCATCCCCCCTCACCAGAGTGGAGGAGCTGCTCCTGAGCCAGGTGGCTCCTGGCCAACAACAACCACAACAATTGACATGTATCATCATGGAGGCCGGAGCCACCCAGCACGTTGACATGGAGCATGCAGGTAACATGGCATAGCTGTTGAATACTGTTACCTCTATTGGTAAAGCATGCTTATGTGAGATGTGTACTGTGTAGTTAGACGATGTGGTGCCTAGTGTTGTGCAATACTAATAATTAGGAACATAATCTGTAGGCCAGTGTCCACCATTGTACTACTGTAAGATTGCAAACACACAGTAGCAATACCACAGTTGTTGCCACTGACAAAGTGTCTGATATCCTTCTGGTGTGACAGCAAGGCAGCAGAGCCATACTGGTGAGTGTGTTATACCTTTAATATTGCTAATTAAATGTGCATGTCATAGGTGAGGTGAGGTGTAGGCTATGTACACATAACTCACCTACGCATACTGCATGCTGTGCATGTTTGCTGTGAGACTATGCACATCCTAGTAATGTGGGTAGCTGCCTAAAACACATACAATACCCAGAGCACCCCACACAATTGTGGCAACACTGTAGTGGACATCGGATAGGCAGAGTCGATACACACGCACACAACATACACACCTTTGACATAAGCAGTACACGTTAACATGGCGTATTCAGACACCCACTGTAAGGTCACACTACAGTATCCCAAACCTCATACACACAGCACACTTAACATACCTGAGGGGTAGATGCCTCGCATGTGGCTGTGCAACACTCTTCAACACATAACACATTCATGTTAGCAATGCCCCCTATTGGGCACCTCACAAACCCATGTAACAACTGGCCGTGAAATGGTGAATGTAGCCATGGTACTGCAGTTCAGGTACAGCATGCTATGTGCCGGTCTGGCACACATGAGTAAGTAGCCTTGAATGACCACATGATGCTGCATGATGATGGCTCATAGTACTACACCCCATCCAGTTACAGTGGCCACAGTAATACACATATCATGAATTGTTATGCACCTTAATGTTGTGTGTGTTCAGACATATGCACCTATATGCAATAAGCATAGCAATCCCCATTTGTAGAAAGTGACACACATATATGTTGTAATGCTATGGGGTGTATAGGTCACATGACACACATTGTGTATGTGTGATGTTTCATGTTGCAGTTGTGTGGTAGCATCCCATGTCATGGCTGGCACTGGCATTTCCACAATATGTCCTACACTCACCATATCCACTGTACAATGGCTATGTTGAGCAATGGTATTCCATCAGGTATACATGCACCACTCATCCTGTGTGTATACATAGCATGCATGTACTACACCTGTGTCCACAACCATCTGCTAAAGACACAGATGCTCTAATCAGAAGTGGATATCTATGTGACACACTGATACACATCCAACCATGGTATGTATACCTGTGACTGATGGTGCACAGGACATTGCAGGGCTTTAATACCTGCACAGCAATGCTGTGTCCATGTATGCATTGCGTTCCAGGGTGAGGCCATTCACTGAACAAAACACACATGCATCAAGGCCATGTATACTGTTATTAGCAATGGCTGTCTACACTCACACTGCATGCTGCTGAGCAACACACATCCTGCATGCTGTCACATTTGATATAAATGTTTGGCTTGTGATACTGTACCCCAACAGCACATGCTATTGAGTATGTTTGGGATTGCTGGTGGTGTGTGTGTGTGTGTGTGTGTGTGTGTGTGTGTGTGTGTGTGTGTGTGTGTATACTGGTGAGGAGTGTATTTGTGTGCATGTGTGTGTGTGTGCATGTGTCCATGTGTCCATGTGTTCATGTGTGCATGTATGCATGTGTGCATATGTGCATGTGTGCATGTGTTCATGTGTGCATGTGTGCATGTGTGCATGTGTGCATGTGTGCATGTGTTCATGTGTGCATGTGTGCATGTGTGCTGACATCATGTACAGGTCGTAAAGTGTGTTTCCTGTCTCCCTCTCACAGGTGCTGATATTGGGCTGGTTCAATGCAGCAGGGAAACTGATGTCACTGAGCATGATAGTGACAATGATGATAGGTGTGTTGAGGCACAGGCATGTTTGCCAGGGTCTGTAGTTGGGCCACCAATCAACACTACACAAGTGTCCACCCCATCCATGCACACAGTCATACTGCCAATACATCCGTCACCAATGCCCTTAGCAGAGGGACAGCATACAGCCGGCATTGGCCAGGACAGTGTGGTATCCATGGCACATGCATCCTGACACAGCAGCCATACCCAGATGTCTGGAAGGGTACCACATAGGCAGATGTCCAGGGGTTCTCGTTGGAGCACTGCTGCCCATCATGCCACTGGAAGACATGCCACAGGTCTCAGTACCTCACGCATGTTCCAGGCTGTCATGGAGGCACAGGCACGTATGGAACGGTACACCAGACAGGGACTGAGGGCACATAACACCGCCGTAATAGACAGTATCTGTGACCTAGCTGGTGCCATCCACAATTAAACTGAGGCCACCAATAGACGTTGGGGAGAGACACTAGATGTCCTCCGCAATGTCATGTCTATGTGTCAGGGCAGTGCGGGACGGTTGAGTCATTGACGTGGATGTATGACAGCAATATCAGCGGCTGTCAGTCACCGCGGACGTCCCTCAAGCAACAGCCACTCCCAAAGTGCCAGTACCAGCTCAAGCAATGTTGGGGGTGAGCTGTCCATAGAACATCCTAGAAGACCACGTGCACGTGGCTCTGGACAGTCCCAGCAGGGACCTGGGTCCAGTGTACATCCATCTACCTCTGGGGATAGTACCCAGTCTGGCTTGGTACCTGATAGTGTCAGTAGCACCCCTGCCAGGCACAGGTACCGTATCTGCGGCCAGAGACGGTGATCTTTGAAGCCTCGCAGGTACAGTTTGTGGCTGTCCCACAAGTACCCATATGTGGCAGCCACATGGTGGAACTGTGTGCATGCAGACACACACACACATAATCCAGACACCTAGGGCTAACACATACCCACACACATTACATCAACATTGGCCCATACCATTATTCTTGCCCCCCCCACACACACACACAAACACATACATGTCAATTGGATGGCTCACTGTAGGCCTCTGGCAGACCAACAACAGACCCTGTGCATATGATGAAACCTGTGCCACCTCCTGTCATCTGTAACATCGATGCAGGAACAGGCTACCATAGTGCTGATGCACAGGGTGTCTTTATAGCAGTATAGCAATGTTAGCATGTTGTCAGCAGTAGAGTGTAATGACATGCTTGAAAGTGTAGCTGAGCAGACATGATGCATTAAAGCTATGATTGTCATTGTAGTGTTGTTTACAGCAGTGTTAGTTCCAATTGTATATTGTCCAACCACGTGCCACTTGACTGATGTGTGCAGTATTGGCAGCATGTGTTAGAGAGTGGACAGTATGTGTGGGATGTGTGTAGCACTTATTTACAGGTGTACAGTTGTGGAAATGGTGGAGGTGCACTGTTTGCATGTACGTGCATAGTGGACACATGAGCTGGGTGACATGCTCTGTATTACACAGTAACACTCCATAGTTTCTATTGGTGACCAGTATGCATTGTACTACACACATTTCAGAACCTGACTACACATGTGTGTATGACATGGTTTGACACCGTGTTGTGGGTGATACTGTTACTATCTGTCATTATTTTGCATTCTGGTAGTATACATGACTGCAACAGCCTGACCATAACCAATCGTTAACAGATGTCCTGACAACTGACACACAGATGTAGGACACACAGCAACATTTGGATCCTTCAGGTACTATACTATGCCAGTAACCAGTGGTATTCAGCTGCACCCATTACTGAGACCACTTCTGTTCGGCATATGGCTCTCTTACGTACAAGCAATCACAGTAGGGATATGTCTGTCCATGTCTGCTAATGCATACTGTGGCCTATACTGCATTCTCCAAGTGACACACACACATCCTCCACAAGGCTATCAAACAGACCATGTTGTAAAGCAATAGGCAAAACTAAGCTTAGTCATCCACCTTTATGGAACATAGTATCCCCACAGTACCACATAGGTAGTAGCCACCAACATCATGAACAGGTACCAATGTGTACATGCAACCTAGTGTTACATCATCCCTCCTTTGATAATCACATTCCATAAGGTATTTTGGAATCCCTCGGTGGTTCACATAAGCAATCAGGTGTCTGCATGCATGTCCACAAAGGTTGTTGTACACCTATAATGCATAGTCATCATTGAAAGACTCTGCTGCATTTGAACAGGTCTGACACATACCTCGGCCATAAACCCTCACACACACAATTCAATAGAAACCATAATGAGTGTGTGTGACACGGATGACCTAGACCAGGCATCACTGCAGTGGCTGGCCTTGTCACAGGCATACAGATGTGACCTAAGGTCTGTGAAGCAGCAGCACAGTTTGGCAAAGATGCCAACTGTGTACTTGGATAAAGCAGGTTTCCCACACATGCAATACTTGGGGTAACAGGTACATATATGTATTTGCCTCATAGCTACCTCACATGTGCAATGCCTACTGATATGTCATACGGTAGTAAAAGCAAAACCCCCAACACTGTCTCACACACTCACCAAGTGCAGGATTCAAAGCAATACCTAACTAATTCATGATACTACAGGAGTACGCATCAACACGTAGTGCTGTACACATTATTGGGAAGTATTGTTTCTACAGGTATATTTGTAGGATGATGATATAATCAGACTTGACAAAGGATAGTTTACCACATTTAAGGTGTTTTGCTACTCCCCTAAAACGTTGCTCCTTCCCAAAGGGACCACACACAAACACACACTTGTCAAATGCAGGATTCAAACCCTTATCTTACTACTTTATGACACTAGAGAAGTATGCATTAGCATGACACGCTATACACATTACTGGGGGTTCTCATTTCCACAGGTATATTTGTAGGATGGTGACATCATCAGACATGACAAAGATGTGTATACCACTTTTAAGGTGTTTTACTATTCCAAAAAGATCACTCCTATTCAAGGAGATCACACATAAACACACAGATGTCAAGTGCAGGATTCAAACCCCTACCTGACTACTTCATGATACTAGAGGAGTACGCATTAGTATGATGCACTATACACATTGCTGGGGTTCTGTTTTCCACAGGTATATTTGTAGGATGGTGACATCATCAGACTTGACAAAGATTGGTTCACACTTTTAAGGTGATTTACGACCCTCCTAAAAGGTTGCTCTTCCCCAAGGAGACCACACACACACACACACACTTGTCAAGTGCAGGATTCAGACCCCTACCTAACTACTTTATGATACTAAAGGAGTACCCATTAACATGATGCGCTATACACATTACTGGTGGCTCCCTTTTCCACAGATATATTTGTAGGATGGTGACATAATCAGACTTGACAGAGATTAGTTTAACACTTTTAAGGTGTTTTACTACTCTCCAGTACATTTGCTCCTTCCCAAGGAGACCACACACAAACACAGACACACAAACACACACACTTGTCAAGTGCAGGATTCAAACCACTACCTCACTACTTTATGATACTACAGAGGTACGCATTTACATGCCACACTATACACATTACTATGAGTTTTCCTTTCCACAGGTTTATTTGTAGGATGGTGACATCATCAGACTATACAAAGTGGGTTACATTAGGTGACATTAGGTGGGATACATTGAAGGAATTTCTACACACTTTGGCCATGTCATCATCAAAGGAATGTGTACTATCTTCCTGTGTCCCCACGGCCATAATGACTTTCTCCGTACATACTGGATTACCACCTATGTGGCAATTTGTGTGCACTTTGTTGTAACCAAAGGCGATGACTATGCATTCTTTGGCATTCAGCTTGAGGGCATTGATTTGACACCAGGTATCTGTCTCTGTAAGACACTTGTGGAGGATGTCTGTGTTAGCCGTGCAGTTGATTATGGATCACAGTTACCATTCATCTGCAGATCTGTTCAGCCATACACCTCCCATGCTTGCCTGTACTTCTGAGCAGTATCTACTGAACAGGTGGGGTCCCAGGAACAAGACCTATGGGATGCCATTTCTGACTGGCTTAGAGTTGGACATGGCACCAGTAACTCTGAACATGTGTGTTTGATCTGTGAGCCACCTGGCCACTCATCCTGTGACATAGCTGTTAATGTTCCAGCTGGTACGCTTGTCCATAATGACAGAGTGGGAAATGGTGTGGAAAGTCCTTCGTGAGGCCCGGGTGGACTGTGTGGACTACTTTCACCTCCATCTATGTCCTTGGTAACTGTTTGAAATGAGTCAACTAGGTTTAGGAGCCAGGATCTGACTTTCACAAGGCAAAGTTGTGGAGAGTCCAGTGTCTGGAGGTCTCCAATGTCTCTGTTTATGGGTTCCATGACAATTTACTCAATAGCTCTGTAGACCAGGCTGAGTAGACATATTGGGCAATGGTGTCCATGTTCTGTTGTGGCACCCCCTTTCTGGAGCTAGATGACTGTTTGTGAATGCCATTCTTTGTGTACATAGCCTGTGGTATGCTTATGTCTGGACAGTGAATGTGAGTGAGGGTCCAGTTTGTCATGGGCCTAGTGTATGACGCAGCCTAGGACACCATCCAGTCACATTGATGCTGTGTTCTCACCTTTGGTGAGGGCTGTCTTTACCTGCATGTCCATGACGTCTGGGGCTCTGCATCCTTCTGTGATGGGCACTGGCCCTTTTGGGGGTGATGCAGGGGGGTGTTTACACTGAAAATGTCCCCCTGGATGTGGGCAATGAAAGTTGGTTTGGTGTATTTCTTTCCTTTTTTCAGTAGCTGACAGCATATTTGGAGGTTGACACCTACATGTCTGGTATAGTTACCGAAGGCTTTGTGGTTGTTATTCTCACATTCCTTGGCTATTTGTCTTTAGAAACTGTCCTTGGATTATTTTATGAGCGATCATTGTTTCTTCCTGATAATGATCATCGTGTGTTCGTTTCCTCCTTCTGTTGTCTAGTTTATTTATGGGCAACAACCACCTGATTGTTGTCCTATATTTGGAGTTGTGCATCTTGGTTTTATTTGTGATGTCTCATTCCATGCATCCCTGTAGATGCTCATAGGATGCACTTGTAAATGATTCTGCAGATTGTATACCATTATCCTATAGCAAGAGATCTTCGGAACGTTCCACTTTGGTCTTGGGAAGTGTGCAGTTTGCTTTTGCAAATGCCTTCCCAGTGGTTTCATTGACTGGGTGAGGGGGCTGGATGTGGATGCCCAGTGTGATTACTTCATGATCTGATATTAGCAGCGAGGGGGTTATCTCTGTAGTGGAACACTGGTACCCCATGTTGGTGATGATCATGTCCAGTATGTTGTCACCTCTAGTGGGTGTGGTGACCAGCTGTTCCAGGGTGTTAGGGATTTTTAACTCTAGGAAACATTGGGCGAAGGACGTTGTACATGAGTAATTCTACCACTCACTGTTTGGGTAGTTGTAATCTCTTCATATAATGGTGTTTGATAGTTCCTTTATACTTTCCACTGTTCTCCGGAATACCGAGTGAGGTTCCTGAGACAAGGTACGTGATCTGTAGCAGGCTACAATCTGATGGCCAGATTTGGCCAATGTTAGTTGCACTTGCATGGTCTCCAAGGCCTCATGCTGTGCCACTAACTTGAAGGTGTGGGTATCCATAGGGTGAATGGGTACACCCCTTCCTTTTGTATTTCGCTCGTGGTTTTGGGTCCACAGGTCATAAGGATTGTGAGTGTTTTACGTGGACCATATCCAGCAGCTCTGTGTTTGACATAGCTTTGTATGTTAGGCAGTGAACACCTCTGAGTAGGCGATATGCAAGGGAGTACATATGGAGCATTTTGAGATGGTCTGTGTATGGCATGTAATTCAGGCCACTAATGCTCTTTGTGTGGTATTGCTGCTGGCTTTCCAATTGTTGTAGTTGTCTTGTGAGGTACATAGCAACAGTGGCATTATACTCTATTATAATTCTAGTGAGTGATGAGTGGAGGGGAACATTGTTCCCTTCCAATCTGCATGAGACGCATTTCATGATGAGGTGTGCCACATGGGAGGGTTTCCTGACTACTGTGGGAATGTGATTATCACAGTTGTATCCACTGTCCACCTGTGACCCAAGGTCTCTTGTCACACTTTCAATGTGAAGTATACTACCACCTCTGTTGTAGTTCTTGGCTACAGAGTTTTTAACATAGGGGATGACAATGCACCTTTTGGCATTGAGCTAGAGCCCATGGCTTTCACAACAGCCATCTGTCCCAGTGAGGCCCTTTTGTAGCATGTCCACATCTTTTGTGTTTACCATTCTGGCTCCTGGTTTGTATTCCTCTGGAAAATTCAGCTGCCACAGACCTGCCATGTTAATGTTTACTTCAGGGAAGTAGATACTACACAGCCTGGGGATGTATCTGGTCCCATGGCTGCTGTGATACTGGCTTTGGAGAGTGTTTATTACCTGTGCAGCCATGATGACTGCAACTTTGCAGTCTTTCATTATAGAGATGTGCTCTTTCATGGGTGAGAGGGCGGTACAGGTAACAGTGATCCTATCTGCCAGGATGTTGGCAATATCAGTTGGCTCTGTACATTTACTGCCATTGAGCTGTAACTCTGAACAGATCTGAGTGTAACCATGATGTGAACCTGTCTGTTGGGCAGAGATCTCCTGAGTAGACAGTATGCCATGGAGTACAGATTGGGTTACATTCAGTCTTGTTGCATGGGGCGACAATTTGAGGCTAGTAATCCTCTTGTTAAGGTACTTCATTGGTCTTTATAGCTGCTGAACCTGTCTAGTCAGATTCATCACAAGTGTGTTGTGGTACTCTCTGACAGGTCTGATGACTGCTGAGTAGTGGGAACCTCCTTTGACCTACATGCACAGACCTTGGCAGTTTGTGTGAACACATAGCATGATTTTCCAACCACTTTGTCAATGTGTTTCTGGAAGTAGGGATGACTATACACATTTGTCCATAGATCCCTGATTATCACATCCGTATTTAGCCTAAGTGTGTGGGCATGCCCGGTATGACCTTTCAGTATGTTGCTGCCTGACATTTGGTTCGTTTCTTTAAGTGTGTGAGCATGCCCAGTATGACCTTTCAGTGTGATGCTGAATGGAATCCACTACATTTGTTGGAGTGTGTGAGCATGCCCAGTATAGACATTTATACTATATGTGTATGGAAAATCAAGTTGTATTTTTGCAGCAGGGCTCACCTTTGTGTCATAGATCAACAGGGATCATGCTGTGCCTGCAGGGCTTCCATGTGACACTTTGCATAGACTTACCAACATTTCTACATACAGGGAGAACAGCTATTGTTTGTACATTTCTACTCGGGGGCAAACCTGATTGTTACTGTGGGCGTACATAGAATGTGGGTTTCACCTGACATTTATACACATTTGCTATGCCTGCACTGCTATGTACAGGGCACCATTTCAGTCTGTACTGTTGCCTGTTGTAGTGGCTTGAGGCATACTACTGTACTACAGATGGCATCCAATGTCACGTATATTACATTGCGACTTCATAGCCTACACAACCCACATCACACCGCCTAGCCTGATGTTCTCGGTCTGCATAGGCGTGTGGGGGAGGTTACCCATTTGCCTCTTTAGGGGCATGATACTGCATTTCTTTGTGTTTGCATTAGTGTACAATTGTCCTGCCGTGTCTGTGCCACTGAAATGCTGTCATGGCTTAGTGGTTCAGTACTGTGACTATAGTGCACAGTATCCTGGGTTCAATCCCTGTTATTGCTTTTTATTGCCATGCTGGGCAGACCAGACTGCTTAAGGAACAGTACAGCAGATATGAGCATGTTTAACTGACTTTGCTCAACTTTGGCCAATCTTATCCAACGTTGCCCGACGTTGCACTAGGTGGCACGAGCAATTTTGTGGACATATACTAGATATTGGTAAAGGCTGCTTAGCACTGCTTTATATTGCTTAAAACATGGCAATCATGCCTCAGGTGGTGCTGCAGGGCTGCCTATGTCGGATGCACATAGTACACTTCCTATACATGTTTGAAAACAGGTAGTGTCAAGTTAGGCATCCCTTTTATTTTATGTGTGAGTCAGAGAGAGGCATCATTTCCAGGGTTCCTACTGAGCCAGTGTATGTGCTATGCGTTGCCTCTTTGCCAAGGCCAAGACATACTGGCCATGCCACCTTCTGCCTACTGGGGCAGGCTCAGGTTGTTCCTCCTCCAAGTCACACTGTGCCTGTGCAGGCCTTGGCAATGGTGGGGGGCTGTTTGGCCCTGCCCCATGCTGTTCCTGCTGCAGCTGTTTTTGCAGGATCATATTGTGTAGCATGGCACATACCATGACAATTTGGGTACATGTAGTTGGTGAGTACTGCAAGGCTCCACCAGATGTGTCCAGGCAATGGAACCATGACTTGAGCATCCCAAACACACGCTCTATTACATTTCATGTTTGTGCGTGTGCCTGATTATGGTGTTCTTGTTCAGGTGTGTGTGCATTTCTGATGGGTGTCATCAGCCACGGCTCCAGTGCGTATCCAGCATCCCCCACTAAGCGACCATCAGGGATGTCCCCATTGGCAAATGTCTGGTACAGCTGTGACAGATGCCAGATATGGGAATCGTGGTAGCTTCCAGGGCAGCCAGCACACACATTCAGTATTATGCCCTTGGCATCACACACGACCTGGCAGTTGATGGAGTGGAAGCTCTTGCAGTTGATGTAGGCCCTACCCCGCTTACAGGCTGGTGCTTTGATGTGTATGTGCGTGCAGTCAATTGCACCCACGACCTCAGGGTATTCCACTATTTGATGGAAGAGACGCATGTTGCTGGCCAATACCTCATGGGAATTGGGGAAATATACATGATCCCTGACATGTGCTGACATGGCATTCAGGAACTGGTGCAGTACCCTGGATGCTGATGCCTGTGAAATCCCCATCATATCACCAGTTGGTCTCTGGAAGGTACCTGTTGCTAGTATTCTTAGGCCAACACATACCTTGGTTTCCACTGGGATGGGTTCCCCTCTGTTGGTTCTGTGTTTGAGGCGTGGCCTGCACAGCTCAACAATTTGCTGCAGGAGGTCTCTGTCCACTCTATAGTGCTCCACTATCTCCAGCTCATGTAGCCCCTGGTAGGTTACCCTGGGTCTGTACACTCTTCTCCGTGTCCTCACTGTGGGTTGCTCAGCAGCATTCACAATGGCACCACCCTCAGCATCTTGCACATGTCTCCTTTTAATAGCAATGGCAGCCCCTAACATTCTTTTTGTCTCAGTTAAGCTTTTTAAGTTTTCACTTATCTTTGTAGACTGCAGTGTTGCAGTGTTTCTGAGAAAAACATGGGGAATGTTGTTTGCAGAGTTTTAAGTGCTGGGCTGGGCTAGGCTAGTGTGCTGTCTGTGTAATTGGCTGGTTCTGATTGATTTCACCTGGCAGCTCTGCTAGTTCTCCTTGGTTAACTTCCTATTACTTCCTTTCCTTCCTTTTCCCATTTCTGTTTCCACAGGGGGCAGCGCTGCACAAACAAGTGCAAACACGCGCACACGAATTCACACGCGCGCACACAGGTTTACACAGTCTTACACAGGCTTAGACGGGTGCACATTCATGCATACAAGCTTAGACATCCTTACACAGGCTTACACGGGCACACACACGCACACACAGGCTTAGACGGGTTTACTGGCATGCACACGTGTGCACACAGTGTAAGCAGCTTTGCAAGAAACGTCAGTGATAGCCACAGTGTACACCTTCCGTTTCTGGGTTTCAGTTTAGACAACTGTAGACACGCCTCTTCCAGCCCTGAGTACCTCACAGCAAACACATGCCACTCTGCTCCAATAAGCTTACAGTCTTTTTGATACATACCCCCTCATGATGTCACCTATCTTCTACTCTGTTACTCCCCTAATCCTACTCTTACACTCTACGGACATGGTTCACATTGCAGGGAAATTTGGGATTCACTATCCTTATACTCATTTGCATAGGATTGCCTACTAATGCTTGGTTACATCTCTCAGACTGTGTTCCCCCCTTAGCAACCACTACTCAGTAGCCATGTTGCCTTCAGCCTGCCATTCACATGCATGGCAGATGAATATTTTGAATAAAATCCCTATTTGTGGCTTTTAGTTTTTGTTTTTCTGTTTTTTAGAGCGTCGCACATTTGCGCGGCGCTGTGTTACGCTTAAATATCGGAGATCGAGGAAAAAAAAACATTTTTTTCACTATTTTGCAATGGATAAAAATGCCAATGGCCGTATATTTGGCCATTGGCATGCTTCCTCAACTGGATGTATCCTTTATTTGGAGCTGTCATGGCTCCGTTTTGCTAATTGCAGAATGGTACTCAGTTGCCAACCGAGTACATTAATGCAAATAACATTACTCTTACTCGGACAGGTTAGTGTTTCCTGGATCACAAATTTACCTCATTTGCATAGCTTTCAGCAGCAAATGAGGAAATTTGCATAAACTAACCCTGTCCATGCAAGAGTCATTTTAGGAGCTCTCTTACACGCCCCTGCCGGCTGTTCCTAGATTGCTCGGCAGACATGTTGGCTTGCTGGAGTCTTACTCTACTCTTAGACTCCGTGCAAGCATTCGTGAATTCGGCCCATAGTGTAATCACTTGGTAATTACTAGATGAAAAGAAACAGTTTGTTAATAACAAACCCCATTTCAAATAACCATACATATACTGCAATCTACAAGAACACTATCTTAGTCTAATGTAACATAAGTAGTGTTTACAAATGCAAGTCAGATCAGTCAAATAAACACTGTTTCATATCCCCAATACAATTATGCAAATGAACACTAAATTCATTTTAAGATTGTATCTGTAAAAGAGAAGGTACAAGCACTTCATTCTTTTCTTTCTTTATATTCACACCCTTAGTTTTGCCATTCAAGACACAGAATGATCTCAGACCCACTCTGTTCATAAATTCTTTCTGCGAACTACCCAAAAAGAACAAATGGGGATACTTGGGATTAACATGGCTAGGCGTATACAGGCTCTAGGGCTGCTAGCCTAGTAATCTGCTATGCACCTATGAACCTATGACACTTAACTATTTGTTCAATAAATTCCATTACTCTCTTCTGCCTTATGTTCTTTCACCAGTGAAAGCCCCTTATGTGAAGTTGTATAATGTCAGAAGAGGCAACATGTGCAACATACTCTACAGAAGTAATTGTAGTCTGCTTTCAGCTTGCATTGATTAAGTTGTATTTTGGTGGAATAAAGTGCATGTAGTATGGTCTGTGTAGAACCTTTTAAAGGACAACAATGGGATTCTATTATTAAACGCTCAACTTCTCCATCTTTTTTCTCCCTATTTACTGTCCCTGCTAAGAATAAATAACAGAACAGCATTTACAATATTTGAAATTGACTGTTTCTCTCCACTAGAACAGTACTTTACTGTACTGTGGTGGTTTCCTTTTCAAAAAAACTTTTATCCCATCCTGGAAAAGCTTGCTGCAGTCCCCAATTCACCAATGTTATCAAGGTCACTGAATACAGGTAGTTTTCTGGCCAATTCCCTCCCTAAACTGTCATCACCACGACCATTCTAAAAATCCACCCATGCTGTGCTGTCACAGCTCCCCGATTCTTCCCCTACCCATACAGAAAGTAAAGGCTAGAACAAGGAAACAGTACATTTGTCAAGTCTCCTGCTGTGAGCTGTCAATCACAGCAGGTAACAGCTCAAATTACCCTTAGCACTTTGACAGCTAGGAATGTTAGGTGTGAAGGGAGATGGGAGATGAATCAAAGCAGTACAATTCAGGCTTCACAAAAGACTGCAGTTTAGCCATTCTAAAAAATAAGCAGCAGTAAAAAGCACTTTGAAAATCTGTTCTGTGGCATTTGCACTGTTTTTGTTTTAAGTAGTCAATCAATGGCATGAACTGTTAATTAAAACTAACTGACTGAAAGACAGCAGTGTATGCATGTAAAATTTATGCAGTGACAGGAGCTTTAGGAAGAAAGAGGCCTGCCTGATGCCATTTTTTACAGACAAGCACTGGATTGTGAAATACCTAGACACAGCCTAAACAATCAGAACTACTTCAAGATGCCAGACTCCATGTGGTCAGACTCAGAAATCATGTATAAAAATATTTAAAAACCTGTAAATAGTCCCAGAGTGGTGTTAAAATGTAGGAAACACAAAACCATGATGAAATAAACATTTTTTTGAGTCTGTGGTTGAGGTTCTCTTTTAAGTTGATTATTTCAAGAATCAACATTAAAGAACATCTGACATTTATTTAAATATGGCAGTTACATTAAATATCATTGTTTCCCTAGCTGAATGTAAAAGTTCACAAATAGTTTATATCAGGATCGGCCTTAGGCCAACTGGACCTATTTGGTTCAATAGGGCCCCGCTCCCTCAGGGGGCCCAACACTGAGCTGTGGCAGGATAATTATGTTTTACATGCTCCACATTTGCCTAAGAGTCACTACAGCAAATTGCAATGCGTTTACCTAGCTGTAATCTTGCTTCTGCAGCAGATACGAATCTCATCAGTGGAGTTGACTACATTTACTATCATTAATTGCACTTGTGTCTAGTATTGTATTATTAATATGTTAGTCTTGACTCACAGTGTTAGCTGCTCTTTCTTCCATAGCAGAGGTATACATTTGTTTTTGCTGAGTACTCAACAAGTTTTCAACCCAAAACTGAGGTCAGATTAACCTTCTTGTTTTGTGTATCACTCCAGTTACCGTTGCAGAAGATGTTTAATATGAAGATTGGGAGTGGTACTGTGTTTTCTTTTACATTTCTTGCTGATGTGGAATATACAACTGGTTCTTAATGAATATAATTAGGAAAAAATAACTGCAGAATAGACAGCTTCAGGCAGCATGAAAAAAAAATGAACAAACACTAATGCAAAGTAACCTCTAATCACTAAGACTTGTGACAGAATGTTACCAGTTCAACAAAGAAACACTTGCTGCAGATGTAAATAGAAAAAAAATCCTAAGAAAATGTAAACACAAAATTGTGTATGTTGAGATAAGTGAGGTAGAGTGGCTAGAAAAATGATTCCACTTGGCAAAAACAGGAAAGCACTGACAGAAACAATTTGACTCATAAAGGTACTACAACGATACCATAGTTTCAGAGTCACATACAACATGAAGGTGAGCAGAAAATGGTTAGATTGCATTGGTAAACAATTTGTGGAGGGAATTGTGTTGAAGAAAGCTGAACAAACTGTGAGAGTTTAGTGTGTTCTCGCTAGATTCACATAGGTTTCCTTATGCTATTTTGACTTCTTCCCGCCTCATGAAGCATTTTGCTTAGATGCTGCCATAAAGTTTCCTAGATGCAACTTTACCTTTGCTCTTGTAGCCTGAGCTGTGGCTGGAAGTGATCTGCAAGCATTAGTTATCTCATCTGGTTAAGCAAATAATTAAGTAAATAAAAATAAACTTTCAGAAATAGTTATGTGTGTTTTAAGGGTGGAAATGTGTAAACAATGCCACTTCTAAGAACAGACTTGATATTATTATTATTAATAATAATATTAATCATTCTGAAGAAGTTGAGCAGTTATTACGACCACAACAATATATGAAAATTAACTGAGCAAGGGAGCTGAACATTGCAGAGCAGGTGCAGGAGGTGATTATAATCTCATGAAGGAAAAAAGGGTACTATGATCTGCAAATATATAACTGTGCTTAGAAAAATTCCCCTTTCTTTTTAGCCCCCTATACCCTGACAGCCATCATGCCTATCCACACTCACACAGTTATCCAGACTTTCTGGTATCCTAGCACATTGAGCTTAGAGATGTGAGTTGGGGACTGTGATGAGACAGATGATTTTACCAGATTTCATGTTTCATGTTTCAGTTTAGTTTACTTCAGTGTATCATGGTCTGCTCAGTAATGTGTTTTAAAAAATATATAAGATAATAAATAAGGGTATTATTTTGTTTTTAATATACAGTGGTGATATGCATTCCTGATACCTAATCTGAAATATTCTTAAGTCCAGGAGGCCAGAGGGTGGAATGGGTTTGGGGTTGGAGTGGGATAATAGGTGATGTGGTCAGTTGGGGACCCCCACCAAAGTGGTCTAAATTGGGCCCACAGTTAAAAAGACCAACCCTGGTTTATATTTATCGAGGTACTACACAAAAGGGTATAAGCAACACTATTTCCATCCATCCCATTTATTAATAACTCCTTGTTTCCCTCTGCATTTAAATTGTATTTTGTCATGCAATAACCAAATACCCTATGTATAACATATTATATACAGCTTCTGTAAGACATGAGAAACAACATTCGTATACTGTTCAGCAAAGCAGGTAAATTCTGTAATCAACCCACATATCACACCACATGACTTAGAAAAATATGTATACACCATTTTACACCTTAATTCATATAAACAACACATTTCAATATTTAAGCAGATGTGCTACCTGTTTTTTTACTTAATGTGTTTGAAATAATACCATGTATTTCTATTGGTCAGTGAAATAAAGAAGTTGCAATAAGTGAAATTATTATCTTCAAGCCAAAATAATGAAAAAACACATATGTTTTGTTTATTCTATCACTATAAAGCATACTCACTGATATGCTTCTACCACTTAACCTTAATAAACTATCACTCATCTTATTTGCTTATTTATTTATTTAATAATTCTAAACATTTTAAAGCATGAAAAAAGCTAAAACAGTATAAACCTTTTTATCTTGGAAGCTCTGATTAACCTTTCTGAAATTATGACCATTCCAAAACTGAAAGTTAGAAGCTAGGCATTTCTCTGAGGAGAACAAGGGCTCTGTGTGCAGATTTAGTGCCCACTGAGCCTCGGAAACTAACTAAAATAATGAAATTTGTGTTGAAACACGAAAGGACAATATCTCTGATGCTGGGCAAACCCCTAAAACATTAGAAAATGACAAAAATCATTATTTTAACACTTCTAAAATACACTGAAATAACAGTAAACTGATGATTTACATTTTAAAATATGCAAAGGATCCTCAAAGGCATCTGTATACTTTAATAACTGAACTGCAATATGCTGTTAAAATAAAGTGTTAACTTTTGTTTGAAATTTACATCTATTGAATTAATATTGCAGTAATACAACTTTTAAACTGTCATCTTTTCAGGTTTCACTTTACCATTTGATATAGAAACACATATACAACCTATCTATGTAATTTATGTGAGTATATTCCTTAGTTGTTTTACTTCAGTTAGTTTCTTGAATATTGCTTGCCCTTTAATTTCCTTTTTTATATGCATTTTTATGTTATTTTATTTTTTAGTTAGGTAAACCCACTGACCACAGATGTCCCTTTTAAGGAGTAACCCAGTAGCCCTGTCTGGGCTAGTGACTTACATAGAGTCACAGAGTAGGTGAATTAAGATTGAAGGAGTCAGACCCTATACTACAGGAAGTGGTTTGTTAACAGTTTATAGTTTAATCCTTTGCATTAACTACCAGATAGTACTTGGTGTAAAAACATTTTTTATAATGGTCCTTCTCAAACACATGTCTTCAGAGAAAAGAAATTCCAGCCAAATTTTAACAGTTAGAGGCAATAGTATAGTTTTTAATATAAGACATGGCTTCTTCAATTATAGTAAACTTTCTTGTCTCATGAACTAAAAAACATTTTAGACTGGCTGGATAAAGAATATGTACTTCAATATTTTTCCTTGTAAGAGCTTTCACCAAAGTTTAGCATGGTTTCCTTTTCTCCATTGCTTTTGTGGAAAAGTTGTTAGCAAATCTGATAATATTATTACCTACTTTTATGATAGGAGGATTAGATCATGTAACTTTTAGCATAAGTTCCTTGTTTAAATAAGAAATAAAATTGGCAATTATGTGTATTGAAGGTGCTTCTGGCTTTGTATGCCATTTCAAGATAGAGACCTATATATTTTTTTCTTTTCTGAAGGTCAGTCCTTCCTACAAATTAAGTTTTTTTGGAAGCCAGAAGGTTAAGAAGTTCTCTATTACTGCCCACCATTTTTTCTGGCACTCCATACATTCTAAGATTGTTCCACCTTACTATGTTCTCTAAATAATCTATTTTGTCAAGCAGCCAGCAATTGTTTTAACAAGAATTCAGTTTACAACTCTTTTAACTTGCTATCTTTGTTCGAAAGATAAGTTTCTTGAGTCTTTAATCTTATTTCCTTGTTGAATCATACAGTTCTGTGGAATAACAGCCATGTTGATGAAAAGCTAGTTGACTTTCATAAAGATGATTCCTATATGGAAGTCATAGTAATTGTTTCTTGTTTAAATAAATATCATCTTGAGAGGATCTGGGTGACCTCAGCTTCTTGATTTGATCCAGACTAGCAAGATCAATGAAAGCTTATAAAGTAAGTCTAGTGCTACAAATAAACAATTCTGACAAGATTTCAGAGTGGTGAGGGTCTTGAAATAATGTGTCAGTCTTTTAGTGGAGTAATATGGAACTTACCTGTCAAATTTATCAATTATTTGTAGAGCATCTAACAGGACCTTATACTTGGCAGCCATCTTGTATTCCATCATTCATAGATTATTCTGAAGTTAGCTTTTTATTTAAAAGCAGTTTCTTTTGTGTAGTCTCACAGTACATTCCACATATATTGTTCTGCAACATTTGTCAGTCCCTACAAAATTGAGAGTATTCAACTAGCCTACATATTCAGTAATATACTTAAATGCTTTACTTTATTCTTTAATTTATTTTGAACTTTCCTGCAGGTACCAGAAGCTTTAGATTAATATGGTTTTCCAAACTGGCTACAATTTCTTTAACAGATAATTTGTTTTTGCAAGGCTGCTAAATTATGTAATATAACTCTGTACCAATAAGACTCAACAAAGGTACCATTTTTGTTATTGTTCTTACTGCTGACTATACAATATAATTATACTTTTCAGCAAAGTAGCCCAACTTTCTTCAGCAGCATTAAACACATTCCAAGTTTTCACATGACCAGCTATCTTGTTACTAAATGTGAATGCGTACACTTTCTACTTGTCTAATTGTTTAACTTTAACCGCCATAAAATTCAAATATTCTACTATTTACCCCAGAACACACAGCATGTGATTATAAAAATGATCATATTTGCTTAATCATCCATATGCCATATGAAAATAAAAACATGCTGTCTTTAAGCATGCCACTTACAGAGTTATGCGATGGGCATAATTCATCTAATTGACTCATCTTTCAGTGAGTCACAACCTGATAAACTCAACTAAGTGAATGGGCTACAACAGACAATATATTTATGTGCGTGGGGGATGTGCTCCCACATATATAACATACATGGGATTCACCTGTCTAGTACCCTAAACTAATATTACTAACAATGTGATTTGAAAACCTCAAGATACGTTAATAAAGGTGTTAGTGGCAGACTATTTGCTTCAACAGGCTCAGCAGAGCATGACTTTCTGAAAGATACATCATGCAGGTAACAAATACCTGTTTAAAAATTATATCATGTTTTATTTACATACTTTACTGTTTTTAATAAATTCATTACTCACATTCATATAATAAGTTTAGATTATATTTTTTCCTAATAACAATTAGCTTATTGGTTGTATGTATTTCTTTATTTAATAGTACTAATATTCAGAATCTTATTATTTAATTTGTTTTGTTTTCGCTCTTATTTTTGAAATCAGTATAACTACTTTTTTTTCCTCAGAGATTCATTCTGCCCTAATAGTTACATAGTATCAATCCCTTTGTATGCCACCAGTAATATACTTCTTTTCAACATGTACAAATGCTATTTATCTGTTTTTCTGCAAAAAATACTGTCATATTTCCCAGTGACATCTTGTCCAGAATGGGTTCTCAGCCTCACCTAATGCAACAGTTTTCTTTTATTTTCAGGAATTAAATGTGTTTTGAGCAAAGATGATTCCTGCAGACATCACTAGTTTGTTATGTATTGGTCCTTGCTAACCAATCACACATTAAAAAATATATATAAATTAATGGAGCTAGGAACTCTGAACAAGTTCTCTTTTACTTGTTTCTCAAATGTAAATGTCTGCTCACAGAAACCCTCTACCCCCAACATGCCTACACAAGTGCATATACACACACGGGTCTATATTATAACATCGAAGTTCTCTAACATCGAATGTTATAATATTGAACCCATAATGTCGAACGCTGAACACAGCAAATGTGCAAGACATCGAATTCTTTCCCAGGGAAAGAATTCTTTGGGCCGTTGCTGTGGCTTCGCTGTTTTCAGTGTTCGATATGTTGGAGCATTACGGGTCGGGTTCAGGTAAGTGTGCGATTGTGTGTAGGTTAGGGTTAGGGGGTGGGTTAGGTGAGTTAGGGTTAGGGAGTGGGTCAGGTAAGTGTGCGGTTGGGTGGACGTTAGTGTTAGGGTGCAGGTTCAGGTAAGTGTGCAATTGTGTGTAGGTTAGTGTTAGGGGGCGGGTTAGGTGAGTTAGGGTTAGGGCGCGGGTCAGGTAAGTGTGCGATTGTGTGTAGGTTAAGGTTAGGGGGCGGGTTAGGTGAGTTAGGGTTAGGGCGCAGGTGAGGTGAGTGTGCGATAGTTACAGACCTTAGGGTTAGGGTTTGGTTAAGGTAAGCGGATAGCTAGTACTGTATGTAAAGTTTAGTTTAGGTGTAGGATTTTAAGTGTATGTGTGTGGATGGCTGTTTTTTGTGTGTGTTTGTGCTGTGTGTATGTTTCTCGGAATAGCAAATTTTTTCCCTGGGGAAAAAAATTTGCTATTCTGACTGTTCGATGTTTGCACACTTCGGTGTTTAGGGTTCCATATAATAACATTCGATGTTAGAGAACTTCGATGTTATGATATAGACCCATACACACACACACACACACACACACACACACACACACACACACACACACACACACACACACACACACACACATGCTTGGGTGTGACCACACATGTGCATAGTACAGATTACAAGTTAAAGGTTGTCTGCAACTGCTAATGACATTCTGAATTCTTGATTTTGTAACAAGCCTGGTTTAACTATCACTGTAACGCACTGAAAGAACATATGTGTAACACTAAAACTTCATAGAAGAAGCAATAGCAAACAACAAGATGAATGAAAATACTTCAGAGAAGAATTGCCTTTTCTTTCAGAACTATGATTTAATACAAGAGCTTACTGACATGAGGAAAGAAAATGTCAACTTATTTATTTATTATTTTATTTTACATTTGTTTACCAGGAGAGTCTGACTGGGCATCAAACCCTTTTTCAGTGGAGGCCTGGGGAGAAAAGCTCCATTGTTAGCAAACTATTTTGTTAGTGGAAAGAAAATTGTATAATACGATAAAGGAAAAATAGTAACAGACATTCATAATGTTAAAAATACTAGAACAGAATAAATTGGTCAAGTGGAGATAAGACCAATAATCTTGTATAACAATGCTTCTAGAAGACAGTTCTTGCAGTAGTAGCAGGTAATGACATTGTATACAATAAGAGTGCAATTACAATACTTAGTCTTATATATAGGTAGCATAGCAAACTGAAGACTTAAAATCTGGCAGATATTAACAGTGAGAAAGAAAAAAAAAAACATAAAGTAGTCATATGGCTTAAATTCAATGCTCATTACATATGCAATTAAAATTTTAAAATCAGCTAGTTCCATTGTTTGGGCTACCAGTGCCCAACTTCCAAAACTATCCAGGATTCAGGATTCATATAATCTATGATGCTGGAGAAAATATATTAAAAGCCTTTCCAATGTTATGCAGACTGCAAAAAAAAATCTGTATCCCTCCCAGAGTAAACATTTTAAATGAGACATGCAAGTAAGTACAGGTATTAATCATACAACATAATGCACAAACGGTGGCACAGTGGTGCAGCAATTAATGTTGTAACCACACAGCAAGAGGTTCTCTGGTTTGATGCTTGGCTGGGGTACCTTCTGTGTGGAGTTTGCATGTCCTCTTTGCATTTGCGTGGATTTCCTCCAGGCACTCTGGTTTCTTCCCACATTCTAAAGACATGCATCTGGATTGTTTCTCCCTGGGCCTCTGCTGAAAATAGGCTTTGTCCTAGTTGGACTTTCCTAGTCAACAAATACTAACTAAATAAATAACATTAAAAAGTTGGGATAACTCTTGTACTGTGTAAAAGCCTGTGGGAGATTGGAGGTCTTGAATGCATACCACAGAAAGTAAAAAAAAAAGTTTTATTAACTCATTACATTTGAGTGACATCTCCAGGTGCATCTGCAGTTAACTGCTACTGACACCTCAAGGTGTCAAATATTGCTTGTTCATATTTGCATCAATAATTCCAAAACCATGCTATGTACAAGGTTTTAAAATATTTCATCTTAAAGCTTATACAATGGCAAACTCAACTGCATTAATATTTGACCTCTGTCTAGTGCATGTAAATAGATATTAACTGTTGTTTTTATGGTATTAATTTATAGAGATATCATTTTTAATTTTTTCTAAATATCTCAACAACCAAGTAACACAGACAGAACTCTGTAGCCTCATATGAAAGCTCTCAGGTAGATGAATAAAATGCTGCTGACACTATGTATGTGACTTGAATGGTTGCTGAGATATTGTAAGTTGTTTACAAAATATTACAAATGTAATAGCCACTGTGTTTACTGTTACAAAATTCAGTTTAAGACCTAGAACCTAAAGAATACTACTACTATAGAAATACTTTGTGCTGAAGTGTTTGCCATTTATACTTATTTCATAACCCTTATAGTTCCAGAAATATGAATATTTGTTAAAAATGTGAGAGCATAATTTGATTCTGTCAAACGGCTTAGGCTCCGCCCATTGGAAGTCACATTGGAAACTTATTGAGCTCCATTGAAGTGAATGAGTGAAGCTGTGTAATGCCTGGAGAATCTCAGTTGGATTTAAATTCTTCCTATGGTCTTAAAAGATGCACATCCGATGAAAGTTGAATATACAGTACTAAGATGTTATATCCATGTCATGTCACTCTTGAATAAGTGATTACATTCATAAGTGATATGACTATATTTCTCCTATAATTTCTGATCTGATATCTTGTGATAAAATATATCATGATTGATCTTAAGTACAGAAATAATCAGACCCCTCATCAGACCCTATTTAAGTCATCAAAGAGGTTGGTTAGCACATATTTTGCCTAGTACACGCAATAAAGTAATGTATTTGATAAGAAGGCAAGACATCTTTTTGGTGGGGGATTAAAGATCTTTGTTCTCCAGTTAACTTGCCAGGGTGTTGGGTACTGGGTGATCTTTCTTTTAGTCAGCTGTCCTTCCTACATATTGAGGGTATTGGACAAAGTATGTTGAGTAGAGTTTGTTAGTGTCTCCTGTCTTACACATCTGATGAGAAATTGCTAAAATGTTTTAGGGCTTCTAAACATTACTCTGCTCTAGCAGTCATCTTAGAATGTATGGAATTTTAGCTGTGATTGTTGCTGTTTTATGCTGCTGAAACACAAGTGCTCAGATTATACTGACTCATGTACTTCATTTTGAAAATTGTGGTGTATTCCAATTTTGCTGAATAAAGGATAATGACAGTTGATTTTTTTCCATAAACCAAATCTTTACCTTTTATATAGGTAATGATGACATTAGAGGTGATGTGTAGGGCTTGCCCCCACATAAACCACTAATTTAAAATAAATGTTCATTTTATGCACATTCAAAGCAACATCATCAATGTTTTGGAAACATCTGACATACTACCAGTGATGGTTTTCTAACTTTCTGCAATGCTGTCATAAAATCATACTTTATCAGATAAGGTGTTGCTAAACATTTCAGTGCAATATTTCTCTTAACTGCTTGCCTAAAAATTATATCAGTAAGTGACCCTGAGGAAATCTGAAGGTCTACAGTTCTACTTCTGTGATATTTTCTGCTGAGACATAACTGATAATGTATCACTCATCAGTCTACAACCTGTTACAGATATCTTACAAAACTGATTGTATATCTGTGCCATCCACCACATTCATCATCACCCAGGTAGAGTGAGAGCTGTGAGACATGCCCAATTATATAGTCAGAGAAAAAAAAATGTGGATGTGTCTGTTGCTGATTCTGTACACTCCAATTTTAAGTTAATTTGACTGGAAAAATAACTAAGCCATATTTCTTGACAATATATTCAGCTTTTAGCCTGATATTGCTAGAACTGTCTCAGTATGCATGCACTGCCAGACTTGTATTTTAGTGTCTCCATGAATCATAAGGTTCTGAGTGTTCTACGTTACCTAAACACTTGCATAGTTACTTTAGATTTTGAGAAATAATTATCCACATCTCAAGCAAAGGAAGATATAATGGTGATGAACCAGGCCATAATATTTCCTTACCATATTTACTGTGGATAGAGTTTTAGAGGCATTTATTTTTTAGGAGACTAATTTTTACTGACCACAAAACTATGATAGAGAAAATAATATTTTAAAGTGGTAAATGACTCTGTCCTATACAACGTATCTTAACACATATTGTATATTTCAATTTGTAGTTGAATCTTAGAGATGGAGCATGTCTCTTGTTTGTGGGAAGTGATGCTTAGGCGACCGTGGCTGGAAAATGAACTTTGGTGGAAATTAGTAGACTCCACTGGAAGGATAGGTATTTGAAGGTAATGATGAAATATTTTTTCAATTTTAAATAAAAATAAAAAAGAAAATGAATTATATATTCATTTTTGTTGGACTGGATATGCAACAAAGTCATTAGATAACTGGTACACTAAATATCTTTGATTATAGGTTTGAGTGAAGCTGGGTATTACTCATTACTCTATCTAATCTATCTCTATACCCATTCATCTACCAACTTTTAAACATCTTTATTAAATCACATTTTAAACAATGACATAGATACACATACATTAACAGAAAGCCCATCATAGTAAACCTTTTTCGTTGTTAATTTCAAGCAATATACATATATGTTTTCTTATTAGCAATTATCATTCAGTCCAACATAACATAAATTGTTCAACTCTTGTCTTCCATTAAACATCACTCCTCCTCCTGAACATTATTCTGCATGTATTGTTTCAGCAAATTACTTTTACTTCTATGTAATTTGCCACTTCTTTTTTTCATTTCCAATATTCAATTCTTCACTTATAGGTGCTTTATGCTCTGATTACCATTTTTTAGTAATTGATTCTTGACAGAAAATAGCATTAAAATTAGTAAGCCCTTACTTTGTCAAGACAATTCAGAGCCTAGATATCAGCTGAACAGAATAATTTCCTTAGTTACAATGACTTACTCCTCAAACATACTGACAAAGTATTAAGTAGGATTTTTTTTTAATTCTACCAGCTCATTACATTCTTTCACCGAAAACAAGAAAAATTCCCAATTACCTCTCTCTTTTCCATCACACCTCCAACATTTGCCATCTACCTGAGGAAAAAGTCTCTGAAATCTGCTTGGGATATAAAAATACCCATGAAAAAATTTCCAAGCAAAAATTCTATACCTTCTGGACTGTGTTGCATACTTTAGATCCATACAGGTGTCTTTCCACTGTTCCTTTGTAAATTATTAATTTCCAGTCTCTCTTCCCAATCTTTTCTTAACTCCTCTTATTTATTCTTATAGTTTTCATGCAACATTTTATATGTCTGGCAAATTATTATTTTATAACAGCAGCTTCTATTCTAAAATCAGCTAAATATTCTACCACAGCTGGTTTTTCACTTAGCACTCCCATATCCCTTTCTTTTTGTCTATACTCAGTTATCAATCTCTGGCAGGAAAGGGAATGTCTAACCTGCAGTCAAAATTCTCCTTGGCCTCGCCCATTCTATTACCTTTACTTCTCTTATTATATGCTCCCAATATCATGGTCCCTTTGCTAATTTTCTTCAGTAAATTCCAGATCCTTCTTGCCTATTTTCTATACTCCTACTTCCAGTTATTGCTATTGACCAAATGTCCTTTATCCATTCTTGTGCTGGCTTATTTCTTAGAATACTTTTTGCTGCTTTATAAATACTGTGCTCTGCATGGTTGTTTCTATTTTTCATCCAATATCCTACTTTATACTTATTTCTCAAATTCACCCACCCTTTCATCATTATCCCTTCCAAGTTTTATTTATGATCTTTGCTTATGTTATGTTTATAGATTTATCTGTATAGATCTAAAGCAGTTCTTCAAATTAAGCAATCCTAAACCACTTTGCTCTACTGGGACAATCAACCTATCACACCTTAACTATTGCCCTCTTCCTCTGCCAAATACATTCCTTCAACACTTTATAAATTATCACCCACAATTTTCCTCTGGTTGATAAAAACATGCCAGACCTATATATAAAACAAAAAAGAATAAAGTGATTAAAAATTTTCTAGTGCTTGTACTGTACTATCCATATCCATCATCAAGAACTACCAGTTATTCAATTTTTGTATTAGTTTTTGTTTTGTCTTTACTCACATATCCTTAGCTTCCATAACATAATCTTTTTAATCCATACCCCTAAATATGCATTTTTATCATGTTTCCAAAAGTATAGGCATTGCTAAATCATTTTATGTGTGCATATATAGTTTTCCGATATAGCCTTTGTCTTATCTTTATTAACGTTGTATCCCATAAAGACTTGAAACTGGCTTAAAATGTTGTACAACACCAACATGTCTTTTTTGTGTTTATAAAGTACAGGATAATATCATCTACAAATAAGCTTGCTTTTTTTGAGTTTCATATCAGTTATACCACTGTATTTGTGAGCCCCTTAAAGTTAATTTTTCTTGGGTACCTTACCAGTTATATCCCTGAATTTGCAAGTCTCTTATTTTCTTCGCCAGTGGCTCTAAATATATAATCCCAGTTAACTCTAGCAAATGCTTTGTTTGCACCATGACCCACCAATAATCAGAGAATTTTCTTACATTTCACTTCCCCTGGATCATTATTGTTTTATCAGTGCTGTCAAATGTTTGTCTTCATTCCAGAAAACTGCATTGATCTAAGTCTATCAATATTGGCAAAACTTTTGCCATTCTCTTCGCTATTATAAACAGTTTATAGTTTAAAATTGTAATTGGTCTATATGAATCTGGGTCTGAAGGATCTTTACTCTCTTTGGGTAATGCAACCTCCATAGATTTTTCCAAAATACGGTACCCCACCCCCCTTGAAAATACTGTTAAATAAAACCTTCCAGATCTTTAACATCTTTCCCCCCTCTAAACTTCAGTAAGAGCATTGTTTGTTACTGGTGACTTCCTTGATAATCATTATACATCATTATTTTTATTTCATCTCTCCCTATCTTAACTATTAATTGTTGGGCCTCATCCTCTACTAAATTTGGCAAAATTAAATCTGCCATGAAGATTTCTATTTATGCCTTTTCTTTGTTTACACATTCTTCTGCTTTTTACAAATATTCATAATATTTCCAAATTATCTGTCATACCTCTATGGGACCTCTATTTATTTTTCTTATCATAGGCTCCCTAAGTTTGACAACAACTCTTTCTAGCTTCTGTTGTCTAACTCATTGTGCTGAATGTTGTGCTCTGGCATTGTTAACAAAAATAGTTGCCTAACAGCAACTTTTCTAAACTCATATATATTACCCAAATACACCCTCATTTTCCATTTAGCACTCTGCAGTTGCTTTTTGCTCTGAGATTCCCTTATTTTCCATTTATCACTCTGCACTTGCTTCTCTTCTCACTCTATAAGATTCGCTTTATTCCACCACACAAACCATTGTCAATCCCTCTGATAATTCTTATTATTTATTTCCTACGTACACCTCCTTCTCCTATATGGCTACCATGTTTTAAACTCTATTTCCATTCTATTATACTTACTAGCTATACTTTTTGAAGAAATGTATGCATTCTATAATAACTCTCACTCTATTCATTCCTTAAATTTCTTTCTTTTTATCAGATAAGAAAGATATTTTACTTCATTACCCTGCATTTTTATCTTAGTTTTTATTAGTACATGATCTGAAATAATTATTGGATGTGTGTCAAGGCTTTCATTGAAGTGTAATTTCTGTCCAGTCTAACCACTAGGGAATAATATGCAAATTCTGACTCAGTTCCTACTATTGAAATCTCACCTTCTATACCAAACATTCTCACATCAAACAGCATGATGGTGAATACATTTCATGTTTTGGCTTCCTGCCTTTTGTTTTAGTTTGGGATGGTGTTTTTCCTCTTTTTGTTTTTCATTTTTCACTTTTCTGCCTGCACTGAAGTAATTATTCATTTGGAAGTAGGTGCTAGCAGAAAATTTTATGTTTTCTGCTTTTTGTTTTATTTTGTTTTACTTTGTGGTAGAGTTTATCACTTTTCTGCCTCTGCTTACATTCAGGTAATTGCCTAATTGGTAGTAGGTGCAGAATTATTTGGCTTTCTGCTTTTTTACTGTAGAGTTCTTTATTTTGTCTGCTTCTGCTTGCACCGAGGTAACTGTTTATTTGGTAGCTGGTTCAAGCAGTGATTCATGGCTTTTTGTCTTTTAATTTGCAGTAGAGTTTTCTAACTTTCTGCATCTGCTTGTACTGAGGTATTCATTTGTCTGGTGGTAGATGTAAGCAGTGTTTCTTGGCTTTCTGCCTTTTGTACTTTGTGAATAGAGTTTTTATCTTGTTGCTTCTGCTTGCACTGAGGTAACTGCTTATTTGTAATAAGTGGTAGTGGTATTTCCTAGGTTTATTTTATTTTGTTTTATTTTTAACTTCCTGGAGGATTGTTGATATTGTTGGGACTGTGGATGCTTCCATCCAATTTGACATGAGCTTGTACTTCTTAAAATCTGTTGCCAGGGAAGACCAGGCACTCTCATCTTCATGACATGATTAAGTGATTGAATTAGGAATGTGGAAGGAGGTATGTAAATCTTAAGTTTTAAACTTGCCACAGCTAATTTTACAAGGAATTTAAGCATATACTTTATTTGTTAAATATTCAGTGAAATATGGATTCAGTAAATTTGTATGCTTTGGAAGACCTTATAAAATCAAATTATATCAGAGAATGTGAGCATTGTAAAGGTATTATAAGCAAGGTGAAGCTAATATTTGTTAAAATTGCACTAAACTGCTAGAACTTTTGAAGGTCATCGATAGCAAGTCCTTTCGTGATAATAACAAAGAGCCATGTATGTGTCATTTTAGAAATGCATTTATTATGATTTCTGAATACTTAGTTGATTGGAAATCAAGTAATCAGAAATTACTTCTGGATAACAGTGTGAATGGGACTTTAGGTAAGACAGATTCTCCATAAAAGAAAGATGCTAAGGGTAAGAAAAAGACGAAGGGGACAACTCATTGATTTATAAAAAAAGAGTAAAAATACTGGATGTGATGTGGCAGAGTAACAGATTGTGGATGTTATTTCTGAACTCCAATCAGATTTAAGTACCACTAATGGGATAGTTGTCACAGAATATGGAGAAAATAATTACATAGATAACTTCAGTTCCAATGAATTACATGTCTCTCTGGCTAGCATTGATTCAAGCCCATTTGTACAAGAACATAGGCCTATGGAGCTATACCTAGAAGTCACTGTATATCAGAATGGAAAGGAAGTTAAAGACACAAAGGCTTTAAGTGTTGTTAGGAATAATTGCATTGAAAATTTAGATTAAGTAACTATAGATAATTCTCCTTCTGTTTTATAAGTATCTGAATCAGATGCATGTAATAAGAATATCACTATCAGGAGCAGTGGCAGCTGGTGACTTCAAATCAAAGGGGGCTGCAGGAGACAGCTGAATGAGTTGGGTCAATGTGAAGCGGTGTAGCCAATTAGAAAGGGGTGGTGCTATGGTACAGTAGGATCAATGCTGGCCATGCTTACCAATTTACATGAAATAAATGCTCAGTCACTATGGTGCATGCTGAATACTCTACACAGCATATTGCTACATTTATATACAGGTAGTCCAATCAAGGCAAAATGAAGTGGAGAAGAAAAAAAATATTTCAATGCACTGGCTATTTGACAGCTTACTTAATATCTAGATGGAAACAAAAAGGTTGTGAGGCATGAAACAATAAATTACTTTTTAAATACATTACCTGAATGCCAGTCAAAATCAAGTATAAAAAAACAAGCAGCACTTAACTCAAACCACTCCACTTCTCTTTGGACTGCAGTTTTAATTATAATTTATATTCAGCTTTATAAAACTAACGTGCAGCCAGCAACATGCATTTTCTGAATAGTATGAAGCATAAGTCAACAGTATAAAAATATGACAGAAAACCAGAACATTCTGCAAAATCAAGGACAGATGAAAAGCCACTGCACTTGTGTTTACCTTGGATGGGGGGATACTTTATCTGCACACTTACACCGCATAACTGCTCCTTGTCTTGCTTGGACACATACAAAATCACTACATGGGGAATTGGGGTACAACAAGTATGTCATGATATGAAATGTCTGTGCCTGGTGATGGTGCTCCTGACACATTTGTCATACTCTCAACCTCAGAGCAAGAAATCTGGAAAAAGCCATAAATAAAAGTGGGACAAAGGCCCAAAAATAAGGACAATTTTTAAATATTGCTCTTACAAACTTAGAAAGTTAATAAAATAGTAGGTCTTGCATTAGTATGAATTTTCTGAAGGGTATAAAATCTGAAACTCAAATGTCTGTCATTATTTTCCAACTTCAGCCTTTAATGATTTGCCAGTTTGCCAGAAAACCAAAATGTTATGAAAAACAAACCGAAAATGTGATGCAAAATTCTGGATATTCTGAGAAAATCTGTACACACAGACACAGACACAGACACAGACACAGACACAGACTCTCTGCCTCCATATGCAGTTTATCATTCTTCTCTCTAAAAAGAAGAATGCAACAGAAGAGCATGTAAAGTGTGTGTGTGTGCGCGCGTGTGTGTGTGCGTGAGTGTGTGTGTGTGTGTATATATTATATACACACACACACACACACACACACACACACACACACACATATATATATATATATATATATATATATATATATATATATATATATATATTTTTTTTTTTAATTGGAGCTTTTCTGCCTTTGCTTCACTGAAAAAGGGTTATGCTCCATCAGACTATCCTAGTTAACAAATTGAAATAAGTAAACATAACATGATTGAGAATAGAGTCTCTATATATATATTTTATAAGTTCACAGGGAGAGGAAAATCTATCCAGAACATGTTTGGGTATGCAGTCAACAAATAGCTACCATCATGTATAGCAGAGGTAGCAATATACCAAAATAAAAACACATCACTAAATTCAGAAAACAAAAATATCAAAAACTGCCAACATTATGACATTGCACTGAATTTGACAAATGTAGCATTGTAAAGTTTGTAGCTTGCTATTTTCTTTTATTGTCACTTTGTATATGGCTACTCATGAGACTCATGTATACCTAAACATAAATATAATTTTCTACATTGAGGCCAGGAGGCAGTTTTTCTAGTCTAAAGGAGTTGGTTTGCCCGCTCTGGAAAGTCATGTTCTAAACAAAAGGCAGAATTATTTGTTGTCTGCATTCATGGTGTAGCATCATAAAAGTGCAAATGAAAATTTTAGCGAAATATTATAAATTATCAGTTGGTCTGCAGTTATTATGCTGTATAAAATAAATGCAATATACAGAAGCTAGAATTCTGTATTTTTATTCACAGGTATAACATTACATTGAATTTGTAAAAAGTGGAAATGTGACGATATGCAAGATGCACTGCACAATCTGTATCTGCAATCAGCATCGTTACACAGGACAGCCTGCCATACAATGCTTAAAATTAAAGCTCTCATTTGAGGCCTAGTGGTGGCTCCAGGCATTTATTCCAACTAATTAACATCGGTGATGCTTACTTATACCATGCAAGCATAATTCATTTGTTTAATTTTCTTCCTAGAATACAAATAGGAGTTATGCTTAATCACTGCCAGTAATCAACATCATTTAAAACAACTGTGCTGATATTCCACTATAGCCATAACCCCAAAACTCTGTTCCTAGCCCTGACCTTAAAACTCTATCCGTAAACCTTGACCTCCCTTCATAACTTTAAAAATCTTCCTTTTATTCCTTTACCATAGAACTCCCTTACTAAACTTAACCGTAAAGCTTCATCCCTAAACCTATACCTAAAAATCCCTTAAAAAATGTAAATCGGGGTCTTGGCTCCTAGGTGGCCGAACATTCTCCTTAGGAACATTTAGTTGAGGGCATGTAACTGATAAACACATGCCTGTTGCTTTCCTTTTCCTAAAGTGGGCTTATATTGCTTGCAGTAGCTATGTGCCATACAAAAAAAAAACAACTGTAGAAAGATCACATAAATGTGTTGAAATGTATGGCCTACATATGTCAGGATTATCACAGGTGCTTTTTCTGAATCAGAATGCCAAATGGAACTCTTATCATGTTATGCAAATAACCTCCAGACACACATAAACTTTCATGAAACAACACCTTAAGAGAAATAATAAAAAAATGAACGTTATAAGTTATAATAATAAACAGCAACCAGAATTTTAAGAATGACTTTACATCAGAAAATACAGCCTCAATGTACTGTATTATGCAGCCCCCCCTTATTGACACTCACTAAAATAGCAATAATTTATCACTAAGTGCTTCTCTGACTCATACAATACTGAATGCTTACTTAGAGTTTTTTTTCTTTATGAAAGATACTACGCAGAAAAAGAAAAAATATGCATATTTTCTATCACCTCTGAAACTGTTCCCTTTCTGGATAATGCAAAATCCTCCTTTACATTAATTAGAGGTAGTAATTGTACTGTTACTAGTTTTAAAGTAGTAATTCCTAGAATAACCATTCAGATAAAAATGTATGCTGAAATTAGTAAACTATTCTTTTATTAGTCAAAACAGAACATAATGCATTAATGTAAATGACCATTTAGAGTGTCACCTCCACTGTTCAACTTGTAAGCAGCCTTACATTTGGAACTCACAAATGCATCTTTCAGATATGTAAGTAACATAAGATTTCTATATATCTATGTTAGAAGGTAAGTCACATCTACTACATCCACTAGGAAGCTCATACCATGCACTTAAATACAACTCCTGTTCTATAATAAAACATTTTCATTTAAAGTATATCTTGCTATGGAATACTTCAAAACAGTTCTATTCTTTAGACTACGTAAGGGAAGTCAATAATTGTTTTATATCTATGTCAACTACAACACCTACACATACACACACACACACACACACGCACACACACACACACACACACACACACACACACACACACACACACACACACACACACACACACACACACACACACACACACACACACACACACACACACAAACACACACAACCTACCTGAGCCCAAAGTTTGTTGTAAATGCCACCTTCCTGCGATAATCCATTCCAAAGTCTGTTGTAAATGCTGCAGTACAAAAGCCCACAATGGGAGAGCATGTCCTAATCCTTCCTGCGAGGTTCGTCCTAGTCCTTCCCCTTCCCACAAGAGCAAGCTGGGTGCTACCCAGCCTGCAGACATTGCAGTCCGAGCCACTTCCAGTCTATGCAGCTGTAACTGCATAGACTTCTGGGATATCTGCTACTGAACTCTGTCTTCCAGATTTGGACTACTGGTGAGATAGTCTGGATTCTGTGCGCATGCTCCAGACTGGTTCACCAGCAGTCCGGATATCAGGAAATGCCGTTAGTGCACATGAACTATGTTCCGGGACTGGTGTTTGTTTTCTTTTTGTTTTTACTTTTCTTTTTCTTTTTTTTCTTGTCTTTCTTTTCTGTTTTACAGTGGGGAGCTGCAGTCCTTTTACACACATGCACACACAATAGCAAGAAACGCCCCTGATCAGGAGGCATATTAAAAAGATAAGTCAGACAGAACTACATGATACATTAGAGTTGATGTTAAAGAAAGTGAAAATATAACAATTCAAGGGGTAACTGAATCACATAAAGTGTTGTTGTCTGTGTCCCCCAGTACATTCTCACTATTGCAAATCAAGTTCCAGTCCCTACCCATAAATAATATTCCATGCTGAAGTATGATTATTTGTCCCAAAGTTCTCCTGATCTTCATAATAGCAGGTTTAGGTGGAATATAAATACATGCCAGCATAATCCTCCTCTACTCCAAATAGCCCCTTACTACCACAGATCTACAATTTTTTTTCTCTTTTTTCCTCTTGTAGCACTATTAAAGCCCTTTTAGCAATCAGTGTTGTTACTTCCTCTTTCATGTGTTCTTCATATTCTTTTGAATGCCCACCCTGAAATACTTTCTTTGCCAAATTCGAAAATGAAAAAGAAAAAACTGGCTTGACACCGCTATAGAGATAAAATGTATTTTATAAAAGTAACAAAAACGACACAATACCAACACAATAGTAAGCACTTTCGGGTTCACCAACCCTTCATCAGACAGTAAAACACAAACAATTTCTCATTTAAAAAAGATGCTTTAACCAATCAAAATTTAGTATTTTACCCGCCTGTTTTGTAGTGCAGGTTTTAAAGGTATCCTGTCATTTAATCCTGGATATCTGTGTGAAGTAAGTGTTATGATCCACTTGGACTCCAAAGTTTCAGTATGTAACTTAATGTCACCACCCCTAACCCCCAGTCTGGCATTGACAATAGCTTTAAACATGAAAGTATGAGATGGATTTTTCTCCACATGTTTAAATAGGGCATTCTGTTCTACTTTATTCCTAATACATGTGAGATGTTGCAAAATTCTAACTTTCAACATTTTATTCGTCATCCCTACATAGTAACTTGTGCATTTTTGACATTCTGCTATATATACCACATGTGGTGTCCTACATGTTGCTTTAGCTTTGAAATTGAACATTCTCCCATCTATTGGATGTTTAAAGGTGGGGTCCTTATTTATACTTGAGCAGGCTTTACAATTGCCACATGGTGACGTTCCTATCTTATTTAACCCAGTGTCATTTCCTGAGAAGCTCTTTTCTTTACATAGTAAATCTTTAAGGTTAGTACTCCGTCTATATCCAAATCTAGGGGCATATCCTACTATCTCATTAAGCTTATCATCTGTGCTGTATATATTCCAATTTCTTCGAACTATAGTTTGTATGTCAGTGATATTACTACTGTACGTAAAATACATTCTAAGTCCATCACACTCATTTGATCTGGATCCAGAATATCTTACAGATGGATTATTAGATAGCCAAGGCCTATATTCTCTAGTCCTCATACGTGCATTATGCTCTGTTTTTGTCTGTATCAAGTTGTCATCATACCCCCTATTTCTAAAACAAGTTCTTAATTTTTCCACTTCAGCTAAATACCCTTCTTCTTCCAGGCATAATCTAGATGCCCTACATAGCTGACCTTGTACAATATTAGGGAAAACATGCCGGGGATGCATGCTATCAAAGGATAGTAAATGGTTGGTCCAGCATGCTTTCCTGTACAAAGAGGATGAATATCCCTTTGAGCCCTGAGTGATCCTTGTGTCTAGAAAATCTATGCTATTTCTGGAGTGTGTCATGGTGAATTTAAGGAACGTTGTCGTCGTATGTAAATAATCTACAAAGCTACTTAACTCACTTCCATCTCCTCTCCAAAAGAAAAAGACATCATCCACAAATCTAGCATAGATTCCCACATAGTTTTTCCAATTGTCATTGTTAATGATGGTCTCAGCCTCCCAGTAATGTAGAACCAGATTTGCATATGTCTTTGCCAAATTCACATGCTTATTTCTATCCAAATATTTCTCATGCAAAGTTGCTATTTGCACCCTACACTTCTTAATATAATTCGATACTCCTTGCTTTTTGCCTTTAATTGTAAATTAATTTACATTCCATGATAATAAGGACAGAGTTGCCATTATGATAGAAAGCTATCTCCCACCTGTTATACATGACCGTTCTTCTGAATGTATATTTCCAAGCTTTCGCTTACACACACGCGCGCGCACACACACACACACACACACACACACACACACACACACACACACACACACACACATATATGTATACTAATGTTTGGTAGGTTGCTCTGTCATGTAGTTGCTTTTTCTTATCTCCGTTTGAACCCATGTTACATTTTCAAGACTTTCTGCTTCAATGAAAACACTCAAACAAGAAATTAATTAGATTTTTAAAACTGTATGCCCCTTTAACTTACAACAAACATACAAAACTGCATGCTCTGTTTTCTAACTCTACCACTATATTTGACTAGGCTCTTCTGAGAAGCCTCGTTCTCAGCCATCCTTTTCTTCATTTCAAACAACAATTGTTTATATGCTCATCTGAACTGCTATTTAAAGCCTCTTCTAGTTTTTCACTCTCTTGTCATTTGATTTTATATATTCATTCAGTGTTTAATTTATTTTAAACATCAATGAGTGCATTTCAATTTCTTTTTGCTGAATAGCTGCAAGAGTCTTCCTAATCAGATCTTTTTCTTCTCCTTTACTGGCTGATTTTCTCTTACTTTTATCAAATTTTTTGATGGCATTCAGTCAGTGTAATTAATAGCCATTGAATGAAATATCCCCACATCAATAACTTTTACTGGCTTTTTTCACAATTTTTAAGTTTTTTACACCAATCAACCTGTCGATCAGTGTGCTACCATTTTGAAAGTCCTGTCTGTATGTCTGACCATCTATACATATAGGTTCATAGGTTCATAGGTTCATACTAGGCTATCTGCCCTAGGGAATTTATAAGCCTAGCCAGAATGTGTTTGGCTTTCGCCACCCATTTTAAATTTATTTTGCTATGCCCTTTTTCGAGGTTAGTATACTGTGCCTCTGTCTAACAGTGACACAGAAGTGATACCCGGGGTAAACCTACGATCTCCCATCCACTCATCAAGATTCCTCTTGAAGAGAGTCAATGAGGGACTCTGCCTAATCTGGACTGGGATTTTATTCCAGAGTGAAGGGAGCCTCTGGGTTATGAATCTGTCCCTCCAGCATGTCCTATTTATTTCAGTGCTGAGGTTCAAGTCTCTCGAGCGCGTAGCTCGATGGGATTTGGATTTTCTGAGGTGCAGCATGTTCATTAATTCCGGGTTGGACATGGCTTTATACGTCAGGCACAGATCACCTCTGAACAGGCGGTATGCCACTGAGTAGAGCTTGAGTTTCTTTAACCGGGCAGCATATGGCATCTGTTTGAGCCCTTTGATCCTCTTGGTGAGGTACTTTTGGGGTCTTTCCAGTTGCTGCAGGTGTCTGGTAAGGTACATCCCAAAAGGGGCATTGTACTCAATTATGGGCCTGATGAGGGATGAGTAAAGAGGCACGATGACTTCCCCTGATCTAGATGTGAATCCCTTCATGATTAGGTGGGCTATATAAAATGTTTTTCTAACCACTTTGGCCACGTGGTTGTCAAATGAGAGACTGCTATCAACTTGGGTCCCCAGGTCCCTAATTACTTCTTCTGTACTTAATGGATTACCACCTATGTGGCAATTTGTGGGCACTTTGTTTTTGCCAAAGGGGATGACTATACACTTTTTGGCATTTAGCTTGAGGCCATGGCTCTGACACCAGTTGTCTGTTTCTATGAGGCCCTTTTGGAGGATGCTTGTGTCAGCTGGAGAGTCAATTATGGCACCCAGTTTGCAGTCATCTGCGAACTTGGTCAGCCACAGTCCTTCCGTGTTGGCCTGTACCTCCAAGAAATATATACCGAACAATAGAGGTCCCAAGACTGAGCCTTGTGGGACACCACTTGTAACTGGTTTGGAGTCTGACATGGCTCCAGCAATTCTAACCATGTGGGTTCTGTCCTTGAGCCAGTTTGCAATCCATCTAGTGACATAGGGTTTTATATTTAAGCTGGTGAGCTTATCTATAATGCCCGAGTGGGGTATTGTATCAAAGGCTTTTGCGAGGTCCAGGTAGGCTGTGTGGACCACCTTCCCCTTGTCAATGGCCTTGGTGACTGTTTCAAAGAAATCAACCAGGTTTAAGAGGCAGGATCTGCCCTTAACAAAGCCGAACTGGGTAGGATCCAGTGTCTGTAGGTCCCCAATATCTTTATTTATGAGGTCCATGTTGATCCTTTCCATAGCTTTGCAGACCAAGCTAGTCAGGCTTATGGGGCGATAGTTTCCAGGATCCGTTGAGGTACCACCTTTATGGAGAGGGACCACTGTTGCTGTACGCCACTCTTTGGGCACATATCCTGTAGTAAGGCTGAGATTGAACAGTAGTTTTATGTTTGGGTTTAGCTCTTCTTGGAGTTAATGTAGGATGCAGCCCGGGACACCGTCTGGTCCCATTGATGCTGTGTTTTTTGCTTTGGAGAGGGCGGCTCTTACCTGAGCATCTGAGATGTCAGGGGGGGCAGCACTCTGCTGGGATAGATATTTGCCCTTTTGGTGGGGAGGGGGGGAGAAGTTTGCGCTGAACCTGTCAGCTAGGATGTTGGCAATGTCTGTGGGTTCAGTGTATTTTTTATCATTTTGGGTTAATTCTGAGCATATCTGGAAATTACCACACAGGTTCCTAACATAACTAAAGAAAGCCTTATGATTATCCTTAGTGTCCTGTGCAATTTTTCTCTCGAAGCTGGCCTTAGACAATTTTATGAGTGCCCGTAGTTTTTTGCTAATACTGATCAGTGATGCCTTCCCTTTTTGGGATTTTGCTCTATCATTTAGTAGCTTCCTCCTTCTATTGTATAGTTTGTTTATGGCTGGGGTCCACCAAACAGGACGTCTGCCTTTGGAGGATTGGGTCTTGGTTTTATTTGGGATCGTATGATCCATGCATTCCTGAAGGTGTTCATAGAATGCGTTTATAAAGGATTCTGCGGTCTGGGCCGTATTTTCCACAGGCCCGGGGGGCTTTGAAGGATTCCACCTCGGTTTTGAGGAGTGTGAAATTTGCTTTAGAGAAGTTTTTCACTGTGGTTTTCTGGGCAGGGGGTGGGGTCGGGATGTGAATATCCAGTGAGATTAGTTTATGGTCTGATCTTACCAGTGAGGGATACACTTCTGGTCTGGAGCATAGAGTCCCCATGTTGGTGATGATCAGGTCCAGTATGTTTTTCCTTCTTGTGGGAGTGGTAACAAGTTGTTCCATAGCATTTGAGTTTATAAATTCTAGGAACCTTTTGGCTAGGGTGTTGGAGCTAGAGTAATGCTCCCAGTCTATGTTTGGGTAGTTGAAGTCGCCCAATATAATGGTGTTCGGACAGACCTTCATATTTTCCAGTGTTCTCAGAAAGGCCGAGTGGAGTTCCTGGGTTTGGGAGGGTGGTCTGTAGCAGGCTATAAACTGGAAGGCAGTTTTACCCACTGTTAGTTGCACATGGATAGTCTCTGATGCTTCGTGCTTTGCCACCAACCTGGAGGTGTGGGTATCTTTGATGAATATCGATACTCCCCCTCCTTTTGTGGTTCGGTCCAGGTTTTGGGGCCGAAAAGCATGGTATGAGGTATAACCTGGTAGTGCTGGGGTGCTCACGGGAGCCCTGAACCAGGTTTCTGTTACTGCACAGATATCGATGTTCTCCATGCTATGGAGAGTTTTGAGTGCATGCATCTTGAGGTTTAGACTTCTGGCGTTGAGTAGCATTACTCTTAGTTTCTTTTCCCTTGTGATACCTATGGAGGTGGGTTTGTCTTTTGAGCCTTGCCTAAAAAAGGCACTATGGGGGTAGCAAGAGCCTTTGCCAATATCCGAAAGCCCAGGGGTGACAGGTGCAAGCTGTCCCTAGTGAAGCATCGTGGCTTGTCGAGCATATCATCCCAAGCTGACAGGCATTGGATCCCCTTTGAATGGCACCAGTAATTAAGCCAATTGTTGAAATTGATCATCTTGTCTTCATATTGTGGCATCATTCTTGGTGAGGGTAAGATGCTACTCAAGGTCAGGGTCATACCGGCCTGGGCTACATGCTCAGAGAACTCCTTTATGTCTCTTTTCATGTAGTCCAGGGAGGTACGTCTCAGGTCATTCACACCAGCATGGACAATGACCGAGTCATATTTGTACTTACCTTGGAGTGACCTGAGTGCTTGTGTTATGTGGCAGATCCTAGCGCCTGACAGGCTGATCACCATGACCCTCTCCTTGTTCAGCCTGGTGAGCGGGACGTCAGTGTGCCTGACGATAGAGTCACCTATTACAAGTGTATCAGGTGTGTTGTTTAGTCTTAAGGGCTGTGACTGTTCGGCACACTGGCTTTGTGAGATATGTGTTGCACGTGTTTTGTTTTGGGGTAGCGGTTGCTTGGGTGTCTGCTTTGGAGGTCTCTGCTGCTTAGGCAGATCTTTATTTAGAGCCTCTGAGTATGTTTTTGTGTGATTATGTGTTTGGTTTGCTGTCGTGGTAGGTCTGTGTGGAATTGTAGTGAGTGTGGTTTCCTTCTCCTCCTGACTGGTTATGCCAGTACTGAGTTGAGAGAGCTTAGCCTCCAGTTTGGCTATATGGTTGCATCTCTCACATGTGTTGGAATTTGTTGGGAGGAGGAGAGGGTTGTCTGTGTACATGAGGCAGTTGTAACATTGCCTCAAGATTCCCACATTCACCAGCTGGACCGGAGAGGAGATTGACAACTGACTTTTGGACATGCTAGACTAATATTGGGAATTCCTTAATAATTGAAAACAAGGGCCAGTGGGGAGTGAGGGTGTAGTGCTTTTAATTTTTAGTGCTGACTTATATAATTGCTTTAGCGCGCAAGTGCCAGGTAACTTAAGTGCAATGTGTTACAGGTAACTTAAATGCAAAAATGACAAACACTGTCCACCTGGGTCCCACGGTCTCTTATCACACATTCGGTGTTAAGTAGACTGCTGTTTATGCAGTTGTTCATGGCTACAGAGTTTTTACCAAAGGGGATGACAATGCACTTCTTGGCATTGAGCTTGAGGCCATGCCTCTGACACCAGGCATCTGTCTCAGTGAGGCCCTTCTGTAGGATGTCCACATCATTTGGGGACTCAACTATGGCTCCTAGTTTGCAGTCATCTGTGAACTTCATTAGCCAGAGGCCTTCTGTGTTAGCCTGTACTTCAAAGAAGTAGATACTAAACAAGAGAGGTCCCAGGACTGAGCCCTGTGGTACTCCACTTGTCACTGGTCTGAAGTCAGATTTGGAGTCTGCAACTTTTACAGTGTGGGTTCTGTCAGTGAGCCAGTTGGCAACCCATCTTGTGACATAGGGATTTATACATAGTTTAGTGAGTTTAGCTATAATTCCAGAATGGGGGATGGTGTTGAAAGCCTTGGCGAGGTCAAGATATGCTGTGTGAGCCACCTTACCCTCATCTACAGCTTTGGTGACTGCCTCAAAGACGTCGATCAGGTTCAAAAGGCATGATCTGCCTTCCACAAACCAGAACTGGGTGGGGTCCAGATTTTGGAGGTTACCAATGTCTTTGTTTATGAGTTCCATGATGATACGTTCCATGGCCTTGCAGACCAGGCTCATCAGGCTAATAGGGCTATAGTTCCCAGGATCAGTGGTGGCTCCCCATTTGCGGAGTGGGATAACTGTTGCTGTGCACCATTCAGTAGGCACAAAGCCTGATGTGAGACTATGATTGAACATGGTGCTTAGGTGGGGAGCCAGTTCATTCTGAAGTTCATGTAAAACGCAGCCTGGGATGTTGTCCGGTCCCATGAATGCTGTGTTTTTGGTTTTAGAGAGTGCAGCTTTTACCTGCATAGATGTGATTACAGGGACTCTGCATTCTTCCTGCATAGATAGGGGGTAAAGAGGGGGGTAAAGTTAGAAGTGAACCTATCTGCCATGATGTTGGCAATATCAGTTGGTTCTGTAACTTTCATGCTGTTGTGCTGTAACTCAGAGCAGATCTGGGTGTTGGCATTGAGATTCTTGACATAGCTATAGAATGCTTTGTGGTTACCCTTAGAAACAGTGGTGATTTTGTTTTTGTAGCTATCTTTGAAAGATCTTATAAGGGATCTCAGCTTCTTACTGAGGCTGACCAGGGAGCTCCTCCACTCCTGGGATTTTACTCTTTTGCAACAGTTTCCTCCTTCTGTTGTAGAGTTTGTTTATGGCAGGGTACTACCAGATTGGCTTCCTTTTTTTGGAGGATAGCATCTTGGTTCTGTTTGGGATAGCACGATCCATGCACTCATGTAAGTGCTTATAGAGTGCATTTGTGTAGGAGTCAGCAGTCGTAACTGTATTGTCCATCTTCATGGGTGTCATGAAGTTCACCACTTCTGTTTTAAGAAGCATGAAGTTGGCTTTGGAGAAATGTTTTACCATGATTTCCTTTATGGTGGGTGGGGGCATACAAGGATATGTTGCTCTTCCTACTCTCCTTGTTTTCCATCCTGCCTGTTGTTAGTATTTCTCATCTATAGACTGTTTTATGTTTTTCCAGTGGGCACTACTGACTGTGTACCTTAACTGTTTTATCTGGAAACAGTTACTTTGCAGTTATGTGATACTTATGTGTATTATCGATCTGCTGTCTTTTAGGACACAAAATGTCAGTGAGGCCAAGACCCCCTTCAATGAAGTGAAGAACAATATCATTGTTGAAGCTCTATGTCAACTTGGTACATTTCTGCTGGGAAGGGGTCATCCCAATATGCAAGAAAGGCTGTGAGTACAACAGCAGATTTTTGCCAACATCAGTTCTGTGGTTGGCCACAGCTGGACATATGAACATGTGCATCACAGGGCCACTAACATGATTATCTCTGCATGGAGGCATGCAGCTTCTGTTGCTTGAGACTAAAGGGTAACCAGGGGTGGGCCTACTACAGAACTACCTCTCACCCCCAGTGAAGAGTTCCTGGCAAATATCCTCAAAAAGGACAGCTCACAGCAGAGTAGACCACAGCATGTACTTGAAGTGAGTGCCACTCCTTATGAGTCCCAGGAGGAGCTTCCAGGTAGGCTTTGTTATATGAGCAGTTGAATACTGCTGTATAGTAAAAAAATTAAAATACAAGTTACTGCTGTCTCACATGTCTTTTTTTGGGAGGGGGATTGAAGATTACCACAGTGATAAGCTCAGTTTAGAGTTGTCAGCCACATTCTTGTTGAAAGTACAGTTAATGCAGATATAGTGGAGTACATGTAGTACCCCCTGTCTTACTGCTAAATGTGATGATGTTGCCCTTTCCTCTTGCCTAACCTATTCAGGATTGTCAATAATCCAGCAACGTATGCCTCCTGCAGATGGTAAGCCAAATAAATTTATGGCAATACTTTAAATCAATTTAAAGAAATATCATAATGTGCCATTTTAGGCCCATTGTGTGTATTGCTGTACTGTTTGTAATAGTGGCAGCCCTGTAAGTTGTTTAGACTATAATTTCACCATAGTAATGCAGGTATTAATGTATGTTTGTGTTTATTCCATCTTATCACAGGTGATCATGACAGTGGGAGAGTGGGTCCTCTGCCACCTGATGTTAGTGTCTCGTACAACACTAATGATGATAGTGTTGACACTGAGGCAGAATTGGGGGGATACAGGGGTTGAATCAGACACAGAGGTTGACATCCAGCCACCCCTTCATTTTTCCCAGACACAGTCAGTTGACCTACGCCTAACCAGTCCACTGAGCCCACAGATATTGGACAGATGGAGGGTAAGGACATTGATCAGGGAAGTGTGGCTACTGTGGCTTCATTGCCTGCTGAGTCTGACTGTAGCTCGAGTGTGGTCGAGGTGCCATGAAAGAAAGTTGGTAGGAGTGTTTGGAGGGGTCCTGCTGTCCCTTCTCCACCTGCTCCAGGTGTCTTAGGGCCATCATGGAGTCACATGCATGTTCAGAAAGATGGTCCAGACAAAGATTCAGGGTTGTGGTTGTGGCACAGGATGAAATGCATGACTAGCTTCAACATGTTGCCAATTCACTGGATTGGATGAATGATAAGTGAGAACACGGGGTGTTTGTGATGTACTGAGGAGTGTCTGTCATGGAATGAGCAATTGTCTGTAATGGAACATCTGCTGGGAGGGGAATGGTCTCTTTGTGGGCGTAGGTCACCTATAACATCTGCTGGTAGCTAATGTGGCCATGCCTGATCACCCTCCCAAAGTGGCAGTACTACCACCGATCTGTCAGTGAGTGTGCTGTCAACACCCAGACATGGTAGGCCATGGGGGTCATGGTCCTGGGTGTTCTTGTGAAGGGAGCAAGTATGTCCAGCAGACATCTGTCATGCATAGGTAGTAGCACTGCATCTGACCTTGGGCATGGAGGTACCAGTGCAACTCCTGGCAGAGCCAATTCTCATTGTCCAGGGTGACAATGATGAACTGCCAAATCTACCATGCACAGCTCATACCTGTCTGACATACCAAGATGTAGAGCAAGCACTGAGCCTGCCTGTGTTCTTGCAAGCTCTCACACACTACTATCACATGGAAGACCCTTACAGACATACACACAACAGTTACATGATTCAGCCTGCCTGCTTCCCTTTCTTACTCACACACTCTCACTGACCTTTTGTGTTAGCCTAGACCTCCTGCCCCCCCACAAAACACCCTGGGAAAGTGATAATAACTGTGCAATATTCCTGTTTTCTTTCGTTTGGATTCAGGGATACAAAAGCTTTGTGTCTGATGCATAGGGTGTATAGCTACATTATTGGCTAGTATATCTACATTTGTGTTGTTGAACTGATAATTGTTCCTGTGACTTATATTTCCCTTGCCAAGTTACACAGTGGATAGCATCATCAGGTGAGTACTTTCTAGTGTATTCTCTTGTAACAGTTGTGAAGTCCGGAACTGCAATGTGTGTCATTGCTTTCTAACTTTTCTCTTTAATGATTTTCCAGTACATATGTATGGTGCACCTCATAGGACACACCATCACATTTAGATCTCAGCACTGTAGTCGACCGGTTAGGTTTGTGGTCTACACTCTTGTGGGAGCATTGCTGTTGTGACTGTTAATTTTCTCCACTTTGAATTTTTAGTGTAATCACATTAAAAACATCCTTAAGTACCCTCTGGACAAATAATTATGCAACCAATCACATAGTAACTGTTAGATTCAAAATTGAATCAATTAAGTTTAAAATAAGTTCCCACAGTTTAAGGACACGGTAAAACCTGTCACTTAAAGCAGAATTCATGCATCTGTATCATACTGAATAAATAAAATGGTTCTGAAATAGCAATAAAAATAACAATGAAAAGATCACTGAAAAACCCATTCATTACATTCATTTGTAGAACTGCTGGTAAAATCGCTATGTTAATATAAATATCGCAGTACTTTGTAAAATAGTCCCAATAATGCCTCAAAAATATCTAGATGAAGAATTTTTTGTAATAAAATGACCTCACCTTCAAATCTGGCAAGCCCTCTGTTTCAATATGGGAACCAGAGAAATATTATCATTGAGCCCTTGTAAAACACTGGCATTTAACCTCATTTGCCATTTATTTTCTCTGGCCACTACTTCCAATCTATCGTCACCTCCTCTCTCATCAGTTTGAACCTTGTCAATCACAAAAAAGATAAACCTTTTAAAATTGACACACTTACTACTGTGAATGAAAAGGGCATTGTGTGGATCCCTGTTTTTTATTGACGTAAGATGTTCACTAATTCTGTCCCTGAGTCTGCGTACGATTTTTCCGACATAAAAAGATGCACATGCTACACAAGTGACAAGATAAACTAAAATAGTTGTGTTACAATTGCATCAATAGTTTTTTTGCTTGTCAGCTTTGACTGCATTGAATTACTAGTCCAGATACATATTTGCTGTATCCAGGACTGTTTGTAAGCTTCTGAGCAGTGTCAAAGTCTGCTCTTCAATTTTTCCCTTAGATCTACTAGTTGTCTCCTCTCCTGCACTTTTACTAGCTTATTAATCTAGAACTTTACCAGACTTCTTGTAGCAATTAAAATACACACATCAAAAACAAAACCGGAACCCCAGACAAAGGATACAGCTCAAAGCTAAAAAACAAATGTCCAAAGAGAGAAAACTGAACCAGCAAGGGCACTTAGACATTAAATACAGCAATATAAGTAAATAAGCACTACATTATTCTTTGTATTTTTAAGTAAGATATTTGTGATATTTAATATTTTTATTGGGGAAAATGCAATAAGTTTTTGTTTCATTTAGAGTGTGCATATATATATATATATATATATATATATATATATATATATATATATATATATATATATATATATAATTTATATAAATAAGTTTTTTTTTAAGTTTTAAAAAGTTAGTAGTGTTCTTGATTGATTAATTGCATTTTAATTAAGGTGAGCTGATTATTGGATGAATATGTGTTTAAATAAGATAAGATGCTTGGAAACAGTAGTCTGATGAAGCGGTCAGTGAGATTGTGAAAGTGCTTACTCCCAGTATTTATTTCTTGTAATAAAGTTGTGTTTGCTACAGCCGTGGTGGTTTGGCTCAGCTTTCTCTCTTTGGACATTTGTTTTTTTAGCTGTGAGCCATATCCATTGTCTGGGGTTCCAGTTTTATTTCTTATTTGTGTACTTTATCCTTTAAAACCGGTCTGGAACATGGCTGAAGGCTTTGATGTGGAACTGGACTATGTCCCAGCAGGGAATTTAATATTACAACCTCAAGCCGAATGACTAAATCGGATTCTCTATCTTGAAATAAATCCACTGTTTAATCAACCAGTATTTCCAGAGGACAACAGAAGTACTGTGGATGGAGATACGCAGGTGCGTTTCCAAGAGCAGTTTAAAGTGTATGAAAATAAACTATACAAGTTTAAGTGCCTCCAATGGCAAAGATTCCATTTGGAAGCATCTCTATGATATAAGATCGTTCCCAGATGTTTGAGGGTTCTTACCATGCCCACATATGGTGATTTGTTCCATGATTTATTGAAGAAGTGGCAGCAATTGAATTTACAACTAAGCTATGATTATATGAACCTTCTCATAAACCTTTTTTCTACCACAAGAAAGGGAACAACAGAAAGAACTGAAAGATTTGTACACCCAGATGTTTGCTACATATTCATTCGATATTATATCCAATAGACTAGATGTGTTACATGAACAGATCCTTAACTATGAAAAACGGCTTCAGAATGCCAAAATGAAGAAACTACAGTGAGATATGAATGACTTTCAGTGTGGAATGTTTTTTTCTTGGCTCAGGCAATCAGCTGTGACTACTGTCCAATCAACAGATCATCTTCCCTCCCAACAACCAATCAGCAAAGTGCCGTCTGAGGAGGAAGTAAATACATCTATTAACTTGGGAAGCATGCAGGTGGCAAGCAGTTTGGTTATTGAACAGAACTTCATAACGAGAACACAGAATACAAACCTGGTAATGGAAAAGATAGGCGATAAAGCATCGCAGAATAAACAAGCAAATCCTTTTTCTGAAGGCCTGAATGGAATAAAAGAGATTTTAATAATACCATTTCAACTGAAAGATGCATTACCAATAAAGGAGATATCGAGGAGTTGTGGCAGAAAGGGCAGTGTTCCATGGCAGCAGAACACAGAGGGAGCACAACAGAAGATAACCAGAAGCAAGAATTCAAAGGTTTGGTCTTAAATCTTTCATCCATGCCATTGACATATGTACAATTATCGCTACTGGGTAAAGGGCTTTCCTTTATCCCAGCACAGAAGATGAACTTAGTAGACATTCTGCAAGAACTTAGGCTATTTGGAAGGACATTGACTTTAAAAATAAGAATGTTAGCAATGAAGCATCTAAGTTTACTAAGCCCATTGTCTACATTCCTAAAATGCATCCGATGGTAGACACGTTTATTTTTGTATGTGACAAACAAATTAGAGAAATTTTTGAAAATGGTACAGCACCTTCTTATTTTAATTTAAGTACAGAAGAATGGGATGCATTGATAGAACTAAAATCTATGCAGTCGATTGAGATTAGGCCTGCAGATAAAGGGGGAGGGGTGATAGTTATGGACAAGGAATTTTATATCACACAGATGGGTTTACTACTGAATGATCAAATAACATATCTAAGAATAACTAGGACAGATGTGATAGCTGTAATGGCTAGAATATCTGTCATGGTATTTGATTTACTTATAAGTAATATGATTTCAGAGGAACTTTTTAAATATTTCAGTGTTGAAACTCCTTTGATTTCAGTAATATATGGGCTTCCTAAAGTACATAAGGATGCAGAGAACCCACCCATGAGACCCATAGTCTCAAGTAAAGGGTGGGCGACAGAACCACTATCTATTTATGAAGAAAAATGTTTGCATCCCGTGCTTGAAAGCTGTGAATATGTGTTGAAGGGCACTAAGACTTTTTTACAAGTACTTTACAATAAAATAATGGCAGTTGACTGTGAATATTTTTTTTGTGATTCTAGATATAACATCTTTGTTCACCGTCATTCTGAACCACTGGGGCATTGAGAATATCAGGAATTTATTGAATGCTAAACAAGTATTCTCCAATGGAAAAATGCATTTGATCAGTAATTTGTTGGAAATTATCCTGGAGAATAATATATTTGTTCTCAGTGACGATTACTACCTTCAGAAGATTGGCATATCTATGGGCACGGCATGTGCTAATAGCTATGCCAGTCTGGCATTAGCTGAATGGGAGTATACGTCATTTTTACAGAACAGTAACTACAGCAAACATCTATTATGGTATACCCATTTTGTTGATGATATGTTTTTTTCTGTAGGGGGGGGGGTTCCCTGCAAGAGTTGGATTTGTTCTTAGAATACCTACATACAACAACATTCCTGAAGTTTTCCAGTAGTTTTCATTTGAATAAATTGAATTTCTGGATGTGCGGGTTAGGAAGTCTGAGATCAACAGACTGGAAACTAGCTTACATAGAAAACCATCTAGGAGAAATTTTTTACTTCATAGAAATAGTATGCACCCAAAATATATTGGTGAGAATGTTGTGAGGGGACATATTTTAAGAACTATGAGACTACATAATAGTGACACCCAGTTGATAGTAGCTCTGCAAACCCTTGGGGAAGAGTTTATAGAGAGGGGATACTCCAAGCAGGAGTTTGATGTGTGTGTGGATGATTTACTTAGAGAAAGAGGGAAGAAAGGGAAAGCATACTTTTCACGACAGGAAAACTCAGGAACAAGGGTTGATAGCATTGATAACAATAAACTTAGATTCCCCATTTCCTTTGCTAGTGATGTTAACATTTTCTGTGAAGTCTTTAAAAGGAATTGGAACATCTTGAAAACAATGGAAGAATTAAAGGGAGTGATAGATGACACACCTAGTTTTTCTTTTAAAAACAAGAAATCACTCAAGCGTCAATTATGTTATAAAATACAAGAGTCTGGAATGAATAATATCTCACAAAGACTAGGCACTTACATGTGCAGGAAATGCATAGCCTGTAAGTTTATATACTCCTGCACAACCTTTATACATCCACAGTTTCACTTTGAAATCCAAGCAAAATGCTATGCAGACTGTAGAACTAAAAATGTAGTCTATTTTAGTTTCTGCCAGGCTTGCAAAGTTTTTTACATAGGGAAGACTGGCAGAATGTTAAAGGATCGCATATTAGAACATATCAGGGACACAGGAAATGTGAAAGAAACGAGTGCCTTGGCTAAGCACGTAGAAACAGAAAGGGCACAACATATTTTTAAATCCCTTGTACTAGAGGTCCTTGTAGAAGGGGCCAGTGGAGGGTATATAAGAAATAGGACTGAAGCAGCAGAGCAAAGGTGGATTATGAGGGTGAATGCTGATAAACCACCGGGGATCAATGAAGCTGTCTCACTAAAACCCTTCCTCAAAGCAAGGCCACTTAGACATGCAATATAAGTAAATAAGCACTACATTCTTCTTTGTATTTTTAAGTAAGATATTTGTGATATTTAATATTTTATTAGGGAAAATGCAATAAGTTTTTGTTTCATTTAGAGTGTGCATATATATGTATAGAATTTATTTAAATAAGGGGTTTTTAAAAGTTTTAAAAAGTTAGTAGTGTTCTTGATTCATTAATTGCATTTTAATCAAGGTGAGCTGCTTATTGGATGAATATGTGTTTAAATAAGATGAGATGGTTGGAAACAGTAGTCTGATGAAGCAGTCAGTGAGATCGTGAAAGCGCTTACTCCCAGTATTTATTTCTTGTAATAAAATTTTGTTTGCTACAGCCATGGTGGTTTGGCTCAGCTTTCTTTCTTGTAGCAATTATTGTAGCACACAAAAGTGCTACCAGCACTAAACCTTCTACAAGGAAACTGCTCCAGTGCTTATTATTAATACCCTCCCCTCCAGGCAGGTCTAAAGGTCAGTTCCCTGTGCTTTCTCCTATTAACCTGGTGAACTTGGGCATCCTGAGGCAATGTAGCAACTGCCTCAGGTACACTGACAACCCTCTTCACTTACCTCCCAACACTTGGACTTGCGAGATATGCATTTATATATCCAAATTGGAAGCCACACACTCTCCAGCCATAACTGGAATAGCTGGTCAAGAGGAGAAGGTCAACACTTGCACCACACCACATGGAACACATAGCCCTCTAGAACACACACCAGCACTGCCTTTACATAAAGATACAAACTGCACACCCACCTTCCCGGAGGCTCTCAATAAAAATCTGTCCAAACAGCAGAGACCTCCAAGGCAGAAACACACTCAACCACCACAATACAACACTAATCATGAGACACATAACTCTTCTAAACAATGTGGCACTCAGCCAAAGCCCCTAAGGCAAAACAGCATGCCCAACACACTAGTCATAGGTGACTCGATAGTGAGGCATATTGATACCCCACTCACGAGGTTGAATAAGGAGAAAGTAACAGTGAGCTGCCTGTCAGGTGCTAGGATCCGCCACATAATGCATGCAATCAGGTCCCTCAACAATAGGTACAAATATGACTCTGTCATTGTACATGTGAGTGTAAATGACCTGAAACGTACCTCCCTGGACTACATGAAAAGAGACATGGAGGAGCTCTTGGATTATGTAGCCCAGGCAGGTATGACCCTAGCCCTGAGCAGCATCCTACCATCACCCAGAATGATACTACAGTGCAAGCAGAAAATGATTGATTTCAACAATTGGCTAAGTTTCTGATGTCATTCTAAGGGGATCCAGCATCTGTCTGCCTGGGATGACATGACTGACAGACCTCGATGCTTTGCCAGAGATGGCCTGCATCTGTCATGCCTGGGCTTCTGGATACTGGCCAAGGCTCTTGCCACCCCTATAGTGCCATTTTTAGGCGGTGTTCCAAAAACCAAATTACCACCATAACAGCTGCAAACAAATGCAATCTGAGGGCCATGCTGCTCAACGCTAGAAGTCTAAATCTCAAAATGCACTCACTCGAAGCACTCCTTAAAATGGAGAACATTGACATTTGTGCCATAACAGAGACCTGGTTCAAGGCAGCAGAAAGCACCCCTGCAGTACCAGGCTATAACTCATTCCACACCTTTCTGCCCCAGAACTTGGACCGAAGCTGGACCGAAGCTCCAAAGACGATGGTGTTTCCATATTCATAAAGGATGAGGGCACTTCCACACTGGTAGTCCAACATAAAGCATCTGAGATACTTCAGGTGCAGCTAACATTGGGTAAGACAGTGATTCAGGTCATAGCCTGCTATAGGTCCCCAACCATGTCCCCAACTCCATGTTCCTAAGCACCCTGGAGAATATTAAGGTCCAACCTAACACTCTCATACTGGGTGACTTCAACTACCCCTCCATTAACTAGTAAAACTACTCATGTACCAATACACTTGCCCAACGTTTCCTGGAATTCATTAATTCCAACGCCCTGGACCAGCTTGTTCTTACCCCCACTAGAGGTAGCAACATCCTTGACCTGGTCATTACAAACATGGGCTAGCATTGCTCTGCACCAATAGTCCACTCCTCCCTGGTTAGATCCGACCACAAACGAATCACCATGGAAATCTACATCCCTCCCACCCTCACCCCCACCCCTGCAAAGGTAACCACCATGAAAAACTTCTCAGAAATTAACTTTGGGTTCCTAAAAACAGAGGTGGCTACCTTCACTGCACCCATGCAAATGGAGATCAGTTGCATGACCAACAAATCATACACCAATGCATTGTATGAACACGTACACAAATGCATGGATCTAGCCATACCCAATAGAACCAAGACGCTCTCCTCCAAAAAAGGAAGCTAATCTGGTGGTCCCCTGCCATAAACAAACTCTATAACAGAAGGAGGAAACTGATGCTGAATATGGTGAAGTCCCAAGATTGGAAAAACTCCCTTATCAGCCTCAACAAAAAGTTGATATCCCTCATCAAATCCTCTAAAGCTAGCTCCTCATCAAATTCTCTAAAGCTAGCTATGAAAACAGAATTGCAGCAGATAGTAAAGACAGCCACAAGGCCTTCTATAATTATGTAAGGAATCTCCATGACAATAATCAGATTTGCTCTGAGTTACTGCACAATGGTACCTCCTATACCAAGCCAACAGATATTGCCAGTATACTGGCCGACAGATTCTGTGCCAACTTTACCCCCCCCCCCCCCCAGGGACCAGTCACAATACCAGTAGATTTCCAGGCACCCAGTATTACTGCTGCACAGGTTAAAACAGCACTGTCTAAGGCCAAGAATATAGCTTGTATGGGACCTGACAATATCCCTGGCTGTGTTCTACATGAACTACAGAGTGAACTGGCACCTCACCTGTGTACCCTGTTCAATCACAGCCTCACCTCAGATTTTGTCCCTACCGAATGGCACACTGCTACACTCATCCCTCTCCACAAAGGAGGAGTGACTACAGACCCTGGGAACTATCGCTCCAGTAGCCTGATAAGTCTGACATGCAAAGCTATGGAATGCATCATCATGGACCTAATAAACTAGGATATAGAGAATCTACAAACTCTGGATCCCACACAGTTTGGTTTTGTGAAGGGTAGATCATGCCTGCTCAGAGTTTGTCAACTTCTTTGAGTCAGTCACCAGAGCTGTGGATGAAGACAAGGTGGTTCATACAACCTACCTTGATCTAGCCAAGGCCTTTGATACCATTCCCCACTCAGGAATCATAGAAAATCTGACTAAGCTAGGCATCAACCCCAATATCAATAGGTGGGTTACAAACTGGCTCACAGGAAGAACCCACAGTATGAAAGTAGCTGAGCCCAAGTCAGACTGCCGACCAGTCATGAGTGGAGTCTCACAGGGTTCGGTCCTGGGTCCTCTCCTGTTTGGTATCTACTTCTCTGAAGTCCAGGCCAGGATGAAGGGACTCTGGCTGGCAAAGTTTGCAGATGATTGCAAGTTGCGAGCTATTATTAACTCCCCAAGTGATGTTGACATCCTACAGAAAGGCCTTACTGAGACCAACGACTGGTGTCAGAACCATGGCTTTAAGCTTAATGCCAAAAAATGTGTCATCATCCCCTTTGGGAAAAACCCTGTTCCCATGAATTATCACATCGGTGGTAGTTCACTGAACACAGAAGGCATTATAAGAGATTTGGGAACACAAGTTAACAGCAACATCTCTTCTGACCACCACATTGCCACTGTGGTCAGAACGTCCTTCTATGTGGCACATCTCATTACTAAGGGTTTTGCATCCAGGAAGAAAGAGGTCATTGTCTCCCTCTACTCTTCCCCCATTAGGCCAATCATTGAGTACAATGCCCCATTTGGCATGTACCTCACTAAACACCTGCAACAACTGGAGAGGCCACAAAAGTACCTCACAAAGAGGATCCTAGGCCTTAAACATTTGTCCTGTATGGACAGACTAAAAAAACTCCAACTATTCTCTGTCTTATATCACCTACATTGAGGCGATCTCTGCTTGACTTACAAAGCCACATGTCTGACCCAGCTCTGTTAGAAATGCTACATCTGAAGAAATCCCAATCCCTCCGCACCACACACTCCAGAGACCTCAACCCAATTACCACATTGAACAGAACATGCTGGAGGGACAGGTTCATAACCCAGAGACTGCCCATGCTATGGAATAGACTTCCCATACATGTCAAGCAGAGCACCTCACTGGCCCTCTTTAAGAGAAATCTTGATGAGTGGATGGGATATAGAAAATTCACCCCAGGGATCATTACAATGGCTTTACTCGACAGAGGCACTGGCAACTAAAGTCGGGTGGCACAATGCCAGGGTAATCCTATGGGTTAGGCTTGTAAAGGCTCCAGGGCAATTAGCCAAGTACACACCTATGAACCTATGAACCCATAATGCAAGGAGTCTAAATCAGAAACTTCACTCACTGGAAGCACTCCTTACCTTGGAAGATGCCGATGTCTATGCAGTCACAGAGACATGGTTCAAGGCCACAGAAATCCCCCCGATTAAAAGGCTACAATGCTTCCACATGTTCAGACCCCACAACGAGTGTGAAAGAACCAAAGGTGGAGGTGCATACATCTTCATTTAAGACAAATACACCTCAAGACTGGTCAAACAGTACAATTCCCTAGAGCTACTCCAAGTCCAACAACCTGTACGTAAAACCCCTTCCATATCATTGTTAGCTATAGGTCTCCCACCATGAACCACCAGAACCACTCTGCTTACTTGGATCTACTTGAGTCACTCACTATACAGCCAAACACCTTGATTATGGGTGATTTCAACTGGAGTCATATATGAGCACAAATATGCTAGCCTTAAGTTTTCTGGACTTTGTTAATACAAACTCCCTGGAACAGATAGTCTGCACCTCCACAAGGGGCTTGAATATCCTAGGCTTAGTACTCACCAACATAGGATCTCTGCATTACCCCCTGTGTGTTACCCTCCCTGGTAAGGTCTGATCATAATTCATTCTCATTCAAATTAATGATCATACCTGACCCCCAAGAGCAAAAAGGGTGAACAATTTTCCAAAGCAAACTATAGCCTCCTAAGTGATGCCATAGATAGTTGCAAACCCCCTGCTACCACTGTCAACAATGACTGCTATGCAGTGGTGTACACAAACGCCCTGTATAAACACTTATACAAATGTATAGACTCAGCTGTACTTAAATGGATCAAAATAAGGTCCTCACAAAATAACAAGCCATTCTGGTGGGTATCAAGCATAAACAGGTTATACAACAAGTGGAAGAAACTAATGTCTAAGAACAAGAGAGAACTGACTCAGCAGAGGAAATACACCCTCCACAGCTTGAACAAGCAAATAAGATATCTTTTAAAGTCCTCTAAAGCCAATTATGAAGCTAACCTATCATCCCTAGTTAAAGATAATCACAAAGCACTCTTTAGCTACATCAGAAATCTAAAAGGGAAGGGCCAGCTTTCTGCTGAACTCATAGTGGATAGTGTCACATACTGACCCTGAGGACATCACCAACCAGCAACAGACAGATATGGCACAAACTTCACCCCCCTGTCCCCACCAGACATACCCTAAAGCATACCTGTCACCAGTCCTCTACAGAGTATCTCCAAAGACCAGGATATACACTCATTCCCCTTGGCCAAAAACACAGAATCTATGGGATTGGATAACATCCCAGGCTGCCTACAAAATGGTCTAAAACAGGACCAAGGGGAACAGCTTGGCATGCTCTTCAACCACAGTCTAAATACTGGCTTTGTGCCAGCAGAGTGAAAAACAGCAATAGTAATTCCCTTGCGCAAAGGATGTCCATCAGATAACTCTGGGAACTATAGACCCATAAGCCTAACCAGCCTCACTTGTAAGGCCATGGAGAAAATCACCATGGACCTTATCAATAAAGACATAGGTGACTTTCAAACACTTGACCTAATCAAATTTGGCTTCATTAAGGGTAGATCATGCTTATTAAACCTGGTGGACTTCTTTGAGAATGTCAACAAAGCCCTGGACGATGGCAAAACAGTACATACAGCCTATCTTGACTTAGCCACAGCTTTTGACATAATCTCCCACTCAGGCATCATTAAAAAACTCACCCAGCTGGAACTTAACCCATATGTCACTAGATGGGTACACACCTGGCTCACCGACAGTACTCATACAGTCAAAGTTGGGAATTCCACCTCTACCAGCAGACCAGTTGCCACTGGTGTACCACAAGGATCAGTGCTGGGTCCCCTACTGTTTGGAATCTATTTCTCAGAAGTCCAGGGGAAAATAGATGGCTTGTGGCTTACCAAGTTTGCTGTTGACTGAAAACTAGGTGCAATCTGAGTCCCCCAATGATGTCAACATACTACAAAAAGGATTTACAAAGACAAATGACTGGTGCCAAAGCCTCGGACTTAAACTATATGCAAAAAATGCTTTATCATCCCTTTCAGCAAAGGGGAAGTCCCTGCAAATTACAATATTAACAGTAACCCCCTTATCTCAAACCTTGTGGTGAGAGATTTGGAAACACAGGTTGATAGCAACCTTAACTTTGATCACCATGTGACAACAGTGGTAAGCAAGGCCTTCTATGTTGCACATCTTATAAGTAAAGGCATCACATCCAGAGCTAAGGATGTTAACTCCCCTGTACTCAACCCTCATCAGACCACTAATAGAGTACAATGATCCCTTCTATATGTACCTCACCAGACACCTGCAGCAGCAGGAGATACCTCAAAGATTCCTCACCGAGAAAATTCAGGGCCTTCAACACATGACCTCCATGGACAGACTGAAGGCCCTGTCATTGTACTCTGTATCTTATAGGCTGCTGACAGGCGACTTGTACGTGGCCTACAGAGCAGCCTTTGGCCCTCCCCTAACGGAAATGCTGCACATTTGCAAGTCACATGGGACAAGAATCACTCACTCTAAAGATCTTAACCTAACCTGTGACATTAACAGGACAAGCTGGAGAGGCAGATATACCTCTCAGAGATTGCCACTCCTCTGGAACAAACTCCTAATTCACATAAAACAGAGCTCTTCAATGACCTACTTTAGCATAACATTAACAACTGTATGGGAGACAATAAATTTACCCCAGGGGTGTCACCTATGTCCTTCTTGGATAAGGGCAGGTATTGCTGATCATGGCTAGGCTTATAAAGCTCCAAGGGCCAATAGCTAATTAACCTTCTATGAACCTATGAACCTAAGGTGACAACTGTCTGGGGTCCAGGCCAGTGTCTGATCATGCCCTGGTGGGATGACTACATATGCAATAATCTCATATAACCGATGACATCAGCATTGTCTTTTGAGCATATGGTAATAACTGTGTCCCACCTGCTGGTATAAAACCCTCTCTGTAATGTCAAGTAACAGTTCACACACAAGTTGATTGCAGTGAGAATAGAACTCCTAACTAAGTACACAGGCTACAATACACAGTAATATGCATGTGCCAAGGCTCAAGTCTGGCTTTTACAGGGCTGCAGGTCAACCTATAGTGCATGACATCAGCAGGCCATGTGGGAGACAAGAGTTTGGAAGGCCTGTGTGAAATGGATGTGTATGCTTTTGCAAGTATAAAAATACTGCCGAGCCATGCCGTCAGAGAAATAACTGTAGCACAGCATGTCTACTCTGCTGAGTAGAGACACACACACATGCATACACACACACACACACACACACACACACACACACACACACACACACACACACACACACACACACACACACACACACACACACACACACACACACACCAAGTTGACTACAATGTGAACAGAATCCCATACTTATCTAAGTAGACAGATTATATAGCACAGTATTCTATGCAATCACCATGGCACAAGTCTGCTTTTATATGGCTGCAGGTCAGCTTATAGTGGATGACATCAGCAGTGCATGCTGGAGAGAAAAAGGTTGGTAGCCTACCTAATTAGATGTATAAGCAGGTGCAAGTATAAAAATATTGGCAAGCCATGCGAGAAGTAATTGTGGGATAGCACATCTACTCTGCTTAGTAGAGACAGACAGACAGACACACGCACAAAGTTGAATGCAGTGAGAACAGAACCCCTACCCATCTAAGTGCACATACTACAGAACATAGTACTCTATGCAAGCACAATAGCACAAGTCTGACGTTTACATGGTTGCAGGTCAACTTATAGTGGATGACATCAGCAGTGCATGCTGGAGAGAAGAAGGTGGAAGGCCTTCTTGAAATGGATGTGTAGGCAGGTGCAAGTATCAAAATACTGGCAAGCCATGCCATTGCATAAGTAACTGTAGGATAGCAGATCTACTCTCCTGATGTCATCATTCACTGTTGCCATGCATTCAACACAGACACTGTAGGAGTAAATGCACAAAGTGAACATCTCTACACAGTTACAGTTTTTTAGGATTCAGCAATTCTAATGAGTTCTGACCTCATTTGCATCTTCACCATGCTGACAGCCCTGAATCTACATGGTGGGTATCCATGTGGGCAGGGAAACTGAAGAGGAGCCCAATGTTGTACACTCAAGGCAAGGGAATACTGCTGTAAATATCTGCACAGAGGAATGCAGGTTTTGATTAGTACATTTCATGGGGCTTACACTTTTAGCTGTCTACATTAGTTATGAGTACATGGTTCATTTGGGAGTGGGGGAGCAAAGCTGCATATACGTCATGGCACTTATAATGGAATATTTGCTATTGTTAATCTAATTTTTTAGCATTCACCATGTCTGATAATGTCATAATGTGTGTGTGGTTACATGTAGTGGTCTGTTCTCCACAAATCTATGGACTTTTATTTGCTGTTGTTTCTGTGTAGACTCCTTTCCATGGATGTTTTCAGAAAACTTTCGAATACATGGCCAACACGAGCACAGAGTCTACACGGTTACTTTACAACTTGTTAAAGTGCTCTACCATATTAATTTGCTTCATTAGCATACAGCTCAACTATTTATGCTGTAATTTGCATGCCACTGAGGTTGCAATGTTTGCGCATGAGTGCACACCGCTACGCGGAGGTTACTGAATCTAAAACTCTGCGGCCATGTGTACATCTTGCCACAGCAAGCACATGGTCAAAAATGATCATCTAGGCTTACTGATTCCCCAGCTTATTCATTAATCTGGGTAAACAGTGATCTTTTATCATCCATAAATCACACAATAATCAAGTATCAACCAATGTACTTAATGCTGTCCAGGAAAAGGTTGTCACAGAGACTTTACTGTGAATGAGTAAGTAAACTCAGAGGGTATCACCCAGTAAAGGTGATTTCAACCAGTCTAGGCTCACTTAACACTTTATCTCCCTTCTTTGAGTCAGTCACCAGAGCTCCCTTTTTACTACCATTCTAGAAAGCAGTGCATTTTTGTCATTTTAATAGAGGGCTGTCCAAGAATAATAAAATCCTAAAGAAAATATATCAATACAGCCCTCACCCATTTATTAATTTAGTTTGTAGTACTATCTAAAATCATGTATTACAACAAAAACAGTGTAAGTGTATTCTGTTAGTGTATGAGCGTGAGTGCTTATTGTGAGCAACTGTATCTCTGGTGGATGACCTCTGCCTGACATGACCTGTGGCTGATATGGATGGGAAGATAGTAGTGCAGATTGTGCTGTACTAGATGTGCACGTCTGGCTGTGTGTATGTGTGTGTGTGTGTGTGTGTGTGTGTGTGTGTGTGTGTGTGTGTGTGTGTGTGTGTGTGTGCGTGTGTGCGAGTGTGTGTGTGTGTGTGTGTGTGTGTGTGTGTGTTTGTGTAGGTGTGTGGCTGTGTGTTTGTAGATGGTGAATGACCTCTGCCTGACATGACCTGTGGCTGATGTGGATGGGAAGATATTAATGCAGATTGTGCTGCTACTAGATCTGGGATCTGCACATGTGTGTGTGTGTGTGTGTGTGTGTGTGTGTGTGTGTGTGTGTGTGTGTGTGTGTGTGTGTCTGCATGTGCATTTTGTGTTTATGGGGGAATTTGTGCCTTTGTGTGTCTGCTATATACCTGCACTACCTATTATCCTAGGTTGGCAAAACATATAACTTGACACCTGTTCAAACTGCACAGATTAAGAGATTCATAGTTATACAATTTAACTTGTAAACAGATTTAGTGCTAGAGAGAATGTGCAAAACTATGAAAGCCTTAGTACGAGAGCAATGCAACTCAACTTATCTGTGCAGCATGAGTTGTGATGCTGTACTATTAACTATGAATGCCAGCCACCGCAGCCACTGCCCTACTTCTAGATATAAACTTAACTGTAGTATATAAGTTGTGATTATACAAACACAGTCTCAATTACAATTTTGAGATACAGTTACATAACCTCAGAGCATATACAGTATAACCATATTCTCAACACTAATGAACAATATTGCCATAATTTGATAAGAGCATGGGAGAATTAGGTAAAGAATAAGCGATCATTTTAGACTAGATGCATGTCTTAGAATAAGGCAAACACGGCTGCAAAGAGTTTTAGATTCAGTAAACTGCATAGCAGCATGCACTCACGAGCAAGTACAGAAAATTCCATGGCATGCAAATTACAGCATAAGTAGCTGAACTGTATGCTAATGAAGCAAATCAACATGGTGGAGCGATTCAACAAGCTGTAAACAACCTTGTAGACTGAGTGCTCATGTTGGCCATGTATTTGAATTTTTTCCGAATACTGACACGCAAAGGAGTCTACACGGAAACAAGAGCAAGTAAACATCTGTAGATTTGTACAGAACAGACAATAATTTGCAACCCCATACACATTATGATATTATCAAACATGGTGGATACTAGAAAATGAAACTAACTATAGCAACAATTCCTTTTTAAGTGCAATGACATAAATAAAGTTTTCCTCCCCCACCCCCAAATGAACAATGTACTCATAACTAATGTAGATAACTAAAAGTGTAAACCCCATGAAATGTACTATTCAAAACCTGCATTCCTCTGTGCTGATATATACAGCAGTAATGCCCTCCCTTGAATGTACAGCACTGGGCTCCCCTTCATTTTCCCTGCCTTCATGGTTACTGACCATGTAGATTTAGGGCTGTCAGCACAATTATCAGTTCAACAACACAAATGCAGATATATTAGGCACTAATGTAGTTATGCATCCTGTGATCAGACACAAAGCTTTTGTATCCCTGAATCCAAATGAGAGAAAACAGGGATATAGCACAGTTATAGTCACTTGCACAGGGTGTTGTGGGGAGGAGGAGAAGGCCTAGACTGACACAAAAGGTTGGTGAGTGTGTGTGAGGAAGAAAGGGAAGCAGACAGGCTGAACTATATAACCACTGTGTGTATCTGTAGGTGTCCTCTATGTGGCATAGTGTGAGAGTGTTTGCATAAACACAGCCAAACTCAGTGTTAGCTCTACATCTTGGTATGTTGGACAGGTGTGAGCTGTGCATGGTAGAGTTGGCAGTTCATTGTTGTCATCCCCAACCACAAAAATTGGCTCTACCAGGAGCTGCACTGGCACCTCTACACCAAAGGTCAGATGCAGTGCTTCTACCTGAGCATGACTGATGTCTGCTGGGCATGCTTCCTTCATGGGAATGCCCAGGACCATAGCTCCATGGCCTACCACATTTGGGTGTGGACAGCACACTCACAGATGGACCAGTGGAAGTACTGAACATGATCAGGCCTGGCCATGTTGGCTATCAGCAGATGTTGTGGCTGACCTATACCCACAAGGACACCATTTCCCACCCAGCAGATGTTTCATCACAGATACTACTCATTCCATGACAGACACCCCTCGGTCCATCATGGACACCCCACATTCCAAAGTGTCATTCATCTGACCCAATGAATCGGCAACACTGTGGAGGCAGTCACACGTGCCATATCCACAACCCTGAACATTTGTCTGGAGTGGCCTTCTGAATGTGCCCATGCCTCCATGATGGCCTTAAACATATGTTGAACAACACGGGAAGAGACACCTGCACAAGGTGGAGGAGGGACAGCAAGCCACCTCCAATCAGCCCTATCAGCCCTCCTGCATGGCACCTTGCCCACACTTGGGTTACAGTCAGACTCAACAGGCAGTGAAGCTGCAGTAGCCACACTTTCTGGATCAATGTCCTTCCCTTAAAACGGTTGAATATCTGTGGGCTCAGTGGACTGGGTAGGCATAGACTGACTGGCTGTATCTGGGGAAATGAAGGGGGTGGCTGGATGTCAACCTCTGTACCAGATTCAACCTCTGTACCCCTTGACTCTGCCTCAGTTTTACCATCATAATCAGTGTCTGATGAGACACTGACATCAGGTGGCACAGGGCCCAGACTCCCACTTTCATGGTCACCTGTGATAAGAAGGAAGAAACTTAGTAACAAAAATACCTCGGGTATAAATCCAGAAGCATTCAATACAAAACAATAAAATAAACAAAAGCTCTGGAATTAAGAGATGCTATAACCATAATATTTATTTCACAAGTAAAGCTTTCACAGACAAAAACTGTTTCTTCAGGTATTGAGATACAAAAGTTTTAAGAATCATTTTATGCCGATTAAATTAGTTCATAAAAAATCATTCAATTAATCCATTAATTGTTTAAATACATTAAAATTACTTAAACTTTAGTTAAATAGCTTACATAAAAACAAAGAAAACTCTAATAATGATTAACTAATTTTGTTTTGTAGTTCTTTGAAAATTGTTTATTCAGCCCCAGTGGACATTGAGCATTAAAACGTAAACTCCATTTGTGTTCTTTTTTTTCAGTTATGTTCTTCTTATCCCCTCCTCTAATATATGTTGAAAACCAATGTAAAATTAAAAATTTAAAAATGTGGCTTGTATCTGTATTTAATATCTGTCTATAAGAGCATTATGTGCCTTTTTCCTCTTTGTGTCTGATGTGTGACTACAAATTCTTTCTTTAAATCTCTGGTTGGTTTTTCCTATATAAATAGCATCTCTTTTATAGCTAAATGCAAGACCTGCTTCATAAATCTCTTTCAGTTCTGGAACTTGAGAGAGCATTGGCCAATATTTTCAACAATGTGTTTAATATTTCTAGTGTGATGATTATGTTAAAACATATCTGCAGCTAGTGTGCCTAGATTTCTCCTTTACAACTTAATTTGATTTTTTCCTTTTAATATGTAAAAATATAGACTGAAAAAGTGTTTGTCTGTCCTTTAATACACTATTCCTAACTTGTTGCACTGCTTCTTTATTATAACCTCCATTACAAAAGTCCTTTTCTGCTTGTTCTAACTGTATTTTCATAGCTTCTTCCTGTGTATATAAAAGGTCTGTGGATGACCTGTTCCTATTAAGGGATGGTCCATTACACACATTGGATGAATTTGTTTCATATCTACAAACTACAACATCTTTTTTGAAATTTAAGAAAAAATGTACAATATAGGCAGATAGACTTTCTAGATATTACATTAAAGAAGAACAAGAAAGTTGGGTTAGAAACAACATTATATAAAAAAAAACAGTAAAAAGGTGCACATACTTAGCTAGAGACAGTATGCACCCTTATTTCATGTTTGACAACAGTGGTAGGAACCAAATGGCAAACATATGCAGATTAAATACACATGATGAAGCTATGAAAATACAGTTAGAACAAACAGAAAAGCGGTAGCTATGAAAGAGATGCTACATTAAAGAATAGACACTGTTATAAAGAACAAGTGAAATTGACAGGACCAATAACTAACAGAAAAGGGACATGTGTGCAATAAATGTACTTTTTGTAAATACATATATACAGAGAAAGCATTAATGCATCCAGTAAGAGCAGAACATTTTATATACAAGTATATGGTAGTTGCGATTAGTAAGGATATAGTATACATGGTGTTACAGGTGTCCTGCTTTTTATACAGGAAAAAACAGCCAGAGATTTGAAGAAAGAATTTGTAGTCACTTATCAGACATAAAGAGGAAAATGCCAAATAATGTTCTTTATAGACATATATTAAATACAGATACAAGCCACATTTTTAATTTTACATATAGTTCCAAAATATATTACGGTTACAGCAGCTCATGGTTCCAGAGCTTTTGTTTCTTTCATAAGAAGGAAGAAACACGTGTATACATTAATACTTGCACTACTATGTTGCAATATGTGCTAAACAACTAACAGTGCTGCCACTATTACAGACAGTACAGCAATACACACCACAGGCCTAAAATGACACATTATGATATTTCTTTAAATTGACCTGCAGTACCAGAATAAGTTTATTTGGTTTATCATCTGCAGGGGGCATACGTTGCTGGATTCCTGATGGTCCTGAAATAAGTTAAGCAAGAGGTAAGGGCAGTATCATCACATTTAACAGTAAGACAAGGGGTACTGCATGTGCTCCTCTATATCTGTGTTAACTGTACATTCAAAAAGAATGTGGTTGACATCTCCAAACTCAGCTTTTCACTGTGGCAGTCTTCAACACCCCCCAAAAAAGACGTGACACAGAATTAACTTTTATTTCAACTGGTTTACTATACAACAGCATTCAACTGCTCATATAACAAAGCCTACCTAGAAGCTCCTTCTGAGACTCAAAAAGAGTGGTGCCTACATCAAGTACATGTTGTGGTCCACTCTGCTGTAAGCTGTCCTCTTGGAGGATATTTGCCAGAAACTCTTCATTGGGGGTGAGAGGTGGTTCTGTAGCAGGCCCACCCTCGGTTACCCTTTGGTCTTGGGCGACAGCAGCTGCTCACCTCTGTGCAGAGGTAATCATGTCAGTGGCCCTGTGTTGCACGTGCTCATATGTCTGGCTGTGTCCACCCACAGAATTGATGTTGACAACAATCTGCTGCCATACATCTAGCCTGTTGCATATTGGGCCGACGCCTTACCAGGAGAAATGCCCCATATTGATGGAGAGTTACAACAATGATATTGCTCTCCACTTCACTGAAGGGGGCTCTCCACCTCACTGACATTTTGTGTCCTAAAAGACAACAGAATGATAATACATATATGTATCACATAACTAAAAAGTAACTATTTCAAGTTAAAACAGTATAGGTAGGCAGTCAGCAGTACCCACTGGAAAAACATAAAACAGTCTTCTTCTTCTTCTTTTGGCTTTTCCCGTTTAGGGGTTGCCACAGCAGATCACTGTCCGCTCATGACTGGCAGTGGAGTTTTACAGTGTCAAGTTGCCAGCCTGGCGCCCAACCTTCAACAGAAGGCACACACACACACGCATGCACTCGTGCCTAGGGCCAATTTAGTGTGTCCAATCTACCTACAGCAGAGGACATGCAGACTCTGCACAGAAGGCACCCCAGCCAAGGATTGAACTGGAGAACCTCTTGCTGTGAGGTGGCAATGCTAACCGTTGCACCATCATGGCCACCCACAAAAACATGCAACAGTCTACAGATGAAAATTGCTAACAACAGGCAGGATGGAAAACAAGGAGAGTAGCAAGAGTAACATATCCTTGTATGTGCCATAGCAATAACTCAACTGTGCTCCCCCCAAACGAACAGTCCATTCTAGTTTGTGACATAACAGTAACTTTCTTTGCTCCCTGCAACCACAAAAGAACAGGCACATGAACCATTTTGCTAATAAAACATCTTTGAAATGCTAAACATGCTTTCAAATGACCTGTCCCTGAAACATTTGTACATATGTATCACACAGTTTTCTTTTTTTGTGTATTGTGAATCATTTGTATATCTGAAATGGCTAGACAAACATTCACAATCCATCAGTGCACTTCTAACTAAAGTAGCATTGGTGGTATAGTGGTGAGCATAGCTGCCTTCCAAGCAGTTGGGTGGATTTGATTCCTGGCCAATGCAAGACATCTGTATATCGGGTTGTGCAGTGGTGTAGTGGTTAGCACATTTGCCTCACAACAAGAAGTTTTCTGGTTTGATTCTCTGCTGAGGTGCCTTCTGTCTGGAGTCAGCATGTCCCCCCTGCTTTTGTGTGGGTTTCCTCTGGGTGCTCTAGCCTCTTCCCACATTCCAAAGACATGTGTCTGGAACATTTCTTCCTGGGCCACTGCTAAAAATGGGGTCTGTCTTAGTCAGACTTTCCTGTTAAACAAATGTTAAATAAATAAAACAATGCATACAGATAACAGTGTAAAAGCCTTTGCTTCACATTATTCATTAATATTTTCCAGAATATGCATTATGTAGGTAACAAAATGGGAGCATACCTCCTTGAGTACTCCTCTATATAGATATCTTTGGAAATATTTTGCTTTTTTGACATCCTGCAAACATGTAGCAAGTATCCTCACCATCAGTTCAGCTAGCTACACATTTATGCTTTTAGAGTGGAGTAGATTATTATTGGAGTGTGTCACAAGTAAAGACAAACAGGCGAGATAGTTCATTTATCGGCTTTATTATGTAGAAATACAGGATGGATAGCAGCAGTACAAAATATAAACAAACTGATTAACTGACAGACTACACAGACATGCATGCTTACATCTCAACAGCTTACAGCACAGAAGGCACCCCAGCCGAGGATCGAACTGGAGAACCTCTTGCTGTGAGGTGGCAATGCTAACCATTGCACCATACTCTGGAACAGGCTACCTATCTATGTCAAGCAAAGTTCTTCATTAGCACTCTTCAAGAAAAATCTTGATGAGTGGATGGGAAATAGGAAATACACCCCGGGGATCACTTTTGTGTCTCTGCTCGTCAGTGGCATAGGAAAATAACTTTCTTGGGTGACGTAAGCCAGGGAACCTTGTTGGCTAGGCTTGCGTAGGCCCTTGGGCTGATAGCCTAGTACCTACCTATGAACCTATGAACTACAGAATGGCAGTCAGGCTAGCACATGCTCAATATTTATACACTTGTGCAAGCTCCTAGAAAGCTTCTTCAAGGTATAAATACATATTGATCTACAGCCACCCCTCTTAAATGAATTGCCCACAATATAATGACATTTGAAAATAAGAGACATGCAATTGTATAGACAACTAGAAATAAACACAACACTTATGTCCTTATGTCCAAGTTGTCATGTATCTGGAATATGGCCTGGAAATGCGACCTGATCTAGTGATATAGCAATCACTAGATCAGGTTGTATAGTGATTTCTATATCAGAAGTGGGTTTAGCAACAGGGACAGTCTTTGGTGAACAAACTGATTCTGGAGTTTCGGGATTCTTCTTAGGACCAGGGATATTTACTGGAGCATCATCTGGAACTGGAATGCTGGATAACTCTCTCTGAGATAGTCTTCCTTGCAGGTATGATACTGCAATATAGTCTCGGACACCGGGATCAAATGTTCCCGATTACACCTAAATTTTGCTCATTGCAATTCCACAAGCTACAATCTCATATCTTTACATATATTTTTCAGAACTCCAATCCAATCAAAACCTTTGGACATCTGCATCCTCACCATCTCTCCTTAACGTAATGGATTGAGTTGTTTGCTGGTCTTATCATAATAGGACTTCTGGGATAAGTGATTCCTCAACAGATTGGCTTTCACTGGCCTGTTGTTCTTGACACATGGAACCAATAATTGACTACTGATTGGTACTGTGGTTCTAGTTTATCTCAAGAGAAGTCTCTGTGCAGGTGAACCAAGATGTTTATCATGAGGATCATTTCTGAGATTCAAGAGATTGAAGAAAACATCACTATTGTCTCATTTTGACTTCTCTAGTAATTGTTTCGCACTTTGCACTGCACGTTCTGCCAAACCATTTGACTGAGGATACTCAGGGCTACTCATAACATGAGCAAAACCCCATTCTTCTGCAAATCTTTTGAACTGTTGGTTTGTAAACTGCGTACCATTGTCAGAAATAACGTTGTGCATGCTAGCATGGACTGCAAAATGATGCTTCATCTTAGTAATGACAGTATTGGAAGCTAGATTAGGAAGTAGGTCAATCTCAAACCAATTTGAATAAGAGTCTACTAACACCAAGTAAGGTTGAGCATTCCACTCGAAAATGTCTGTAGCTACTGTCAGACAAGGTAGTTCAGGAATCTGGTTTAGCTGAAGTGCTTCTTTCTGTTGATGCAGCTTAGTACTATTACATACAGAGCAAGATGAAAGTACTCTCTCAATGTCCTGTGACATAGAAGACCAAAATACTAGTTCTCTCTCCCTTCTTTTGGTAGAGTCTGCTCCTGGGTGGCCACAATGCAAAATAGTAATATGCTCTTGTTGTAAGGACTTTGGAACAATTACTTTGGGACCTTTCATGATAATGTCATTGTCTGACAAAATCTCATCTCTGTAAGAAAAATATAGTTGCGTTTCTACTGGTAAGCAAGATTGGATTAATGACCATCCTCGACTGATAAAGTGGTTGAGCTTTTGAAGAACTGGATCTGTGGCTGTATCATGATGTTTGGAAGAAAACTGTCTCACTTCCATGACTTCAAAATCAAGTTTCTCATTTTCATGCTGTTCAGTGCTATTTCTGGGTGATCTGGATAAAGTATCAGCAAGATAAACAAGTTTCCCTTATGTGTAGACAAGATTGTAATTATATTTTTGCGATTTCAACATCATATGTTGCAATCTGGCAGGACCTGTATGCATAGGATTTCTCAATATAGTGACTAGAGGTTAGTGATCTGTTTCAGTCTGGATAGGTCTACCATAAATATAATCATGGAACTTTGAACATGCAAACACAATTGCCAAGAGTTCTTTCTTATCTCTACATACTGCATTTCAGTTTGGGTTAGAGTTCTTGCTGCATAGGCTATTGGTCTACCTCTTGAAGAATGACTGCACCCAGACCAAATTTTGAAGCATCCCAAGAAAGAGTAACTGGGTTGTGAACATCATAGTATCTGAGAGTTGGTGGACTGGCAATTTTCTGTTTCAGGACATCAAATGCTCTCTGTTGTTGCTCTAACCATGACCAAGATACATCTTTGCATCTTAGCTCTCTAAGCAGTGCTAAATGTTTGCTCAAGTCTGGAATGAACTTGCCTAGATAGTTAACCATGCCAAGAAAATGTTGTAGGGTTTGAACATTGTCTGGAGCTGGCATCTCAAGAATTGCAGTTTGCTTGGAAGAATCTGGTTGTAAGCCTGAACTGGTAAATAAATTACCAACATAAGTGACTTCTTGTAGCCTGAATTTGCAAGTCTGAGGATTAAGCTTAAGATTCACTTCACTCGCTCTCTCCAGAACTTCCCTGAGGTTTCTGTCATGCTCAGCTTCACCATTACCTCCTACTAGAGCATCATCTACTATAATAGCACACAGATACCAAGAAAAAAATTGCTCTGTTGCATGCTGGAAGACTTCACTGGCAGAATTTATCCCAAATGGCATTCTCAAAAATCTGTGCTGGTCAAAAGGAGTACTGAAAGTGGTTAGCAATGAGGATTTTCTGACAAGTAATATTTCCCAAAATGAACTCTCTGCATCTAAGACAGAAAAAAAACAGTGGCATTTGGCATAAGAGCAGCAACGTCTTTGAGTATGCTCATTGGATGATAAGTGCTTTGTTCAAATCTCATGAATCTATACATATTCTGCTATCATCTGAGCTTTTCTTATGAGCTATGACCATGGAGGATACTCAGTCAGTTCATCTACTGGACAAATCACACCTTGGTGCACCATTTTATCTAGCTCAGCTTTGACTCTGCCCTGCATAGCTAGTGGAACTTTCCTTGCTGGTCTGATAACTGGACTGACCTCTGGGTCTAACTTCATGGAGTACACAACTAGGAGTTTGCCTAGTTTTCTTCAAAAAGATCAGCATAGGTAGCGAAAATAGACTGGGTGAAATTAGAACAGTGGTCTTTCAAGCTAACATGATGAATTTCCTTATTAAATGAAAGCAGTCCCATTTTCAAACTGTCTCTGAAGCCTCATAATAACTGTGAGTGCCTTTTGACCACATAAAATTGCAAGTCATAGTTGTTTCCAGCAGACTAACATGAAAGCAATACTGAACCTTCAGTTTGAATTTCCTCACCACTATAAGCAACAAGCTTCACTTACTTTGCCAAATCAAACTTTTCACCACCACATACTCTAGCAAATGTGTCTGCTGACATAACATTGCACTTTGAACCTGTGTCGGCTTTGAGCTCTATGGATTTTCCATTTATCTGAACAGTACAAAATACTTCATTCTTTGCCCATAAATCTACTGTACTGACTGTTTCATTAAGCACTGACACACCACATAAAAAAGTTGGGTCACAGCTTTTTAATTGATCAACTTGACTCTTTAAATGTTCTCTTCTAATAAAATAATGTGTCTTATTTGATTCATAAAATCTTTTGAAGTTATTCCACTTATTACATTTATGGCATTGTGACCAAAGGTTAAGCACTTTTCTATTTTAAACTTATGATTTCTACCACAATTACAACAGTTAGCAAAAAACTGGGTGAGGATCCATTGTTTGAGTTTGCTGACTCACTTTTGTGTTTCATTGAGACTGTGTGATTTCTGGAATTTGCTAGAAAAGTACAGGGATTCCCAGTGAGCACTGCAGGAGTTACAGTTGCTGCCATTTGCTTGGGCCTGTTTCTTTTAACCACATGCTGCATACTATCAACGTTGGCCTTAGAAGTTATTGGAAGCATGCCTTTCTCATTTGTAAGCATATTTGTGTGCTTTTCTGTAAACTCATTCTTCTTCTTCTTTCGGCTTTTTCCCGGTTAGGGGTTGCCACAGCGGATCACCTGTCCGCACATTGAATGGCAGTGGAGTTTTACGGTGTCGAGTTGCCAGCCCGGCGCCCAACCTTCCACAGAAGGCACACTCACACGCACACCTAGGGCCAATTTAGAGTGTCCAATCCACCTGCAGCATGTCTTTGGGATGTGGGAGGAAACCGGAGCACCCGGAGGAAACCCACGCGACCACAGGGAGGACATGCAGACTCCACACAGAAGGCACCCCAGCCGAGGATCGAACCGGAGAACCTCTTGCTGTGAGGCGGCAATGCTAACCACTGCACCACCGTGGCCGCCCGCTTTTCTGTAAACTCATATATCTGGCAAATCTCAATGCCCTTATTCAAAGTTAAATCACTGTCATGAAGCAAACTTTTTCTCATAGCATCATCTTTAATACCACACACACAAGTCTGTCTTTTATCAATTCATCCCTTAAATCACAAAATCTGCATATTTTAGCTTTGTTTCTCAAATCAGTTATATATGCTGCGAACGTTTCACCAGGCTTTTGATTTCTTGTGTAAAATAAGTGCCTTTTCATTGCAATATTCATTTGGAGATTACACATTTCTCTAAATTTATGTTTTAAGCACTCAGGGCCTACCCTTGACTCAGCCAGTACAACTATGTGGTGGTTTCCCCCCTCCTGCAAATACAGCAGGTGCATACACAAATTAATGCTCTCTCTCTCTATGGCTTCTGAATCAACTAAATTAAGCAGAATTAATGCCTTTGTATGGTTATCTTTACCAGAAAATGCAGCTTGTATAAAAATATCATATTCTTGCTCAAACACTCTCCAATTCTCTACAATATTAGTATTAAAGGCAATTGGCCCTGGTTTTCGAAATCCATCTGCCCTGCCAAAATAATATGCCCAAACACACTGAAAATATGGCCCTTGCAATTATATACAAATATGCACACACAGCCAGTAATTGTAACAAAATTGAAATGCACAATAAACTCTTTAGAATGCTGTACTTTGTGAAATAAGCTCCAAAATGGCTGCATTTTGTGAAATAACTGTACTGTAATACTGCACAAACCTGCGAACACTTCATACACTTCGGATATCTCGTATAGCTTTAGTTAATGCAAAACAGTAGTGCAAAGCAAACAATGTGGTTGTTTTCCTTATTTTATATATTTTATGTGATTCAGACTTTATTTCAATAAACATTACCCATAGTTATTTGAATATTTTCATCAGTATGTCGCAGTTCCGGACATTTCATTTAACTAGAAATTTGTTTAGAGCATTCCAAGTACTTCAGTTTATATTTTTTGAATAAGACATTATTTAAGTAAGCTTTTATACCTGAAATTTGTTTCTGACTTTTTTTTGCAAGTTATATGTGCAGTAGGGATGATTCAGTCCTCTATATTCCTCCACCTTTAATTAAGTTCCTTTGGTCTTAAATCTGGAGAATCCCCATTCTGACACCATGTCGCTCGTCTTGCTTCACAAGTAAAGATGAACAGGTGATGTAGTTTGTTGATCTGCTTTATTATGTAGAAACACATCAGGATGGATATCAGTAGTACAAAATATAAACAAACTGATTGACAGACTGCACAGACACACATGCTTACATCTCAACAGCTTACTACAAAATGGCAGTCAGGCTCACACATGGTCAGTATTTATACACTTGTGCAAGCCCATAGAAAGCTTCTTAAAGGTATACATACGTACGTAGCCTGTGTTTCAGAGATGCTAATTACAGCATAAGCAGCTGAATTGCATGCTAATCAACCAAGCTGTTGGAGCTATTCAACAAGTTATAAATCAACCATGTGGACTCCATGCCAGTTTTTCCTGTGAATTTCAAAAAGTATTGGAGTACAAACACAGAAAGTCTACACAGACAGAATGGTAGGAGCTGCTGCTTAACTCCATTTGCTTGTGCTACAGGCTGCAGGCAATGCTGCTGCTGCCAATAGGCCTAGGTTGAGACAGAGTTTTCAGGCCACATTTAACTTATTACAATGTATATAACATGGACATTGTGCAGTGCTACAGAGTAGACAGGGACACAATACAGGAACATTGTGAGTTCTGCCAGCCTCAACTCAGAACCACAGCCTTTACCCCCCATATATTGACTGTGTACTGCTTGCAACACAGTCAGCCCTGAACTAACATTGTGGCAACTGTTCCATTTACAAGGTAAGTTCTGAACATGTGCTGTATTGTATAATAATATTATGGCATGTCCTTTTATTTAATCATTTGCTACAGTAAGCAAGTAGAAGGTGGGGGATTTGTACAGCAATTAGCATCACATGTGACAGCAGAGAGTTATTTGACTTGTATGTGTTCATTACCAAGTAGTCTCAGGCATCAAAGATTCAGACATTGTGCAGGAAGATGTAGGACAGAGCCATAGTTATCCATTTCCTCTACAGGAAAAAATGTTTAGATGTGCAGAATATTAGCTGAATTTGCAGTGTCAACCCCAGGGAGAAGGGTGACTACAACACAGTATTTTTGTATAGCGAATTAGACAGAATCCAGTGTGTCAAGATGACATGTGTGCAAAATGGTGAGCTATGTATGGGACAATTTTTTTTGTGTGGGACAGGTGCCCATTTTTTCTTTCTGAGAGAGTGAAAGAGGAATGTTGGAGGTCTGTCTAGTTCAGTTAGGTTGAGTAGGTGAGTAAGCAATTACAGACAGACAGGGTATACAAGACAAGACACAAGGATGCTGAAGAACACAAGATGTGGGTGAACAACATGGTTGGGGTGAGGGTGAGGACATCACAAACCAATGGTCGTCAAGCTGGGTGGCAGTGAGAATCGAGTCATCACCCACTAGACTGTCATCATTGTCACCTCACCTCACTTCACTGATTGGTGAAGTGTCTGACATCTGCATTTCCTTGTGTTATTCAATATAATGATGGAGAGCAGTGTCTCCATCTAATGTAGGCATGCACCCATAGAGTGCCTCATAATCCTACACACCATCCCTTGCAGTTCTTGTCAGGTTATAAAGTCAGCACCTCTGCTACTGCTCCCAGAGGGAGCCACAGGACTATTCTCTGGGGCAGAACTACCTGAGGGGCCAGGTAGTACAGAGCCAGCAAAGGGGTTGTTACTAGGGTGTCCACCAGACATGCTGGACAGTTGTGCTGTAGCTGGTGGAGTGGGGATAGGAGGATGCTGTGGGAAAAAGATAGAGAGAGATACAGAAAGAGAGAAGATATGGGTTGGGTGAGAGAAAAAAGGGAGAGCATTAGTAACTTCATATGTGACATACAAAGCATCAATGCAATTATTTGACTCTATTCTGTTACCTTTACTTTTAACACTACAAACTCCTAAAAAATTTTTTTCATTACTTTTAAGACTACCCAGTTCATATCAGCGGCACACTATAGTACATATTTCAGCCACCAATCCTTGATGTGTGAATATATTGCACATATGTGTGCTCTAATTATAATTATAGTTTATAGGTCATTTGTGCCACTGGTATATAGGTATGAAGTTACACTGCAATAATGATGAAAAGCTAACAATAATGCATATTTGGCAAGTGTGGTTTTTGAAACCACAACTGATGACTATTCTCTAATACTGTACTGTTATTTGGTCATACAGACTACATGCATACTTTCCTTTTACAGTTTAGAGATACATGCTCACTGTTATTTGAGAATATGGAACTGTTGCTTTGTGCTACAGACTAAGGCATGCATATATTCTTTTACAGTTGCGATATACATGCTCAATTTGACACAACTGTATTAAATACCAGCTAAGCAGTCCTTAACTTTTAATGCTATCAAATTACTATTAAAATTATTATTATTCAATTACTATTTAGAAGAGTACTTTTGTAATGCATACTTACCACATGCTTCTTGCATCCTTAACAAACACATGGCATAGGACCTGACATTTGAAGCTCACTCCACAGCACCTGAGGAAAAAACAGAACAGAACAAAATATTATTATGAATACCAGTCTTGACTATATTGATCTCTTAACTCTTACAATTACTCACTGAAATTAATATGTACACATCTTTGGGGTGTCCCCTGTACTAAATTCCATGATCCAGTGGTTGAGGGTATCCTGCTTCTTCCTCTGGAGGTAATCAAAGTGAAGTCTGAATTGTTCACCAGTGTGGAGAATACCTGTAGCTCTGATCAAAGCCCTGCAATACTATTTTAGACTTTTGACTTGTATTCTGAGCCCAAATTGTCCTGCTGCAGCAAACAGGGCCCATGCTGCTTAAGTAGGAGTCCAGTAAAGTCTTTGGACTCATGAACACCCCACCGCTGCACCCAAAAGCACTCTCCCTCACCAGCAACACCAGACAGGTCTACTATAGCTCAAGCTCAGTTTAGAATGAGCATTTCCTGCCAACTGAATTTTACATCCTAAAGTTTTCCCACCCATTGCATGTCTCATGCTTACTGAGATTGCTTGCATTTTGGTTTTGTAACATTTGAAAATATTGCTCATCTCTTACCATCACACAAACATGGTAGGCAAGGGTGTGCACTAGTGGGCACAGTGTTTGACCAATGTTAAGCGGCGAGGAACACTGATAAGCATTGCTGTTTCAAGATTATTTGGTATACAGGCACTTGTCATGTCCACGGTTTTCCTACAGCTATTGCTACAAGAAGGCTGAGAAAACAGTTGTGTATGTTGCACTTCAATGCTATAATCTGCATTCTCACAACAGGTAAACAAAATTTGCATACCCTGTACTAGAACCCAGACTATCTGCACTCCACACCTACAATTAACACCTATTGCTGCAGGATTAGTGATAATGATATGCCCTGTCTTAATATTTATTGTAAAGTTTTTGCTGTTAATCACATCGCAACACCACTTACCATGTTTGTTCAATGGCCAGTAGTATTAATTGAATGCATCTGGTTTATATTTGTGGCTGTTTGGGTCCCATCTGCAGCCTGGGTGGCCCATTCCTGTAGTTTGTGTGCTTCTCCACTTTGCATAAGTCAGGTGAGCACAGCCAAACATATTTGTGCTAAGCGGCATATTTCACAAACACTGGCCTCAAAAAATAAATAAATAAATAAATAAAGGGAAACATAGTTAAAATGAACAAAAACAATCTATGGCAGTACCCCAAATAAATTTTAATGAAGATAACTCAAGTAAGGGAGAAGCAATTGCCATGCTGTCATACAATCTGCTTTCATGGCCAGCAACCTTACACAGAAATGGTATCTGCATCATACCTCCCAACTGCTCAGAATTTTTCAGAATGTCCAGATGTTTATATCATATTTTTGGGATGTTCCTTGTAAAATGTGTGGTTTTCTGTAAAATCACTGAAGATTAATGTCACTACATAATGACATACATTTAAGTTTTGCACTTCATCTCCTTCAGAAATTGCATGCTAATACAAATCCTATTATTCTACCTACTTTCTACAGTTATCAGAACAATATGATAAATCTGTCCCTAGTTTTGGCCCTTTGCCCCCCATTAGTTTAGTCTTTGTCCAGATTTCTTGCACTAAAAGGTTGGGAGGTACGATCTACATTCAGACTACAGGTTTCGTGACCAGCAACACTGGTACAAGCCTCAAAACATTGCTTTTGCATGCCACTCCTCATTAATATACATGGCACAATGCCGTGCAATGAGCAGTATTGTGTAGAGGAAAACACTCCATGTAGGCTCTACGTGGAACCTACATGGAGTTTATTGACTCTGGAGGAGTATTTTATTGGATGTCACTCATGCTATTTTGCATCATCTTTTCAAGATGACAGTAGGCTGCCTGATTTTAAATAGATGACTTCTGCTTGAGTTTCATTTCCAGACAGTACAAATTTGAGTTTGGTTTAATATGTTTATTATGTGTCTCCAGCTGGTTATGCTAAATGGCACGTTTTGTTGAGTGAAACATAAACATGAGATAGACTAATGCGTTCTTTTAGAAAATGATGATAATGATCTACCTATTTGAATTGAATATGTGTGGAAGAATATAATCTGTGTATGGAAGTGTCTCACATGCTGTGAATTTTATGGCTAGCATGTTTCATGGACGGAGCTTCTTTATGGTATTACTGAAAGATTATTAGTTGGCATGAGTTATCCTAGGATATACAAGTCCCTATTTAGTTTAGCAGCAAGGCACTTTGCAGGACATTGATAATTTTAAAAGACATTTTTTTTTTTTGGAAAAGATGATTTAAGATGCTTTTCCTGGAGTGCGGCGGAAGACTAAGGTGTGAAATTACAATATAATATTGTTGTAAGACAACAGTCTGAGCACTTGATTGCCTGTGTGCTGTTAGAGGGTTTATAGTATTAATAACATCTTAGGGAAACTGAATTCAGTTTATGATGAGATGTAGGCTTTTTCCTTTTATAGTAATTAGACCTTATTAGATTAATGAAGTAGATATTAATATTTAATATTGGCAAGTAATTATATATGACTCAATTTTGCTATTTTAATGCATATTAAAATGTGCCAAAGATGCAAGATTCTAGTTACATGGCATGTTATAAATGGGAATTGCTAAGATGAGACTTTGGATATGCATATGACTTGGAATGGAAGATGGATACTTATATATAAAACATGCCTATGATGATTAATTAAACATAACATATCCTGTTCTTTATAACCTGTTTTGAATTTTATTGGATGTTTATATAGAATATAATGTGTTTTGTTTATTTGTAAGGATCAGCAATCATGGCTGCTGATATAGACTTTGAATCCAATTCAATGTCATTACATCTCAGTTGACTGTTACTAATCTGTCTGTATTCAAAGTGATGATGTTTTGAATGGTAATTTATGTATTATTTTTTTTTTGTGATAGCAGAGTCATTATAGCCATGATCTGAGCCATAATGCCTGAAACAGATAAAACATTATTTTAGAAGATGACAAAAAACACAATGAAAGAGGTATTTTTCTGTACAGAATATCAGATCTAAGAACTATAGGACAGTACAGATATTGCAAGCAATAATTTATAAAAACAATCTGTTAAAAAACTGCAACAACAAAAGCAACAAACCTTTCTGTGAAAAAAACGCATATTTAAAAGAGGAAAACTAGTTCCTTAAAAAAAGGTAGTGCTGCTGGTCTGTGAGAAATATGCAACATTCATAAAGTATAAGGAAATGCAGAAGAAGAGTTATAGTACAGTGCAAATTAAAGCAGATAAAAGTTGTAGGACCAGTCACCAAAGTGAATATCAAACATGAACAAATGATAGCTAGTTCAGTTAGGAAAGGAAATAAATCATTTCCAGATATATACAAGAACAGAGAAAAAGAAAGGTAGAAGCACTGAAACTAACCAATGAGGGAGACAGAAAAGGACAGTGAAAAGGCAGGACTACTAAATTAATATTTCTTTTCAATATTTGTAAAGTAAGAAATTGATCACAATTTTTTTATAAAAGGAAGGAAATTTAATAAATGCTGCAATTAAAGTTGATCAGTGAGGTGGGCATTTTATTTTATTTTTACCTATTTGTTGAGCAGGTAATCCCACTGAAAACAATCATCCCTTTTCAGGGAAGACCCAGAAGCATTGTTTGGTTAAGTAACTTACTCGTAGCCACACAGCAGACAAATGAAGGTACAAGGAATCAAACATTTTATCCTAAACACAGAAGCAGCTTATTAACAGATCAGAGCTTTATTCTTCTGTACTACCACACATAAAACGGAACTCATGAAATTCACCAGTGAAGTGGTGAAGAACAGATGAGAGGATTTTTTTAACATCAGTGTCTACATTAAAAAAACAGTTGAGAGATGATAAAGTACTGGAAATGAAAAAAGGTTAGGTTTGAACATACTTTACAAAAGGAGGAAAAACAGACACAATAAACTACCAGACAGTCAGTTAGACCACAGTAATAGGTGAAATCATGAAATCACTGCAATAAATAAATAAATAAATAAATATGAAAGAAATACAAAGAAAGAAAGATTTATGGAATATGTAAAAATGATTGGGGTAAAGGTCCCAAGCTGATGTAGATTTGCACTAGGATATTTATTTTCAGCATATGTTTTATGGTCTTTTGACTGGTAAAATGGTGTTGATTAATGAGACTGTGGAAATGGCTTCTGAAGGACATTTGATAACATGCCATTTAGTTGAACCGTGAATAATTAGACAGCCTCAGAGAGGTTGGTCGAATGTGAAAAACACAATTTGGAGTGCAGGACACGGTGGTTAATAGTAAATGGAGTAAATTTAAAATAAGATATGGTGTCTAGCTAAGAACAATAAGAAGTCAATACTTTTCAATGTATTTTAAGTGATATTTTAGAAAATATGGAAATAAAACATTTTAACATAGAATGGAAAAATAAGAACAGACTTCATACATAAAACAAAGTAGACAAACATATGGATATTTTTCCCTCTAGCCCCTTACTGGTGAGTGTATTTTTCTTTGGTGCTGTGGTCATAGGTTCATTGGTGATTACCAGGCTAATGGTACAAGGGTCTTTGCAAGCCTAGCCAATAATATCCACGATATGACAATATTATATCTCAATTCCCCATATTTTATTATTTATATTTATTTTACATTTGATGACCAAGTTAGTCCAGATGCGCTAGAGTAGCCCTTTTTCAGCAGAGGCCCAGGGAGAAAAGCTCCAATACATTAAACAATACAGTAGAGTTAACGATAGCAATATTACATATAAGTAGCAGAAGCAATATTACAATAAGATAATAAAAAAGAATATATACACTTAAAAAAAATTATTTACAAGTCTTAGATTAAATGATGACAATGAGAGTAAAGACCTGCTCTTACAGTTTTGTAGAGATAATTAATTTATCATTTCTGGCCTATGTTACTGTAGGGTGTAGACACCAGAAGATCACTCAGAGAGAATGGGTTGGGCTAGAAGCATAAATTTGAAGCTTAAACAAAATGTTTGAAGATGGTGTGATGAGGAGGGGTAGAGGATGTTAATATTAAGAGAGCAAAAGATGAGAAAAAAAGGTTTATGGTCTGATAATGGGTAGTTTGGTGTTTGGGAGGCAGTTTATGGAGGGTGAGTGCTTAGGCAAAACCAGAGAGTTTTCAGATGTTTTTAGCAGCTGCTTTGAATTGTTTAGGATGAGATAGCAATTTAGTTTGAAGGGGAAGTTTGTTCCATGTTATGGTTGGATGATAGCTATAGAGGGTTAAATCCAATGTTAGTTTTAGGTTTATAGACAAGTAGTAAATCTTGGTCTGAGCTATGGAGTGACCTAGTTGGAGAGTCGTGGGTTATGTAGGAGGATATGTTTGGGCAAGAGAGTGGTTTATGAAGGATAGGGTGTATAATCTGAAGCTGTGAGAGGAGAAGGAGGTTTGGTAGCTCCGGCCAGTTTAATAGTTTAACTGAGATGTAGTAATGGGTTTTGTAAGTATGTTGTGCAGCAAATCCGGCTACTTTGTTGTAGGTTGAGTCTAGTTTGGCTAGGAGTGTGGTATAAAGGTTTGTAAATATTTGGGATCCATAGAGTAGACTGGGTAGGAGAAAGGTATGAGAGAGAGAGAGAGTTACGTTAACTTTAGAGGTGAGGTACTTTTTGTTTCGGTATAGCAGGCCTAGTTTCTGATGAGTTTTCCTAATGCAGTTGTTGATGTGTATATCGAATTTAAGTTGATCATCTATAGTGACACCTAAGAGTTTAGTACCAGGTTTAGCTTCTATCGGAGTCTTATTAAGGGACAGTATAGAGAAGGTATATTTAATATGGCTTAGATTTTTGGGGAGAAAAAGCAAGAGTTTGTTTTTTTAGGGTTCAAAATAAGGTGGTTATTGGAGAGCCATGTTTCCACTGATGTGAAAGGCAGCCAGAGTAGCTGAGAGGAGATTAAAGGGAGACTCCGAGATAGTGATCACAGTAGTCATCTGCATATTGGACAACTGATGACTGAGGGCAAGAAGTAGGTTAAACAGTAGTGGGCCCAATATAGATCCTTGGAGAACACCCATTTTACAGGGAGGGAAAGGGAGAGTGCAGAGAGCCATTTCACTGATTGACATTGATCAGTGAGATAGCTGTAAAACCAAGAGACAGTAGCAGGAGAGAAGTTTAGATTAGTGAGTTTAGTCAGGAGTAGTGAATATGAAACTGTGTTGAAAGCTTTTGAGAGGTCTAGAAATAAGCAGGAGACAAGTTTGTTGTTATCACGAGCCAAGGAAATAGTGTTGGTAAAGGAGATAAGTGCTGTGATTTCACTATGTTTAGGGCGGAAACCATGTTGAGTGGGGGTAAGTAGGTTTTCCTGTAATAGGTATTGCAGAGTTTGCTTGTGTATACATTTTTCAAGTAATTTAGAGAGAGGTGACAGAATGGCTATAGGTCTTAAAGTTAAAGATTTCTTGGGAGTTACCTCCCTTATGAATAGGTAGAGTGTAAACTTCTTTCTTTATATGTATGGGATAGTATCAGGGTACTGGGTCTTTGGGTGTTGGAGTCCTGAGTCATTTTACAGACTGCCTCTGTCCATAAGGAACATGGGCAGTACCCCAGGAGTGAGTTTACAGTTCCCCATCCATTTATACAAATTCTATTTGAAAGGAGTGTGGGAAAAGCTTTGCTTTACGAAGATGGAAGGTTTATTCCATAGACAAGATAGCCTTTTGGATACGAATCTATCTCTCCAGCAAGTTCTGTTAGAGTCACAAATAAGGTTCAGGCTTATGGAACTTGTTAACCTTGTATAACTTTTCTTGCAAATATGCAGTATTTTTATCAGAGATGGATCAGAGAATGCCTTGCAGGTCAGGCATATGCCCCCTCTCAATAAACAATATAAGACAGAGTAAAGGAATAGGTCCTTTAGTTGGTCTGCATAAGACGTGTTTCTTACTCTTTGCATTTTTTAGTGAGAAACATCTGGGGCTGCTCCAATTGGTGTATGTGCCTGGTTAGGTCCATGTAGTAGGGAACATTGTGTTCAGTTATGGGCCTGATGAGGGTTGAGTACAATGGCTTTATGACTTCCTTTGACTTTGATGCCATGTCTTTTCTTATAAGTTGATCCACACAGAAGGGTTCCCTCACTGTTGTAGTTACCTGATGGTCAAAGTTTAAGTTACTATCCATCTGTGTTCTTAGGTTCCTCAATATTGGACCTACCTTTAGGGGTGTGCTATCAATATTATAGTTTGCAGGGATATCTGACTTACTGAAGGGAATGATTATGCATTTTTTAGCATTTAGCCTCAGACCATGGTTTTAGCACCACTCATTTGTCATTTTTAGGCCTGTTGTAGGATGTCAACTGAGTAAGCTTATCTATGATCCTCAACTGGGAGATTGTGTTGATTGCTTTGGACAGGTCTAGATGAGCGGTGTGCACATATATATATATATATATATATATATATATATATGCTCAAAAATTACATTAAAAGCACCACCAGTCACTCAAAACAAAAAGTGCCCAAGGAAGCAGGAAACAAGCACATTTAAAAACACGATTTATTGCACGAAACCACAGCACATAGAAATCCACATGCGTATTGGGATTTCTTTGTGCTGTGGTTTCGTGCAATAAATCGTGTTTTTAAAAGTATATATATATATATATATATTCACTAGACAATCTCGAAATACTGAAATGTCAAATTTCAGTATTTCGAGACTGAATAATGGAAAACCCACATACGTGAAAACCCAAAACCATGAATAGCACAATCACAATCATTCACACACACACACACACACACACACACACACACACACAAACCAGCACATAAGCACACACACATACACCTACCTAACTACACTAAAACAAACATAACACCACACACAAGCACAACACACAAGCACAACATAACACACAAACACACCTACCCTACCTATAATTAGGGGGCCAAGCCCCCCTGCACCCCCTGTGTGGGGGAGTTGCACCCCCACACCCCCTACTTATATATTCTAACTCCGAGGTCGCACTAAATACACAAACAACACCACTACACACACTCACACACACTAAAATCCCTATACACAAACACCACTTACCTGAAACCCCAGATAAATACAAAAACCGCACCACACATCACGAACGCGACACTACAATAGCGGATTTGACATTTCTGCATTCGACATAGTGCAGTTTCGCAAAACTGCACTTTCCACTATTCAGTCTCAACGTACTGAAATTCGACATTTCAGTATGTCGAGATTGTCTAGTGAATCCATATATATATGTGTGTGTGTGTGTGTGTGTGTGTGTGTGTGTGTGTGTGTGTGTGTGTGTGTGTGTGTGTGTGTGTGTGTGTGTACAGGTCTACTTCAAAATGTCAAAAACTCATAACATCTAATTTAAAGACAGCCAGACCATAAGATTGAAAATTCAAAACATTTAAAACTCATAACATCGTATATACACATTAACAGACTAAACTATAACATTTACCTGTTTGATGATGCACTACTCAATTTTATACATTTTCGATGTTGTGAAATTCAATGTTACGAGTTCTAGATGTTTTGAATTTTTGATTTTATAGTCTCACTGTTTTGAAATGATCGCCGCTTTGAAGTGAAACTGTATGTATATATATATATATATATATATATATATATATATATATATATATATATATATATTTTTTTAGTATTATGAATTTGATGGGATGAGTGCAGAAATTTGTCTATTTGTGTGAATTTGTTTTGTGTGTTAAGGTGGGGTTCGGGGAGTATTATTGTTGTATTTTTATTCTAGAGTCATCTGTGTATTCCATTAAAGTTCTATATTTGATTGCTTTTTACATGTCATTTATGAATATGTTGGAGTACAGAAGGCCTAGGATGGACCCCTGTGGAACTCCTATTAGTATCAATACTGAGGTTGACTAAGCCAAAACTCTCAAGTTGAATTCATTATGAGGGACATTCGTCATTTGAAGGTTTGAAAACTTAATGTTCTTGACAGTTCCATATTGAATTGGTCTGTTGCACACTCAGAGTCAAGAAAGTTTTTAACTCATAACCATGGTTAATAATACTGAAACATATTAATTCAACAAAGTGTCTTCTTATAAGTATAAAGTAACTAATTTTAAAAATCCTGTGAGTTTCCTAGTTGAAACTGTTAGTAAGCAAGCTTTTATTATGCATTCCACATTTTATTCATTTGTTCCAGATTATGAGAGGTAATAGTCCACATTTTAGAGATGGAAGGTTGAGAGCTATGAAGTCAGCATCTTCCTGTTTGACAGTTTAATAGCTACCTTCTAAGCAACTTTGTTACCAAGTAAGTATGAGTGTTTCTGGTTGTACCATATTGTGACAGTCTGTTAACTAGTACTGTATGCTGCTTTTGCTACTAAACTGGCTTTCTCTGTCTCCTAGAAGTTGTGGTAGTATTAAAAGCATATAACTGACTTGAGCTGTCCTTATTTTTCCTTTAATTGGATTTAAAGGCTCTGCAAGGGGCATGGAGTGTGACATGTTATAGATGCCCTAAAGCCAGGCAACAGCAGCATTAGGAAACCCAAAGCTTGTGCTTCACAGGCGTACAGATAGCCTACAGCTGTGGAAGTGAGCTGTATAAAGGAACAGAATCCTTTAAAACTGCTTTATCAAAATAAATATTATGAACTAAAGATATGGAGAAAGACAAAAATTATCACCATTTTGCATTCTTAGTACTGATCTGAGTCTTTCTCCCTCTATCATTGTCTAGTCCCCAGTCATACTGCTCTTTTGCAGATCTGCTATAAGTTTAATTTTCTTTCTTTTCTGTATTATTAATTTAATTGGTATTGCTGACTTCTTACAATGTGCGGTTATGTTGCAAGGTGAGGGGCACTGCACTTCAATATACTGTTTCTTGATCTACTGGTGTGAGCAACTACTCTGTGAAGCCCTGAACTCCAAGTATTCTCTGTCACAGGGTTGCATATTAATTTAGCAAGGTAACAAATCGTTTCATCACAAGTTTGAACAATTTCATAGCAGATTTCTACAGTCTGTTGCATGCTGAGCAATTTGTAAACTTTCTTATAAAATCATTATCTTCAACTGCTCACAACATGACTGGCTTTGAATATTTGTTAAATTGAATGATTTATTAATTCCCCTAGTTTTAGGCTTTGAGGAATAGAGTGGGTACATTAAGTATTCGTGCTCTGATATCAGCATGCTGAGGATGGCTTGAAATAGTTAGGCATCTTTTGTTTCTGGTCCTGGCTGACATGCATAAATACATGAACACAAACTGCTGGGCTGAGTATTTCTGCGCACTGCAGATGTCTTGTTGAAGTCTGCTCTGCACAACCTAAACTGAAGTGAAATTAATAAATGCATTAACTGGACTTTTGTTAATTCTCGGCTTTGCCTCACTACAGTGATTGCATTAAAAGATCATGTTTACTTCATCTAACATGTAAAGGCTTTTTGATATGCTGAGTATTTATTTATTTTCTTTTGTGTTTGCTTGTAAGTGGGCATAGCTATTCATCCTCTTCACCCATGATCTGGACCACGAAGGCAAAGGTAAATGCAACATACATGCAGACAATTTCAGAGGTATAGCTCAAGCAGGGCAAAGGGGGTGTTAGCCCTGGCACAAATTGTTGGGGGATGATTGACAAGTGCCAATGTGGTGGTATTGCAGTACCAGCATTTAGAAATGAATGCCAGTACTATATTTACAGTATAACAGCAAAACACAGCACTGCAGGAACCAAAGACCCTTCTGTAGAAAATGTGAAAAATATCCAAGCAAACAGCAGCAGGGTCACCACGACAAAAAGCATAAAATAATTTATTAGTAACTGGATAAGCGCTTTCAGAAAACAATTTCCTTCATCAGATCCTACCATTAACTGACATGTATATAACTGTATATACTACTTTGAAAATGCCATAAGCCAATCAGCAAAATTCAAATGGCCCCTTTGCCCTGCTTGAGCTATGTCAGTTACCATGTCAGTTAATGGCAGGATCTGATGAAGGAAATTGTTTTCTGAAAGCGTTTATCCAGTTACTAATAAATTATTTTTATGTTTTCTGTCATGGTGACCCTGCTGCTGTTTGTTTGAATACTATATTTACAGTCATAGCTGAAGCTCCGAAGAGCATTGTGTGTGCTTTTATAACCATAGAAAGCTGCTTACTACAAATGTAACAAACAGTTTGATACAGTTTTTAAGAGAATATTTTTGTGGGGTTGGGGGTCCTCATGTTTAAAATAACTTTTTTTTTATTTCCTCCTAAACTAGAGCGTAGGGAAGCACATGATCAGGAAACTGCACAGGGTACTGGATAACATAGATAAGATTCTTAAGCAATAACCGATGATGTGGTGTGATATGTTGAAGAATTACCCATGGATGGCATGGATTAATCACTAGGGTGAAGCCCGAGTGATTAAATAAAGCCAACTGTGGGGAAATTTCAATATACCACAACCACAGCGTTAGTTATTGCTATTATGCAATGACATTATTTAAGAAAAAAAAATTTTTCTTAAATAATATCTTTGTATAACGGTGCATTACTGTTCTTCCGCTGGTGGTGGTATACTGCTTCCTTGTGTTGCTGTATTGCCCATGTGTATGGGACATGTGTTTCTATGCATACCCAGTACATCAATGCTTTGAAATGGAAGCAACGGAGAAAAGAAAGTCTCCGTTGCTCCATTTTTTTTTTATTTATTTATTTATTTTTTTTATTTATTAAAAAAAAGGTTTTGGACACTTTATACCAACGGAAAAAAGTTTGGGCGACTGGGACCTTTTTCCGTTGGTATATTGTGGGATTTACAATGGGTACGCTGACCAATCAGCATGTATGTTTTGGAATATTAATGGGGGGGGGTCATATAAACAATTAAGCAATGAGCGTGCTTTTGGGAAGTGGGAGGAAACAGGACTGCCCAGAGAAAGCTCACTCAGGCACAATGAGAACATACAGATAGTAAACAACAGTCAAGCTGAACCCCAAACTGAGCAGCCATAAGGCAGAATAGTGTTGACTACATCTGAGTATCTGAGTACTGTAGGACAAGCTGTTTTAGAAAGTACTGGATAAATGGCTGTTAATCTTTAACTTTGTAGAGGCATTAATAAATGTCCCTGGGTATTACTTTTATTATATGAAAAAAAATGAACATTTGCTTTTTTTTCAAGGACATAATAGGGACTATAGACTATTTCTTCAGCCGCTGATTTATTTTAATGCATTTAGTTCTGTTAATGTTCAGGTTAGGTGTGGGGGACCTAGCTATAACAGTAGTTCTACTCTGTGGTGAAACTGCTTTGGTAATTACATTAAAAATGAAAATAATTCTGAAAACAAAACCGTTGTGTAACACTCCCTCAGGTTTTATCGTAGTTCAATGTCTGGTCTGACTTCTAGAACTCTTTTTCCCCTCTTAATAAGGCTGATGATGATATAAGAGGAACATCTGACCATGCAATCTTCATTTCTTTTTGCCCCATTCAGCTGCATGGTTCTGGGCTGATGTTAAAGGACTAGTCACCTTGAAGGCATACATACATGAGGTTGGCATCCTAACTGAAAGAACCATCAAAACTTCTTCTCCAGATACTAGACAAAACTGAGCAGGATATAACTTTTATGGATAGAGAAAAGGAAAGGAAATAAGTGATTATGTGCATACCCCAACACCAAGGTGACTACAAGCAGGAAACATTAAGGCAGAGTGTGGGAAATATTATGACAATGCTGAATATACACCTACATTTATTGTAAGCTCCTATACAGCTGTACTATACTCAACATATTGTTCACTGCTGTAGTAGTGCTAACCTTTGTGAAGATTTCCAAACCTTTTGGACAAATGCATTGCTGGCCCATAGAAGGTATTGGTTGCATTAGTCCTTATAAAATTTCTGTGTTAAAGCTTGAGCTGGTTCTAGAGGTAATGTCCAAGTTATTATGTTTGGAGAAGGTGTGGGCAGATGACTAGATGGCTGCTTTAAGAAGGTTGGGGTGCTAACTTCTCTAAGAAGAGCAATAGTGGCCGCTTTTGATCTTGTGGCATGGGTTCTCACATGGCCTGGTATACCATTGCTATGGAAAACGGTAAAAGAAGGGGATGCATTGAGACAGCCATTTTAAGATGTTGTATTTAAAGAAAGTCCTGTCCTCCATAATATTTGGAAAGATTGTGTATAACTGGTTTGATTTTCTGATTCCTTCTGTCCCTTCTGCATAAAATCTTGTCTGTCTATGAAGATGCAGTATATGCAAGACCCTCCCTTCCTTGGTGTGGGGTAAGCTGGAACACAGTGGTTAATGGCCTAATTTAGAGAGACTTCCATCTCTACCTTGGGCATGAAAGTGGGGTTGATACAGAGAGATACCATATCCTTGTGAAAAATGAGAAAGGATTATGTGTACTCATGAGCCTGTAATTCTGATATCATCCTGGCAGATGCAATGGCCATTATGAAAATAGTCTTTCAAGTCAAATATTTGAAGGTTGCTGGCTCCTATAGTGGTGATATTAACTTTTCTAACACATGGTTGAGGTCCCATAGATGAAAAATTACTTTCTTTCTGGGCCTCAGGTATAGGAGCACTTTGTGGAATTCCTTCAGTAGTAACAGGGAGCAAATGGAGAAGCCATGGTGGGCTGGAAAAGACAGCAAACATGTAGTTTCAGTGAATCATAAGACAGTCTTGATTTATAAAGGTATGACAAGTATTTGAGGTTCAAGGTACTAAAAAATGGTTGAGGTTCAGACTGTCTGTCTAGCACCAAAAATTATCTTGTCCATTTGGCTATGTATGGCTTTATTACGCAAGGGTTCATATCCTTTCTTATGACAACAAGCATGCCCTTGGAAAGCATGCCTAAAACTGTCAGCCTTAAAGTCTTCAGGTTGGGGCATATGACTGAATTCTTATTTTGCGTCAAAATGTTTACACTCTAAGGCAGCAGAACAGGCTTTCTCCTTACCATGTTCAGTAGGAGGGAGCACCAGTGCTGCCTGAACTGAAAGGGAACATTTGCAGCATTTCTGGTATGTTTTCCTTTATCATCTATATTACTCTAAGGAGAAAAGTGATGGGAAAAAAAGGCATAGAGAATTAGACCTAATGAACTTATGGAGAAGACATATTTTCCCCAGATACATGTGGTTAATGCCCAAATGCAAAATTTTCATTGTTGCTTATTTTCTGGAGAAGCTAAAAGGTCTGTTTCTGGCACAACTAACTTGAGAACCAAATCCAGAAATGCATCCCTGTTTAGCATCCATTCATGAGGATAAGGGTATGACTGTGTTCTGTTCAAATGGTCTGCTAAAAAATTCTGCTGGGGATGGATGTATGATGCCCTGATGTTCAAGCTTGGCTCCTGAACTGAATACCATATGCATAAACACACACACACACACACACACACACACACACACACACACACACACACACACACACACACACACACACACACATATGCAATGCCCCCTTCTGTATGTATAAATCCAAGCAAATGAAAGGCCTTAAATTCTTCATCTATCCCAATAGTGTAGCACAACTCTTATCATACTCGGTGGCCTACAAGATGCACTGAGATGACCTGTGTCTCAATTTTTGAGCCATGAAAACAAAAAGTAATCCTAGTTTACTTCCTATTTCTTTGCAAAAACTGTGACTCAACAAACACCCACACTAGGAACCTAAATCTACACTAACAAACAAACAAGGCTCACTTGGGAGATAGGTTCCTTACCCAATGTATAAGAGGTTCATGTGTGTCTACGAGTTAATGACCACTGTGGTCTTTATAAGCATGGCTAAGCATCCCAATTATATCCCACAAGTTTATGCACCTTAGAGGTTATTTTAAGGGATATATGTAAGCTATTGTAAGACTTGCAGGCTGTCTCTTTTCATTAGAGACATAGATGCTAGACCCAGGGTGTATTTCTGGTTTGCCATCCACTGGTCCAATTTTCTGTTGAATAGGGTTAGGGAAGAGGTATCTTTCACATGGATTGGAAGCCTGTTCCAGAGAATGGGATTTCCCAAATGCACATTATTGCCCTTCCATTGAGTCCAATTTCTGCTGCAAGCAAAGTTTATTTCCACAGATTGAGTAATTCTGATCATAGGATCATAGGAGGTTACTAGGTTAATGGCCCTGGGGCCCTTACAAGCCTAGCCAAGAGTTTATCCCCAAAAAGAAACCTCAGTCAGCACCTGTTGCCCCTGTCAGTGAGGGACACAGGTGGAACCCCTGGGATGAATTTGTGGTTTCCCATCCACTCATCAAGGTTGCAGTTGAAGAGGGTCAGCGACGTGCTCTGTTTGACGTGCATGGCAAGTCTATTCCAGAGGTGGGGCAGCCTCTGGGAGACAAGCCTGCCTCTCCAGCAGATTTTGTTAATGTCACATATTAGCTTCAGGCCTTTTGAGTGGGTAGTGCGTTAGCAGTTAGACATATGGATATGGAGCATCTCTAGTAGGGCAGGGTCCAAGATTACCTTATAGGCGAGACACAGATCACCCCTGAGCAATCTGTATGATACCGAGTATAGTGAGAGTGATAGTGATTTGAGCCTGGCTGCATAAGATAGGTGTTGATGCTATTCATTTTGCAGATATGCAAAAACTTCATTAGAGTGAGATTTAAGGATGCCTTGTATACCAGGCATAAATCACCTCTTAGTAGTCAGTAGGAAACATAGTATAGCAATAGGGCTTTAAGGTGATCTGCACAAGACATGCTGTTTATGCCCAGTATTTTTTTTGTGAGGAACCTCTGTGGACATTCCACTTGTGAAATGTGCCTGGTCAGGTACATACCAAAGAGGGCATTCTACTCAATGATGGCCCTCATGAGAGCCGAATGCAGTGGAACAATGTATTCTTTGGACCTTGATGCCATGCCCTTGCTTATAAGTTGGATGACATAGCATGATTTCCTTACTACCTTAGACATGTTGGTAGAAAGCCAGGTTAGTCTTTGCATACATACCTAAATCTCTGATTACTGGTTCTACTCATGGGTTTGTTATCAATGAGGTAATTCCCTAGGGTGGCTGACTTCCCAAAGTGTAGTATTATGGATTTCTTTGTATTGAGTTTTAAGCATTGGGTTTTCACCAGTCCTTTGTCTGTGTTAATCCTTCTCATCTGATGTTAGTGTCTTGGGAGGATTCTATGACTGCTCCTAGTCTGTAATCATCTGCAAACATTGTCTTTGACATTGGTCTTCACTTCTGAGAAGGAGATACTAAAAATGAGTGGATCCAGCATAGAGGACTGAGGGGCTCCTCAAGTGACTGGACTCTTTGTGGAAGTGGTCTCTCATTCCTAACTTCCTGGGTCCTATCTGAAACCCAGCTGGCATTCCAGTGCTTAACAGTGCAGTTTATGCCTATACCCAAGAGTTTGTTTACAATGCCCATGTGGCATATTGTATCAAATGCCTTAGCCAGGTCAAGGTAATCAAGGTAGGCAGTAGGCATCATTTTCCTTCATCCATTGCTTTGATGACCTTCTCCAAAAAGTCTACCAGGCTGAGTAATTATTATCTGCCCTTGATGAAAACAAACTGAGTTGAATCTGCAGTTTTAAGGTTTTCTATGTCCTTATTAATCATTTCCATGATAATTCCTTCCATGGATTTGCATATGAGACTAGTCAGACCTATGGGTCTGTACTTCCTGGGGTCCGTTGATGACTCATCCCTCAGCAGAGGGATAACTATTGCAGTTCTCCATTCACTTAGCACTTATTTTGGTTGTGACTTTTTTCTTTCATTATACAACCTGCTTATGTTTGGATTCCACAGGTTGTTTTCTTTTTTTGAGCTAGATTAGGCTTATTTCTGGTAGACACAGTTGTCTCTATGAATTTATTGACATGATTTTACAGGGTTTCTGTGAATAATTCTGCATATGCATCTGTGTTCTTGGGGTTTGAGAGGCTTGACATTTTGATAGGCTGTCACTTATTAGTTAGATATTTGCCTAAGAATAGTTTTTAAATGTTACAGGATTAGCTGGGGTCACAGAATTGATTTTTATCATGAAGGAGACACCTGCATGGTCTGTCTTTACCAGAGAGGACACTATACTAGGGGGCTACATCATTCTTCCATTTTGTGTGTACCAAGTTGGGTACATTTGTATCCCTAGTGGGCATATGGACTATCTGGTCCAAGGTGTTTGTGTTTACAAAGTCCAGGAATCTCTGGGCCTATAAGTTTGGGGTCATGTAAGTCTCTCAGTTTATAGTGTGGTAGTTGAAGTCACTCATGAATATAGTATTGGGTTGAAAGCTGAGGGCCTCCAGTAAGTCCAAGAAATAGTTATGGGTTTATTCAAATATAGAGGCTGATTTATAGCTTGCAAGGATATGATGTGGGACTTTGCCTATGGAAATCTGGACATGGAGAAGCTCAAGTGCCTCAACCTGTTTGACTAATCTTGAAGTCAGTTTGTTGTTGATACAAAGTGAGGCACTTTCACCTTTGGTCCCTGCCTGTGCAGTAGCTGGCCTGAATATGTGGAAGGCATTGTAGCCCTGCACTGCCAGAGTGCTGTCCACAGCTTTAAACCATGTCTTAATAACCACAGAGATGTCCACATTCTCCAGGGTAAGGATAGCCAGGAGGGAGTGGAGTTTCTTGTTTAAACTCCTGTCATTAAGTAGTAACATTTAGACTCCCTTGGGTTGGCTTTGCTATGTCATTTTTGTCAGTTTGACATTGCCTAATAAGGCACTATGGAGAAGAACAATTGTTTTGCCAACATTCAAAAGTCTAGATGGGACATGTGCAAGTCCATCCTTGGCAAAGCACCATGGTCTGTTGACCATATCCTCCCATGCTGAAAAATATTGTACCCCCCTTGTTATGCTACCAGAAACCAATTACTGAAGTCAGTCTTCTTTTGTTCATATTGTGACATCATCCTTGGTGAAGGTAAAATGCTGTTCAATGCTAGACACATACCAGCCTGGGACACACAGTTCAAGAGCTCCATAATGTCTCTCTTCATATAGACCAGGGATGTATGTCCCAGGTCATTTATACCCACATGGAATATCACTGAGTCATACTAGTATTTATGATCTAATGTCTTGAGTGGGTATGTGATTTGGCTGACCCTAGCCCCTGATGGACAACTGACAGTGATTTTTATCCATAATCGGCCTGGTGATTAGGACATCTGTATATCTCACAATGGAGTATCCTATGACTAACATATTGTGTAGTGTGTTGGCTTGCCTTATGAGCTTTGTAGATGAGGCTGCAAATGGTCTGGTTATATGTGTTTTGTTGGGTGTTGTTTTGGTGGAGTGCTTTTGGGGTTGCTGAGGATTCATTTTGTAAGATGAATGTCTAGGAGATCTTTGGGGTTTAGGAAGGTTGCTTTTAAGTGCCTCAGTATATGTTGGTCTATGTGTTGCGTCAGTACAGTGTGTGGTAGATGTAATGCTTACATTACCGACAACCTGATTTTGAGTGTTTATGTTTCAGAGTCTTGCTTCCAGTCACATTCTGTAATTACAACTCTCAACATACTGTATACATTTCTCTAAGGATTAGATGATTATCACTGAATATGAAACAATTCCTACATTGTCTCAAGATGCCCATATATACCAAGCTAGTGGTGGAGAAATTGGGAAAGTGCCCATTCATGGTGTCAGATCTTTTTTTAAGTGAACTACAAAGGGTGGTACAGCAGGCTAACTTAGGCACTGGGAGGGTAGAAACTGTAACTAGGCAAGGTATGACTGAATTAATCTAGCAATGTCTTCAGTGGACAAACAAGTTGCTCTTTAACCAGCTGCCTACTGTGCAAAGTTACAGGGAAAGGGGTGCGTAGGTAAAATTTAGTTTCTAAGTGCCTGTGTATATACAAGACACTGCTAAACACCACTGTGTGATAAGCAGTGGAATTTATAGACTCAAAGAAAAGTGACTAAATGAACTAAAAAGCCTTCTGGAAAAAGAAACAATCTGACTTAGACTCCTGTTTGTTTCTCAAGTTTGAGAAACCAGGATAACTTTCTACTGCCCTCAGAATTACAGTACCAGGCTTCTTAATGTAAAAATGTATTTTATAACAAAAAGTGAAAAGGTACCAACTAGCTACAACTAGTAATTGTCCCTTTAAGCTTCTCTGTGTGTTTTCCCAACTTGAACAGAACAGTCCACATTTCTACTGCCACTAGTTTTTCATCCCAGTCTTTTTAATGTCAAAACACATTTTAGATAGCAAAAAATGAAAAGGTACCAAAAACTGATTAAATAGCTGAAACAACACTTTAAGCCTCCCTGTGTATTTCCCTACTTGGACAGACCAGGCTGCATTTCTAGTGACCAGGCTGCCTTTCTACTACCACGAGAAATGCAGCCCATACCTCTCATCCTCTTAGAAAAAGAAATCTGGACAAAGCCATAAATAATGGGGGAACAAAGCCACAAAACTAGGGACAATTTTTAATATTGCTTTTACAAATATAGAAAGTTGATAGAATAAGAGGTTTTGCATTAGCATGGATTTTTGAAGAGAATGAAGTCTGAAATTCAAATGCCTGCCATTATTTTCTGACTTCAGTCGTCAATGCTTTGCCAGTGATTTACCAAAAAACAAACTTTTATGAGGAGCATACCAAAAATATGAGGCAAAAATCTGGGCATTTTGCAAAAATCTGTACAGTTGAGAGGTATGAGCACCCCCAGTCTTCTTAATGTGAAAACAATATTTAGTTAACCAAAAGGTAAAAGGTACCAGAAACAACTCAAGCAACTAGCTACAAGTAATTACAAGGTTATATTGGAATGGTTAAGGAACTCCTAAAATTTGAAACAGGCTATCATGAACTATAAGACTGTTTTCTTCTCGTCGGTTGATAGGACTTGCATGGGATAGTCATCCAGACAACAGTAAAGTGAATTTATTTTGCCCTGATGTAGGCAAATACCTAGGACAGGCACTTTGTGAACACCCTGGATGAAGTAGGCGAACCAAAGGAAAAGCAATTAAATTGTTAGTTAACACCTGCTGCTTTGTATCCAAGGAGCTGTCTGTCTTTTCTGATAGTGGGTATGTGGAAGTAAGAATCTTTCAGCTCTATGGTACCTTGAAGGACTGACATAACAGGATAAGTATTAAGCCCTGCAAAATGTAGCAATCTGAACACTGATACCAGAAGAATGTATGACAAGTCTAAACTTGGACTCCAAGAATAAGATTTTCTTGGAACTAGAAATGGTCTAGTCTTGAATAACACACCCTCTTCTTTCTCTAAAACTCTCTCTATAGATCCCTAACTTAGAAGATTCAGTAGCTTGGGAATGACTATGCTAACAGAGGGATGCCTAAGAACCTTAGTCTTTTTATGAATTGGTGCTGGCAAAGTTCTAAAAATATTTGCGACCCAAGACGGATACATGATTTTTTTCTATTGTTTTAGAAATCACCTTAGATAATTCCCTTTTTAAGTATAGGTATATTTGGAGTAATAGGGAAAGGAAAGAATTATGGGTAGGATTTGAGGGTAGAGCTGGGATGACCTCTGTGAAATCACAGCTGATTCTGTGTTTTGGTCAATTTCTACTGAGCTAGCCATTCTTCCCATTTGGATCTTACTCTTGTGTGCTTGTTCTGGAAGACCAACTTTTAGTAGGGTCATTTCTATTACATATAGCAAGGACTGAATCAGCTGCTTTACTAATTATATTATTTCTCCATTTCCAACAGCTTTTTAAATATCCGTTAAGCCAGAAGTCCAAATAACAACTTGTTTTCTAATGTGACATTGACAATCTCTGCTTTCACTCATTGTGGCAGGGGCTGTGTCCTCAGACAGGTATTCATCTAATAACTGACGCCATTACTGTGACAATGCGTAATGTATCCACTGTGCCATAGCCACACTTGATAGAGTGCTTGGCATCCTAGAAAGAGAGATTGCATAAATTCAGCATTTTATCTCTTTGGGCTTTGCTATCTCTCTCCTCAAATGTTTCCCTAACATGGGACAGTAGGGTCCACTGCAACTTTAGTGTATATGAGTTTGGCAGTTCAGATACCTGAAGGCAAGAAGTCAGGGTGATGTCCAAATCAGTCAGGTACTCTGCTTTCTCTGTCATTGAGAATAGGATTCTTGGTTGAAGCTGATCACTTGCTTGAATCCATGGACAGCATGACCAGATCAGCAGTTAGGTTCTCATACATGACCCCATAAGGTAGTTAGGATTCCTGAGGGGCAGTGAGTTGGCAATCTGACCTCAGAGATGCAATAGTGAATCCATACTCCAAGGTTTCATTCACTGAATGAATAGCTATGGGTTTTGACACTGGTAAAAAGTTCTTTATGGCTTTCGTGGACATCAAATTAATCCCCAGCTTATCACTGGAAAAATAACTTCATAGTGTTGAAAGTGTACCCAAAGAAGAAACCCTTTGGTAGGGAGGCACAGGATAAGGTATCCTCATTGTTTGACACAGCACTGACATGGAAAGATGTCTGTTCCATATAAGTCAGTTCAGCCATCTCAGAGTCTGAGGATTTTGATTCCTCAGAGGGGATTGATCCCATTTTCCTTTTTAGGGGTTGAGACCCCAAGCACTGCTGATTGTTCTGATGGCAGCTGTTGGTTCTAAAGGAAACTAATAACAGGAAAAAGACCAACACTAAGGTAAACCAGGTCTGCAAAAAACACAGAACAAATCCAACAAATGTATACTGACACTGGAAATGCTCAGTGAAGTAGAACCTTTTAATATTCCGCAGTGTTCACAAAACTTTCAGGTATGGCTACCCTTCTTCAGTGTGATAACAAACAAGCTCTTACTCTTTCTCCCACATTCCCTCTCTCATCAAAAATCTACTTTTACTATTACATCCTCCAATAACACTATCATAAAACCCGAACCTCAAACAAAGCTCCTATCAATGATGATGAACTTAAATTTAGCCTCCACTTACTTCATTGTATAAAAAAACTCATCAGAAACTAGGATTACTATATCGCAATAAAAAATTCCTTAATTCCAATGCCAGACTCTCCCTGGCTCAGGTACTTCTCCTTCCCTCCTTTCTATATGCTGCCCCTATTGTAATTAATATTCAATCCACAACCATGCTCAAACTTCAACAAACATGCCACAAAATAGCTCGGTTCATTATGAACTCCCCTTGTAACTCTCATCACTGCCTAGCTCTAAACCCCCTCCAATGGCTTGAACTCCCCCAACAACTCTCGCTATCACAATTTCAAACATTATACACCATTTTATACAAACCATCTTCATGTCCTCCTCTATCATCCCTCATATCCCCCTACTCACCATCTTGGACCCTACGTAGCTCTAACCAGCAACTTTTAGATGTTTGCCATCCAAAAAGAAATGTGGGGAAACTTCTTTATAAATGATCTGTTGTCCAGTCCTGGAACAAACTCCTTATACACATTTGCTTAATTATCCACCCACAATGCTTTAAAAAAGAACTTAAATCACATCTTCTCAACACTAAGACTTGCTTCTGCCATGATCCAACCTAAACTCCACTTCTCTAGTGTTTCTTTTCCCACCACTAGAGATGCTTACAATACTCTCCCCCTATTTTTTATATTTGCATCTACTATGTTGTTACCTGGTTAACACATCCTCTCCATAGTGAACACTCGAATACTGTTTGGTATATAATTGCTCATCTCTTTAAACAAATTCTAGATTGTTTATACTGATTGCATTTGCTGTTAACTTTTGAGCTTTCTATGTTCTCATTTTTTTACTCTAACTGTACTATTCTGAAGTGTTAAACTATCATATTTACTGTAATGTTCTTTGAGTATGAATTTTAATTTTATTATGATTTTTTTTTCTTTTTTTTTCCATTTTGTAATTTGGAGCTTTTCTCCTCGGGTCTCCACTGAAAGTAGATTACTGGCCCAGTTGGACCAACCAAGTTAACAAAAGTCAATAAATAAATAAATATATTAAAACCTTCTACATCATTGAGCACCTCCAGTGTCTATATACATCTGTTGGATTGGTTCTAAAGGAAACAGCATAAAGTCTTATCCAATTTCATCAGATCTGTGAAGTAGGCTGGGAGGAGGGCCTGCAAAGCTCATGCTGAGACAAGATGGTGGGCATCACTGCAAAGGAGCCTAATTAGACAAAATGCCCTCAAATGTAAGAAAGCATTGTATCTTAGTAGGTATGTCACTGGACTCCCAGGAACCCTCAATATTAGACACTTCTCTTTGTGTTTTTAAGCTGGGTATCCAAGGAGAACTTGGCTGATGTCATGATACCTGGGCAAGGTGCAAAGATGTTTATGGTTTAAATAGTCTTAGAGTGGTTTTCCTTTCTGCTTTTTTATCCAGTTGAACCTAGCACAATCAGGATAGAAGAGAATGCCATTGTCCATCAGTTAACAAAATAAGCATTTAATGTGAAATCTTTATGAGGACTTTGCTTTCTAAAATAAATGTACTTTATACTGTTAGAAACTGACATCCATCCCTAAGTTCATAACTTCTGCTTTTCTATAAACAAGAAATAAACAACAAGAATGATGTTTTGTACCCCAAGTGAGTACTTATCTGTATTCTTGAAACAAAGGCAAACCAATGTCTTCATGACGCTCAGTAGTCGCATTGACTAATGACTCCTGCTTTATCTTACTGCAGTAAAAAAGAACTAAAGATGACACATTAATGTCCAGGTGGGAGGCTATTGCAATAAAAGCTCAGGAATTCAGGCCAGACATTGATCCTTCTGCAGTAGAAGTCCCAAGAGTTAACACTATAACAGTGAACAATACAATGAACATCTGTTAATATGTGAAGAGATTTCACTGAGTCATTTAGTGTTTGTGGTTCAGAGGCTGCTCTCTTTGTATTAAGGGTAATGTTATTCTCACATTTAGATATCAGATTCTATCAGAATAGAGGATTATATAAGGTAAAGACTGCAAAGTGGTGCTGAACTGACTTTGAAACCATAAACGAATGTAACAATTAAACTCACTTTCATAGTTCTACCACTTGGTCTATTCTAGAAGAGTCTGTAATAAAATTTGGAGCAATAATGTGACTCATAATTAGTGAGTGCAGAACAGTCTGTGAATGAAAGTCACTGACCCTGCTGTGCTTGATCATAGTTAAGCAGTCATTAGTCTAGTTTTGCAAGCTAGTTCATATTTGTATGAAACAAGTTGGAATAAATTAATGTGACCATTTTTACCACACTCAAACATGCCCATTCTGATAAGGTACATGCTGCACTCCCACTTTTACCTTCTGTCCTTGCACAGAATTATACTTGTCCACTAGTCGAGACAGGTCAAAGAAATAAAGTGGAGCAAATGCAGCTCTTCTCAGTTATGAAAATTGTTTCTTCATCTATTGTTGCTACAAAATTGTATTTATAGCTCCTTTGATAATGAGTAGCATTATGCCAGTGGTATTTCTCTAATGTCTAATAGTGAGTACCATTTTGATGATGGCATTTCTCTAATGTCATATAAAGGTAAGGCATTATCTGAAATATTTGAATGTACTATGTGCTATTTTGGTATCTGTTTGCAGGTCTTCTCTCATTCTACTGAATCCACTTAGTTATTAAAGCAGAAATACATATCCCATTTCAACAACTTCAAGTTTGAGTGCCTAAGCTTATGCACTTTATGTAGAAATCTACACTGCAGTGTATAGTGTTAATGACATTGGTATAACTGATGGCTACCAGGACCATCTTTGGATAAAAGTGGATGTTCTTTGATGTTGTTTAATCACAATTACAATCATTAATGTAGCTTGGCAGGAGCAGTATTATTTTGTGTGTGTGTGTGTGTGTGTGTGTGTGTGTGTGTGTGTGTGTGTGTGTGTGTGTGTGTGTGTGTGTGTGTGTATGTGTGTGTGTTTGTGTACATGCATACATTTGTGTGAGGGGGTTGGATGTCTGTGCATAAATTCTAACCATGTTTTTTGTTTGTGGATAATTTATGTCACATATTTGGAGTCAAAGTAACAGTACCCTATCAGAATGGGCAAGTTTGATTTGACATTGTCATTGCAAAGGACTAAAATGACTCTCTGTGATAATTTATGAACATAATGAAGAAATAACCTATATTTTGCCTATATGAATATTATTTTATCAAAATTTCATAACATCTTTGCCACAAAATATATATGTTTAGATTAATTTTATAACATACAGATACTGTCCTATTCCTTACACAGAAAAATGCATGCCACCATAAAGTCATAATTATATTCACAATGTGAAATTCTGTATTACACATTGTTTCCACTTGGAAGTCTTATATAGCTTTTCATTCTTTTACGTTGCAATTCAGTGATGAAACTACTGTCAGAAATATATGTACAATAATTTGTCATTGCATCACAACTGTTATTTTCTCCAGGGAAAATGTTTTTGGGTCACTAGATTTATGTTTGAATCCCCTCCACCCATCTTAATTTAGAGTGAAGCAGTAACAAACATTACATGAAAATAAACTTGTGTATTTGCCTTTGTGTCTGAAATCAACAACTAAGTGCATGCATGGTGACATGTTTTTGAGAGGTTTACTAGGCAATTTCAGATAGTTACTGATATATGAGCCTATACTCCTAGGTAAGAGTAGCAACAGGTTTCTCCCATTTTCCTATATTTTTTTCATGCTGCACTCTTACTATCCATCTCTTACATTCTGTCCTTGCACAGTATTATACTTGTCCAATAGTTGAGACAGGTCAAAGAAATAAACTGGAGCAAATGCAACTCTTCTCAATTATGAACATGCTTTTTTCATCTATTGTTGCTGCAAATTTGTATTTATAGCTACTTTGATACTGAGTAGCATTTTCACAATGGTATTTCCCCTGATGTCTGACATTGAGTAGCATTTTGGTGATGGCAATACTCTAATGTCATATAAAGGCAATACTCTAATGTCATATAAAAGTAGGTCATTATCTGTAATCTTTCAATGTATGATGTGCTCTTTTGCTATCTCTTTGTAGGCCTTCCGTCATTCCACCAAATCCGCTTAGTTTTTAAAACAAAATGCATTCCCTGTTTTAACAACAACAACTTCAAGTCTGAGTGCCTAAGCTTATTCACTTTATATATATAAATATATACTGAAAATAACAACTTGATCCACTGATGCAGTTTAATCACAGTTAAGTGTGTGTGTGTGTGTGTGTGTGTGTGTGTGTGTGTGTGTGTGTGTGTGTGTGTGTGTGTGTGTGTGTGGTGTGTGTGTGTGCAAGTGCGTGCGTGTGTGCATGTGGCGCACGCGCATGCGTGCTTTTGTGTTTACTCATGGGAGTGGTTTCAATGCATATATCAATGATAGCAACAAACTGATATATATTCCCATGGTCATTTTTTGTTACTTGATCATAATATCATAATTAGACAACTGATGTGTGCACAGTTAATAAGTAGCTATTTTTGGAGGAGAACAGTGACTGAACCCTACTATTGTGTGAGCTCTGTTAAATATTCATTGATTGATCTGCCTTGGTAAAACTAATGTGTATGTGTCTGTCTCTTTTTGAAACAAGATGGAATACACTGCTGTGACCATTATTTTTATTTTGTCAGTAGAGTGGCTGTAACTGGTGAGCACAGAGACAGTTTATGAATGAAAATGATTGACTCCCTTAGTTGAAATATTCAACAGATGTCCAGTGATGGGCGGTATATCAAAAGGTTGGAAACATGCTCTAAAATGCATTACAGACCATCTAAACATTTGTGTTTTCTGGGTGTCTAACAGCCCCTAGATCCTTAGCATAACTTAATTGTTTCCTTCAGCAAAGCACTTTCTGTCTATGCACCTTAGTTTTGCAGTTCTTGGAACATTGTGCAACTTTGTGAAATTTCCCACTAGATACCAATTGTTTGAATATATGGATTAGGGCAGAAAAGAAATGGCATTGGTCTCTATCTTCTAAGTGATCACTGCAAAATATTTTTCTTATTCTTTATCAAATGATAAATTGGAGAGTGGTATAGTATATCTTGTATTTCAACAAAGACTACCTTATTGTTAAGTAGAGGGAGGATGAGGGAGTACAGGTAAAATAATACAGTGAATTCCTCCCCATCAGACAGGTAAAGGGAGGCAGAAGAGACACCATAGATGCCAATAAATGAGTGAAATAAGACTGAGATAAAATTAGCAGGTAGGTTATACTTATGGGGAATCTAAACCTCCCAGGAGCAGACTGTAGGTCCCAGCTCCTACCACTGGGTGGATTGATGTTATAAACCATCTGGGGCTGCATTATATGAAAAAGGATACATGTCTCAATGTTGCCCAAATTGAGACAGTGAAGGCAAGAGATGTCCAGATGAATGTACCATTAGTCAATAGTGACCGTGCCACTGCTTGGTTTTATCTGGAGGAAGGATGAATCATCAAGGACAACGAAAACAGTGTGGATCTTCAGCAGTTTGATTATGTTAAACTAGAAGAAATGATTAAAATGAGCTAACGGGGTTTTGCCAAATCTGGGATGAATATATTGTGGGACTGGATAATCTAAAGATTGCTTAAGCTTATGAACAAGGGTTTCAGGAAAAGGCAAAAAATGGAAAAGAGGAGAAAGGCAATATGAATACACAGAAATGTGATCAAGAAAATATGACAAAAAAGAAGACATACAAGAGGTGAAAGAGAGAGACAAAGAAGACAGAGAAGGTGGGGTACAAGGATGCAAATAAAAGAAAAACAAAAGTGGCAATGGCAGCAAGGTACAAGTAGAAAAGGAAGTTGTCATAAGGAATAAAAACAGTGAACAAATTTTAGGTATATTATATAAAAAAGAAATGGAGATACAAAAAACTTTTTCATTAATTGCATAATGGAGAAATGGTAAGACTAACAAGTCCATGTTCAAAGGTTTTCACTAAGCTTACAGCCAAAGCACATAATCAAGAAGCTAAGTAACATCGTCCAATGCTGTGAGAGACCAACAATCCTCCACTAATTTGACATTCTCTACATATCTCTGATAAAAATTTGTGCTCACCCATACAGTTGCAGTGTGAGTGGGTTCTATTGAAATACCAGGTAGACTGATTGCTGACAATCCAGTGCAGCATAAGGGCAGTGCTGCATTCCTGAGTGTGATGTCCTTCAGAGTAGACATTAAAGCAAAATCCCATCTGCTTGAGTTGGTGGTAGCTTAGGTGGGTGTAAAAGATCCCATGCCACATATCGAAAACAGCAGGGTGGTTCCCCAATGCCCTGGCCACATTTCTCCTGGTAGCATAAGTATCACCTTGGCTCCACCCTGAAAAGAGAATTAACCTGATCAACAAAGAGGAGACTGCTAGAAAGGTGCTTGGTGTGACATCTGGACAGAGGAATGAGGGCAAGTAGACCTGGTAGTGAAATGAGGAAGTACAGGGCAGTATACAGAGGAAGAGGCTGGTGAAGAAGAAGTGGAATTGTCAGAGAGATGAAGAATGTAGACAGGAGTATAAGGAGATGAGGTGCATAGCAAAGAGAAAGGTGGCAAACGCTAAGGACAAGGTATATGGAGAATTGTATGAAAGGTTGGACACTAAGGAGGAAGAAAAAGACCTGTACCGATTGGCTAGACAGAGGGACCGAGCTAGGAAAGATGTGCAGCAGGTAAGGGTGATGAAGGATAATGAGAGAAACGCACTCACAAACAAGGAGTGTGTGTTGAACAGATGGAAAGTGTACTTTCAGGGGCTGATGAATGAAGAGAATGAGAGAGAGAGAAGGTTGGATGATGTGGGGATAGTGAATCAGGAAGTGCAACAGATTAGCAAGGAGGAAGTACGGATGGCAATGAAGAGGATAAAGAAGGGGAAGGCTGTTGGTCCAGATGACATACCAGTGGAAGCTTGGAGGTGTTTAGGAGAAATGGCAGTGGAGTTTTTAACCAGATTATTTAATGAAATCTTGGAAAGTGAGAGGATGCCTGTGGAGTGGAGAAAAAGTGTTTTGGTACCAATTTTTAAGAATAAGGGTGATGTGCAGAGCTGTAGTAACTACAGAGGGATAAAATTGATCAGTCACAGCATGAACTTATGGGAAAGAGTAGTAGAAGCTAGGTTAAAAAGGGAGGTGATTATTAGTGATCAGCAGTATGGTTTCATGCCAGGAAAGAGCACTACAGATGCAATGTTTACTCTGAGAGTATTGATGGAGAAGTACACAGAAGGTCAGAAGGAGTTGCATTGTGTCTTTGTGGACTTAGAAAAAGCATATTACAGGGTGCCTAGAGAGGAGTTGTGGTATTGTTAGAGGAAGTCAGAAGTGGCAGAGAAGTATGTAAGAGTGGTACAGGATATGTACAAGGATAGTGTGACAGCAGTGAGATCTGCAGTGGGAGTGACAGATGCATTTAAGGTGGAGGTGGGATTACATCAAGGATCAGCTCTGAGTCCTTTCTTATTTGCAGTGGTGATGGACAGGCTGACAGATGAGATCAGACAGAAGTCCCCGTGGACTATGATGTTTACAGATGACATTGTGATATGTAGTGACAGTAGAGAACAGGTTGAGAAGACCCTGGAGAGGTGGAGATATGCTCTAGAGAGGAGATGAATGAAGGTCAGCAGGACTAAGACAGAATATATGTGTGTGTGAATGAGAGGGCGGATAGAGGAATGGTGAGGATGCAGGGGGTAGAGTTGGCGAAGGTGGATGAGTTTAAATACTTGGGATCAACAGTTCAGAGTAATGGTGAGTGTGGAAGAGAGGTGAAGAAGAGAGTACAGGCAGGGTGGAGTGGGTGGAGAAGAGTGTCAGTAGAGATTTGTGACAGACGAATACCAGTAAGAGTGAAAGGGAAGGTCTACACGTGGATAGTGAGACCAACTATGGGTTGGAGACAGTGGCATTGACAAAAAGGCAGGAGTCAGAGCTGGATGTGGCAGAGTTAAAGATGTTAAGATTTGCACTGGGTGTGACAAGGGTAGACAGGATTAGGAATAAGTATATTAGAAGGTCAGCCCAGGTTGGACGGTTTGGAGACAAAGTCAGAGAGGCGAGATTGCATTGGTTTGGCCATGTGCTCAGGAGGGTTGCTGGGTATATTGAGAAAAGGATGCTAAGGATGAAGCTGCCAGGTAAGAGGAAAAGGGGAAGGCCTAAGATAAGGTTTATGGATGTGGTGAGAGAGGACATGCAGGTGGTTGGTGTGACAGAGCAAGATGCAGAGGATAGGAAGAAATGGAAACAGATGATCTGCTGTGGTGACCCCTAATTGGAACAGCTGAAAGAAAAAGAAGAACAAAGAATAAATAAAAAAAAAATAAATAAAAAAATTAAACAGTCAGACAAACTAGTTTTCATGGTTGCTAGGGAAGCAGTCTGTTTGATAGGTAAGGGCAGACTATTCCAGAAATGGGGTATAGATTGGGTTAGTTATCTGCCATACCATTTGGTGACATTGATGTGGTAGTATAGATTTAGGTCTCTAGAACTGGTGTTTGCTTTACCACTGATTCTATTTAAATGAAGGAGTTCAAGGAGTGCTGGGTCATTTATAACATGGACGTCTAAGCAGAGATCACCCCACAGTAGTCTGGATGACACTAAGTGGAGGGACTGAGCTTTTAATTTATCAGCCTACCTAAGGGAACTGAGCTCTGAGAACTTTTTAGTGAGGAAATACTGAGGTCTCACAAACTGGTTTAGGTGCTTAGCAAGCCTGCATGCTAAAGAGGATATTGTACTTAATGATGATACTAAAAAGAGATTAATAAATTAGGACTGTATCCTTTTAGGACTTTGATGAGATACAATGAAGGATAAGTTCTGCCAAGTAGAAGGATGAGGCGAGGTGGACAAAGGCAAGTCTATTTTCAACATACATACTCAAGTTCCTGGTGACTGTGCCAAATTTAAGTGAAAAGTTATCTGTATAGTAAGCAACAGAGATGCTAAATGTAGCAATGGAAACTATACTGCATTTCTTAGTGTTGTGATTGAGCTCATGATTGGCATTTGTTTGGTCCAGTGTGCTGGAAAATTTAAGTATCATATCAGGATTTGCTAACTATCACCAGTTTGCAATCATCAGCATACTTGGTTAAATCCACCTTTGTTAATGGTTCATGGAACAAATCCATAACAGATTTGAGTTTAAACTTCAGGCTTTATCAGTTCTTTCAACTCTTTTATTAAATGATCTCTTTAAACATAGGCACATGTACATTAATAGAAAACAAACCATGTTAACATTTTACATTTACGTGCATAGGTTCATACTAGGCTAATGACTACCAGGGTCGTTACAAGCCTATCCATGCAACTTAACCCATTTTGACCCAGAGTTCCTTGGATGCCTATATGGTTGGGTATGTTAGTAAAGAGGTAGATAAGGGTTATGTGGGGGGGTATGTTAGTTGGAAATTAATTTACTTATTGTCAACCTCTGTCCATCAGAGACATGGGGGCCAGACTAGGGGTGAATTTGCAATTTCTAAACCAATGGCCAAGGTTTCTTTTGAACAGGGTCGGGGATAAATTCTGCTTTATGTAAATGGTGAGCTTATCCCATAGCACAGGGATCCTCTGAGACACAATAATCTCTCCAGCAGGATCTATTTATGTCACAGATAAAGTTCAGCTCCTTGGATCTAGTGTTTTTGTTGTTGGATGTCTTGCAGATGTGCAAGAGATACATCAGAGCTTGATCTGAGGATGCATTTTTTGCAAGGCATAGATCGCTTCTCAGTAACCTGTAGGAGACCGAGTAGAGAAATAGGATGTTAAGATGATCTGTGTAGGACAGGTATTGATACCATAGATTCTCTTGGTGAGGAATCTTAGAAGGCATTCCAACTGTAGCAAGGACCAGACTAGTTACATACCAATATGGGCATTGTTCTCAGTGATGGGTCTGATAAGCTGAGTAGAATGGTACTGTTACTTCTTTGGATCCTTACTATTGGGTAAACTCTTAGGGGTGTTTCATTGATGAAGAAATTAGCTTGTGTGGATGCTTTCCCAAAGGGCACTATAATGCATTTCTTTGCATTGAGTTTTAATCTGTGGCTTTCACACCAGTTATTTCTTTGTGTTGGACTATTTTGTAGGATGTAGACATCATGGTGGGAATCTATGAAAACCCCCAATTTATAATCATCTGTGAACTTGGTGAGTTAGGGGCCTTTGAGATTAGCTTTGACTTCCAAGAAGTAGAGTCCAAACAGAACAGGCCTAACTCAGAGCCCTGGGCTACTCTGCTGGTGACCAGTCTCTTGGTGGAGGTGCAATCCAGAGAGTTGTGTAGGGATTTATGCCTAGTTATGAGAGTTTATCAACAATACCTGAGTGAGGTATTGTATCTACCATCTTGGCCAGGTCAGGATTGGCAGTATGCACCATTTTCCCCTCATCCATAGCCATGGTGACCCTCTCAAAGAAGTCTACTAGGTTGAATAGGCAAGACCTTCCCTTAACAAAGCCAAACTGGGAAGAGTCCAGTGTCTGTAGGTTGTCAATGTCCTTGTTGATAATTTTCATGATAATTCATTCCAAGACTTTGCATATTAAACTTGCCAGAATGACAGGTTTGTAGTTCCTGGGGTCAGTTGCTGGTCCATTCTTATGAAGAATGATAACTGTTGCAGCCCTCCATTCAGCTGGCAGATAACCTGTTTTCAGGCTGTAGTTAAAGTGCGCCTCAAGTGGTCCTGATAGGTCATGTATTAAGGCTATCTAGGAGGTAACTAGTGATATTGTTGGGACCCAATGAAGCAGTGTTTTTGGTCATAGCGAACACCTCCGGGACTGCTCCATGTTGATAGTTGGGTAGATATACTAGAAGGGATTTCCCATGGGTAGTGGGGGGAGTGGAGGGTGAATTTAGAGCTAAGTTTATCAGCCAGTAGATTTGCTATGTCACCCTGTTCAGTGAAGGTTGTGCCATTTACCACCAGTTCTGCACACTGGTGAGTATTACCTTTAAGATTCCTGACATAGTTGAAGAAGGCCTTGTGATTGTTCTTAGCCTGGGAAGCTATCCTGACCTCATAATTGGCCTTGTTGGACTTTGTTAGACCTCCTAATTTCTTGATTAGTGTAATCAGGGATTAGATCTGAGCTTACTTCTGGTGGTTCATCAGTCTCAATGCAGCAATATACATGTTTGTGCAGGGCTTCTGTAAATAATTCTACACAGGTAACTGTATTCTGAGTGTTTAGGGAAGCTGTGAATTTTGACAAATCATTGCCTAATAGGATGTAGTTTGCTTTAGTATAGTTCCTAACTATTACAGCTTTAGATGGGTTTTCCAGGTTGATTTTTCTTTTGATGGAGACAGCTTTGTTGTCTGACTTCAACAATGAGAACATGACACAGGCGGGTGCAATGCTTTCCCATGCTGGTGAGTACTAGTTCCAACATGTTTGATCCTCTTTGGAGAGAGCACTATCTGACCCAAGGTGTTTGTGTTGATAACGTCCAGGAAGCATTATCCCTCTTACTTAGAGTCAATGTATGTTTCCCATTCTATAGTGGGGTAGTTAAAGTAACTCATGAATAGGGTATTTCGATGGAAGTTAATCACCAGTAGTAGGCCTAGGTAAGAATTGTGAGCTTTATGGGTCATAAAGGGTGAGGTGTAGGTGGCCAGTACATAGTAGGGAACCTTGTCTGTGGAGACTTGGACATGGAAGAACTCCACAGTATCAGGCTGTTTAACTAGCTTAGAGCTGTATTTGCTTCTAATGTAGATTGAGACACCTCAACCTCTAACTCCTGTCTGTGGTAGTGTTGGTCTAATGTACGGCTGTCACTGTAGCCTTCCACTGCCAGAGTACTTTCTACAGCTTTACACCAAGTCTTAATAACACCACAGATGTATACATTTTCCAGAGTGAGGAGAGCTTGTAGGGTGTAGAGTGTCTTGTTTGGGTACCTAGCACTAACTAGTTACACCCCAAGGTTACTTTGTTTGTTTCTTTGTTTGTTTTTTTTTTTTGTTGTTGTTGTTGCTATATTGGCAATTTTGACATTTTGACATTGCCTATAAAAGGCTGCAAGGAGATGGATAAAGTTTTAGCCAGTACTAAAAGCCTGTGGGGACAGGTGCAGATCATCCTTGGCAAAGCAAAGAGATCTGCTAACCATGTACTTCCATGCTGATGGATACTGGATACCCCTGGAGTGACACCAGGGAACTAAGCCAAATATTAAAAAGCAAAAAGGATGAAACTTTTCTACAAAGCCAAACATAGCCTCCTAAGGGATGACATAAATAGGTTCAAACCCTCTGCTACCACTGTCAACAATGACTCCTATACAGAGGTGTATGTAAATGCCTTGTATAAACAACTATCCAAATGTATAGACTCAGCTGTACCTGAATGGATCAAAACAAGGTTCTCACAAGAAAACAAGCCACCCTGGTGAATATCAAGTATAAATAGGTTATACAATAAGAGGATGAAGCTAATGTCTAAGAACAAGAGGGAACTGACTCAGCAGAGGAAGGACTCCCTCCCCAGCTTGAAAAAGCAAATTGGATATCTTGTAAAGTCCTCTAAAGCCAATTATGAAGTTAAACTAGTGTCCCAAGCTAAGGATAATCACAAGGCATTCTTTAGCTAAGTCAGAAATCGAAAAGGGAAGCCCAAGCTTTGTGCCGACGTAGTAGTGGGTGGTACCACTCATACTAACCCTGAGGACATCACCAACCTGCTAGCAGATAGATCTGGCACAAACTTCACCCTCCATATCCCCATCAGACATACATCAAAGCATACTTTTCACCAGTCCTCTACCTAGTATCTCCAAAGAGCAGGTCATAACTGCACTCTCCATGGCCAAAACCACAGCCTCTATGGGACTGGATAGCATCCAAGCCTGCCTACTAAATGGTCTAAAACAGGGCCTAGTGGAACCACTTGGCACTTTCTTCAACCTTATTCTAAGTACTGGCTTTGCCCCAGTAGAGTGGAAAACAGCAACAGTAATTCCCTTGCACAAAGCGGGTCCATCAACCAACCCTGGGAACTAAAGATCCATAAGCCTAACCAGCCTCATCTGCAAGGCCATGGAGAGAATCATCATGGACCTTATAAATGAAGACATAGGTGACCTTCAAACTCTTGACTCAACTCAATTTGGCTTTGTTAAGTGAAGATCATACTTATTAAACCTGGTGGACTTCAAGAATGTCACCAAAGCCCTGGATGAAGGCAAAACAGTACATATGGCCTACCATAACTTAGCCAAGGCTTTTGGCACAATCCCCCACTCAGGCATCATTGAGAAACTCAACCAGATGGGAATTAACCCATATGTCACTAGATGGGTAGCCAACTGCCTCAATGACAGAACACATACAGTCAAAGTTGGGGATTCCACCTCTGCCAGCTGACCAGTTACCAGTGGTGTACCACAAAGATCTGTGCTGGGCCTCTTACTATTTGGGATCTATTCTCAGATGTCCAGATGAAAATAGATGGCCTGTAGCTTACCAAGTTTGCTGGTGACTGCAAACTGGGTGCAAGTCCAACAACGATGTTGACATACTACAAAAAGGGCTGACATAGACAAATGATTAGTGCCAAAGCCACAAACTTAAACTAAATGCAAAAAAAATGTCTTATCATCTCTTTCAGCAAAGGGAAAGTCTCTGCAACTTACAATATTAACAGTACCCCCTTAGCTCAAACCCTGTGGTGAGAGATTTGCAACCTTAAGTTTGATCACCATATGTCCACAGTGGTAAGGAAAGCCTTCTATGTTGCACATCTCATAAGTAAGGACATCACATCCACAGCTAATGATGTTATTCTCCCCACTACTCATCCCTCATCAGACCACTAATAGAGTACAATGTTCCCTTCTATATGTACCTCACAAGACACCTGCAATAGCTAGAGAGACCTCAGAGGTTTCTCACCAAGAAAATTCAGGGCCTTCAACACATGACCTACATGGACATAATGAAGGCTCTGTCACTGTACTCTGTATCTTATAGGTTGCTAAAAGGCAACTTGTTCCTGGCCTACAGAGCAGTCTCAGACCCTGCCCTAATTGAAATGGTACAAATCCAAAAGTCAAATGGAACAAGATTCACTCACTCTAGGGATCTTAACCTAGCCTGCAACATTAACAGGACATGCTGGAGAGACAGATATGTCTCCCAGAGATTGCTACTCCTCTGGAGCAAGCTCCCAGTTCATGTAAAACAAAGCTCCTCAATGACCCTATTTAAGCATAGCATTAGACAACTGGATGGAAGGCAGTAAATTTACCCAGGGGTTGTCACCTATGTCCCTCTTGGATAAGGGCAGTCGGTGCTGATCATAGACTCTCATACAGAGCATACAAATTTGTCAATAAGGAAACAAGGGTATAACATGGTTAGGCTTATAAAGGTCTTAGGGCCAATACCATATTAATCTCCTATGAACTTATAATCATTTTCTGTTACTACTGTAGCATCTTCCTTGATGAAGGTAGAATGCTGCTCAGTGCAAGGGATGTATCTGTATGTGACACACATTCAGGCAGTGATCCATAATGTCTCTTTTCTTATAGTTTAGTGAGGTACACCTCAGGTCATTTGCACCCACGTGGACTATAATACAGTCATATTGGTGATGCAGTAACTTGAATATCTGCATTATATGGTGGACCCTAGCAATTAACTGTTATCTTCTCCTTGTCCATCCTGGTGAGAGGAGTTTCTGTGTGTTATATGATAGAATCCCCTACGACAAGAGTACTAGGTAAAAGTGTTTGCTTGCCTTATGGGCTTTGTTCTTTGGGGATTATTGGGAGTAGGCTTATGTTTAATCTTAGGTGTTGCTTTTGATGTGTGTTTTAGTGATTGCTGAGGTAGGTGTTGCAATTTGACAGTTTAGGAGGTCTTTGAGGTTTGGAAAGGTTTATTTTAAGTGCTTTGGCATAAGAAGGTCTATGTGTGTGTGGTAAGTGGTAAGTATGAAGGATGTAGTGTGAGTGTTTTTGACAACCTTTATACATTAAATATGTCTTCTTTATACATCACATATATGTCTTCATTGTACATTACATATATGTTTTCTTTCTTTTCAACAGTTGTCATTTACTCCAGCATTGCATAAATTCCCGGCTTTCTTTAAAACTCACTATTCATTTGCATTATTCTACATATATTGTTCTTACAAGTTCCATTTATCGCTCTGTAATTTGTTTCTTCCATTTTCTAAAGATCCCACCTCCATTTCTTTACCTCTTTTACAATATTCAGTGAATCAATTATATTTGGTTTAGAATAGATCTTGCTTTTAGTAATTACTCTTTTGGCAACTAATAACACTAAACTTTGTAAGACCTTAACATGCTTAGGCAATTCAGATCCAGTATTCTAGCTCAAAATAATAATTTCTTTAGTTATAGCTATTTACTCCCAGAACACGGCTGAAAGAGTAATCTGTAGCGAATTTTCAAAATCCGCCAAATCATTATACTCCAAAACATATGTTCTTAGTTACCTCTCTCTTTCTCATCAGACTTCCATCAATTGCTATTTTTGTGAGGAAAAATTCTTTGGAATTTGTTTGTGGCATAAAAATACCTATGCAAATACTTCCAAACAAAAATCCTAAACCTTCTGAACTGTCTTTTGCATATTTGGAAGCAATACAGATGTTCCCTCATTCATAAATTGCATTCCCAGTTCTTCTACCAATTTTTTTCTAACCACTGAGGATAGTTACCATGTAATATTTAATATGGCCTAATGATTATCCATTTTTTTAACAGGAGCTTCTGTTCTATGCTGATTAAAACTCAGCCTGAATGGATCTTTCACTTCTCTATCCCTTTCCCTTTCTCTTTGTCTATAATCTGATATCCATCCCTGGTAAGGAAAGTAATCTCTAACTTTGGTTTGGCCTCATACCCCTCTATTACTTTTCCCTCTTTAGATATTTGTTCCCAGTACCCTGGCTCCTTTGCCATTTTTCTCCAGTAAATTCCAGCCCTATTTTGCCTATTTTCTATACCCCATACTTGCAGTCATTTCTATTGGCAATATATCTTTTTCTTCCCATTCCTGTGCTGCCTTAGTTGTTAGAATACATTCAGATACATTATAAGTACAATATTATGTAGGTTGTTGTTATTCCCATTGAGGATCTACATCCAGAATCCTATTCTCTTGAACTTCTTTCTGGCTTCCTCATCATCCCTTTCCACTTTGATTGAGAACTTTCTGGTCGTTTACATATATGAGCCTTAACTGCATAGCCTTAATGTATCCATTCAAATCCTGTAATTCTAAACAACCTTGTTCTGTGGGGAGGATACATTTTCCAGTTTAACTCGTGTCCTCTTCTCCTCCCCAAAAATTCCTTTGACTATTAATTATTATCCAAAACATCTCCTGTGATTGATAAAAATATGCCTGACCTGTATACAAAACTGAAAGGAATAAAAATATTTTCACTGCTTGTATCTTACTATCCGTATCCACAATCAAGAACTTCCACTTTCTTAGTTTTTGTATTATAGCCAAAAACACACAGTAACAAGAGCAAAACCAGGAAAAATAGATCCAAACCGCTAGCAGAGACAATAGCTCAAATGGCAATTTTAAATCTTCTTTATTCCAAATGACGAAACAGGAAAACAGGAATTTAAAACAAGCGCTTTCACCCGGATCCTTCCGAGCTTTCTCAAGTCAAACAATAAAAAGTACAGAGCAAGTGCTTAAATACAATTGCTAATTAATTCACGTGTCAATCAATGCACCATATTTCTTACAAAAATATGTGTTTGTTAAAAAAACATTTGCAACAGTGTTAAAATCATGTTAATGCTGGGAGAAGTCAATATGATTAAAACTGGAAAAATATGTACTTATTTTATAGTTTACCATGCACAAACTCCATTGGTTGTTCGTTTATTAATATTTGCTTCCTACCTAAATATAAAATGGCATCTGAGTACTTAAATGGCACTTTGAGTATTGGTTCCGTTCTAAGACTTAGAAGGGCCAGACTCTAGTAGTATTTGTTACACCTTGCAGCTCATTTCCAACATTTTTTAAATTAGACTTTTGTAGGGAGGGGGTTGATTTTTATTGATTTTAATCTATTTATGATTTTTACATGAAGTATTTGCACCAGCAAGATTCATCTTGCATTATAGGTTGGATACAAACACCAAGAATTAAATCAGAAGTAATAATATGTTTACATGTCAAATCACATAACAATTTAAAATTGCTATGGTTCCAATTTTAATTTTAATTAATTCAATCATTTTATATTTGGTTCACAAGTAACAACATGAGTAGGTATGATGCATTTTGCATTTTAGGTAGGAAGCAAATATTAATAAACGAACAACCAATGGAGTTTGTGCATGGTAAACTATAAAATAAGTACATATTTTTTCCAGTTTTAATCATATTGACTTCTCCCAGCATTAACATGATTTTAACACTGTTGCAAATGTTTTTTTTAACAAACACATATTTTTGTAAGAAATATGGTGCATTGATTGACACGTGAATTAATTAGCAATTGTATTTAAGCACTTGCTCTGTACTTTTTATTGTTTGACTTGAGAAAGCTCGGAAGGATCCGGGCGAAAGCGCTTGTTTTAAATTCCTGTTTTCCTGTTTCGTCATTTGGAATAAAGAAGATTTAAAATTGCCATTTGAGCTATTGTCTCTGCTAGCGGTTTGGATCTATTTTTCCCAGTTTTTGTATTATCTTTTGTTTAGTCTCTTCCCACATATCCTTAGCTGCTCTATCAGAATCCTTTTAATCCATACATTTAAATATTTTATCTTATCTTGTCCCCATAAATATGGGTATTGCTAAACCAGTTCATATGTGGCTGTATATTTTACTGCTATGTCCTTTGTTTTATCTTCATCACCTTTATATTTAGAAAAGACTGGAAACTGTCTCAATATTTTCCAGAGCACTAAAATATGCTTTTCTGGATTTAACAAGTACAAAATAATATCATCTACAAATAAAGCTAACATTTCTTAATTACAATACCAGTTATATCCTGTAATTTATGTGTCCCTTATTTTCCTTGCCAATGCCTCTAAATAGGACTGACCTTAGGCAAAATGGACCAGTTTGGCCAAATAGGGCGCAACTGCCTCAGGAGACCCCACAGTAGGATATGAAAGGGTCGTTATGCTTTATTTGTCCAAGAGATTTTCTGAGATACTCTGAAGCAAACTGCAAGGCCTTTTCCTAGTGTTAGTCTTGCTGCATTAGTAATTAGTGGGGTAGTTAGTGGGGTAGACAACATTTTGTATCATGTATTGCACTAATGGTTAGTCCAGTGCTTTTTTATTGTTCACAGTGCTAGCTGCTCATACACCCATAGTGGTCAGTTGCTGTTACTGACTGCTCATTATGGTTTTCCACCCAAAAGTGGTTAGGTTACCCAACTGGTTTTCTGGACTATTCTAGTTACTGTCTCAAAAGATAACACCAGGCTTCATTAGTATACTGATAACAAGATACTACAGTTTCTTTTGCTTCTCTTTATGACATTGGATTTATGCTAATGAAATACAAGAAATAACTGGAATAGTCAATCTCAGACAATATGAAATCACCAGTACACATAAACAAAATAAATAAGGAAATAAAGTAATAATAGATATTGTGATGTGAGGTAACCTCTGATCACTAAGATATCTGAGAAAATATTATATTAGAAAAATGCTTACCGCTGTCATGTGTAGCAGCAAAATAATCCCAGAGAAGTGAAACATGAGGTATGTGTGGTGAGTGAAAGGAGACAAACGTGGATAGAAAAAAAAAGATTCACTTGGAAGAAAGAGGAAAAACAGTGACACGAATGGTTTAAATCATAAATGTGCTACAGAGTATCACACTTTCAAAGTCACATACAAACTGGGGGGGGGGGGGCAAGCAAAAACTTAAATCTAGAAAATTACTGAAATGGATTGGAGTGGAGTGTTCAGGGGAAGTGTATTGTAAAAAGATGGACAAACAGTGTGGGTTCAACCTCTTAGTGGAAGAAATCTGGACAAAGCCTGACAAAGTGGGGGTGGGGGGCAAAGGCCCAAAAATAGGGACACATTTTAAATATTGCTCTTATAATCTTAGAAAGTTGCTAGATTAACAGGGCTTGTGTGAACATACATTTTTGGAAGGATCTGAAACTCAAGTGTCTGTCATTATTTGGTGACTTCAGTCATCAGATTATCCTGGTGATTTGTCAGAAAACCACAGATTTTACAAGGAACAGAACAAATATATGAGGCGAAAATCTAGACAATTAAGAGGTATGTGTGGGTTTTATATGTTCTCTCTCTACATCCATGTGATGCTTCTTATGCTATCCCAATTTTCTAACAACAGCCAAAACAGGATGCTTGGTGACTACCGTAAATTATTCCTCAATCCATACTGTCAGCCTTGTGACCTATGCTATGGCTGGAAAAGTTCTGGGTGCATTCGTCTAGTTTAATAAATAAATAAAAAATAAACCTTTAGAAATAGTTATGTGGGATAGTGTGCAAACAAGCAATGTAATTTCTAAGAAGAGGCCTGAGATTACTGCTGAGTGTTTTGAGGATATTCAACAATATTGTGTGGTTGTGGTAATGCATTGACTAACAACGTGTGAGAGTTAACTGTGTAAAAAACTTCAGCCATTCAGAACAAGTGCAGGTGATGAATTGGCAGCCCATGAAGGACGAAATATGAATGAGAATATATAATGGAGGTGAAAATTTTTCATGTCCCCCTCCCCTCAGTCATGCAGCCCAACTGACTAATTTGTCCACTACTTCTTGGCATCTGAGTACTTTGGGCATTTGATGTGAGAGCTGGGGACCACGATGAGTCAGGCTTTACCAGGTTTAATGTGAGCTTCCTTCACAGTAGCATGGTCTTCCTGGGGATATCTGAAACACTTCTCTGAGAAGCTGGAGTATGTAGAGTTCTTACATTACAGAGAGAGGGTTCTTATTTATTTATTTATTTATTTATTTATTTATTTATTTAATTTGTTAACCAAGGTAGAGCACCAATTCACCTAGACAATTATCAGGCTCATTTCAGTGTAAAGTACACAGACAAAGAAAAAATACTCCTTAATCAATATTAATGCAACAGTACTAATATAATAACAAGTATGCAGAGAGTCACAATTCAGGATAGTATGTAGCACCCATCAACATACTCCTTGGTAAATGTATTACAATAAGTCTGTCAGTATAGTTAGTTAGTTAATAAGAAAAATATTTGTACACTATCATAACATTATATAGTACAATGTTCCTATTGAGAAAATAATATATAATGAACAAACTATTTGCAGTAGGTACTATTGCTGGTCATGGGATGTGAAAGGGAATAAGAAGTGAGTCAAGTGAAGGGGAAGGGGAGAGCTAGAAAAAAAAGCGAAAAAAATAAAAAAATAGAAAAAATGTTGGGGGTTGACAAGGGGAGGTGCGTAACCATCTCTTACCCAGGTTCAGGAAATGCATACTGTACTGAAGGAATTTGGAAACATGTTTACTGGTAAGCCATGTCAAACCCACCAGATGAAGCACCGTTAATACACAGTGCCTCAGCAACCCATTAAACAGGCCCCTTATAGTGTGCCTGAGCAACTTAAGCAGACCCTGAGAGATGAAGTACAGGAGAATTTGAATCTTTGGGTAGTCTAGGACTCCAATAGTTTACTTCTGTTTTAACATGTCTTATGACAAAATGCAGTTTAATAAATAAACATATTGAGCCACATTCATGATGGCTTGCACGGAGTGTACAAGTAGAGTAAGACTCCATGCAGCCATCATGTCCAACGAGCGATCCAGGAACAGCGTGTAAGAGAGATCCTAAAACGTCTCCTACATGGACAGGGCTGGGATATGCAAATTACCTCACTTGCAGCCAAAAGGCATGCAAATGAGGTAAATGTGTGATCCAGGAAGCACAAACCTGTCCGAGTAGGAGCCATGTTAGTTGTAGAAATGTACTCAGTTGACAACTGAGTACCGTTCTGCAAAGAGCACAACGGAGCCTCGTCAGCTCCAAATAAAGGTTGTATATGGTTGAGGAAGCATGCCAATGGCCAAATATACTGCCATTGGAAATGTTCCCAGATGCAAAATTAAAATAAAAATATATTTTTTTCGGCGATTTCTGATGTTTAAGCGTAGTGCAGCGCAAACAGGGTGCACTATAAAAAACATAAAATAAGAAAATAAAAGCCACAGACGTGGAATTTATGAAAATTGTTAAATTACAATGTAAGGGAATAGCAGGATGAAGACAACATGGCCACCGAGTAGGGGCTGCTAAGGGGAGAAGCCCAGACTAAGACATGTTACCAAGCATTAGTAGGCAATCCTATGTAAATGAGTGTTAGGATAGTGAATCGCACTTTTACATAGCAAATGAGCACAATCAGTGGAGTGTAGGAGTAGGATATGGGGAGTAACAGAGTAGGAGATAGGTGACATCACAAAGGGGGTATGTATGAAAGTAGTGAAGCTCATTGGAGCAGAGTGGCATGTGTTAGCTGTCAGTTATACATCATGGAAAGAGGTGTGTCAACAGGTAGGCCAGGGAAAGCCAAGAAATGGAAGGTTTATACTGTGGATAACACCAAAGTTTCTTGCTGAGCGGGTATGCACGCGTGTGCGTGACTACAAACTCGAGTAAGACAGAGTGCGTGCGTGGAAGCGTGAGAGCGTGCATTTGCACCGGAGTAAGCATTTATAAGGCTGTTTACAGACCTGTAAGCGCGTTTGCGTTGGTGTGCACGTGTTTTTAACCTGAATAAGCAAGTATTAGTCCATCTAAGCATGTGTGCACACGTGTGAGCTGCTGTGAGTGTGTTTGCACTTGTATGCGCGTTGCTCCCCCCTGAGAAAACAGAAAGGAAAAAGGAAGCACAACAAATAGTAGGAAGCTACCAGGGAATACTAGTAGAGCTAGCAGGTGCAAACAATCAGAATCAGGCAATTACACAGGCAGAACACTAGCCCAGCCAAGCACTTAAAACTCTACAAACAACAGTACGTTTTTTTTCTCTCAAGAGACACTGCAACAATGGAGTAAGCTAATAGAAGTGAAAACTGAAAAAGCTTTACTCAGACAAAAAATGCTAGGGGCTGCCATTGCTGTTATAAGGCAACATATGCAAATTGCTGAGGGTGGTGACAATGCAAGTGCTGCTGGACAACCCACAGTGAGGAGATGGAGAAGAGTGTACAGGCCCAAGGTCACCTACCAGGGTTTACATGAGCTGGAGATAGTGGAGCACTATAGAGTGGACAGAGACCTCCTGCAGTAAATTGTTGAGCTGTGCAGGCCACGCCTCACACACAGAACCAACAGAGGGGAACCCATCCCAGTGGAAACCAAGGCATGTGTTGGCCTAAGAATACTAGCAACAGGTACCTTCCAGAGACTAACTGGTGATATGATGGGGATATCACAGGCATCAGCATCCAGGATACTGCACCAGTTCCTGGATGCCATGTTAGCACATGTCAGTGATCATGTATATTTCCCCAATTCCCGTGAGGTATTGGTCAGCAATATGCGTCTCTTCCAGCAAATAGCAGAATGCCCTAAGGTAGTGGGTGCAATAGACTGCACGCATATACGCATCAAAGCACCAGCCGATGAGCGGGGTAGGGCCTACATTATCCACAAGGGCTTCCCCTCCATCAACTGCCAGGTTGTGTTTGATACCCAGGGCATAATAATTAATGTGTGTGCTGGCTGCCCTGGAAGCTACCATGATTCCCATATCTGGCATCTGACACAGCTGTACCAGACATTTGCCAATGGGGACATCCCACATGGTCACCTAGTGGGGGATGCTGGCTATGCACTGGAACCGTGGCTAATGACACCCATCAGAAATGCACACACACCTGAACAGGAACGTCATAATGAGGCACACGCACAAACACGAAATGTAATCGAGTGTGTTTTTGGGTTGCTCAAATCATAGTTCCAGTGCCTGGGCACATCTGGTGGAGCCTTGCAATACTCACCAACTACATGTACCCAAATTGTCATGGTATGTGCCATGCTACATAATATGATTCTGCAAAAACAGCTACAGCAGGACCAGCATAGGCCTGGGCCAAACAGCCCCCCACCATTGCCAAGGCCATCACAGGCAGAGCGTGACTCGGAGGAGGAACAACCTGAGCCTGCCCCAGTAGGCAGAAGGAGGCATGCCCAGTATGCCTTGGCCTTGGCAAAGAGGCAATGCATAGCACATAAACTGGCTCAGTAGGAACCCTGGAAATGATACCTCTCTCTGACTCCCACATATAGTGAAAGGGATGCCTAAGTTGACACAACCTGCTTTCAAACATGTGCAGGGAGTGTAGTATGTGCATCCGACATAGGCAACCCAGCGGCACCACTTGAGGCATGATTGCCATGTGTTAAGCAATGTAAGGTAGTGCTAAACAGCATTTACCACCATGTAGTATATGCAAACTTGATGACCTTGAGTATCATCCTACCCTCACCAAGCATGATGCCACAATATGAAGACAAGATGATCAATTACAACAATTGGCTTAAGTATTGATGTCAGTGAAAGGGGATCCAATGCCTGTCAGCCTGGGATGACATGCTCGACAAGACATGATGCTTCACTAGGGATGGCTTTCACCTGTCACCTGTGGTCTTTTGGATATTGCCAAAGGCTCTTGTCACGCCCATAGTGCCTTTTTCAGGTAAGGCTCAAAAGACAAACCCACCTCCATAGGTATCACAAGGGATAAGAAACTAGAAGTAATGCTACTCAATGCCAGAAGTCTAAACCACAAGATGCACGCACTCCAAACTCTCCTCAGCATGGAGAATGTCGATATCTGTGCAGTAACAGAAACCTGGTTCAAGGCTCCCAAGAGCACCCTAGCACTAACAGGTTACACCTCATACCATGCTTTACAGCCAAAAAACATGGAACAAACTACAAAAGGAGGGTGAGTATCAATATTTGTCAAATATACCCACACACCCAGGTTGGTGGCACGGCATGAAGCATCAGAGACTATCCATGTGCAACTAACAGTGGGTAAAACCGCCTTCCAGTTCATAGCCTGCTACAGACCACCCTCCTAAACCCAGGAACCCCACTTGGCCAACTGGAGAACACATGAAAATATGAATGTCTCCCCAAACACCATTATATTGGGTGACTTCAACTACCCGAACATAGACTGGGGGCATTACCCTAGCTCCAACACCCTAGCCCAAAGGTTCCTAGAATTTATAAACTCAAATGCTATGGAACAACTTGCTACCACTCCCACAATTGGGGAAAACATACTGGACCTGATCATCACCAACATGCCCAAGACCAGAAGTGTATCGCTCACTGGTAAGATCAGACCATAGAATAATCTCACTGGATATTCACATCCCGACCCCAGCCCATGGCCAGAAAACCACAGTGAAAAACTTTCACTAAAGCAAATGTCACACTCCTCCAAACCTAGGTGGAATCCTTCACAGCTCCTATGCCTGTGGAAAATATGGCCCAGACCTCAGAACCCTTTATAAACGCATTCTATGAACACCTGCAGGAATGCATGGATCATGCAATCCCAAATAAAACCAAGACCCAATCCTCCAAAGGCAGGCATCCTGTCTGGTGGACCACAGCCATAAACAAACCATACAATACAAGGAGGAAGCTACTATATGATAGAGCAAAATCCCAAAAAGGGAAGGCATCTCTGATCAGTATTATTAAAAAACTACGGCCACACATAAAATCGTCTAAGGCCATCTTTGAGATACAAATTGTACAGGACACTAAGGATAATCACAAGGCTTTCTTTAGTTATGGTAGGAACCTGGGTGGGAATTCCCAGATATGCTCAGAATTAGTCCAAAATGACAAAAAATACACCAAATCCACAGACATTGCCAACATCCAAGCTGACAGGTTCAGTGCAAACTCCCCCCCCCATCCCCACCAAAAGGGCAAATATCTATCCCAGCAGAGTGCTGGCCCCTGACATCTCAGATACTCAGGTAACAGCCAGCCTCTCCAGAGCAAAACACACAGCATCAATGGGATCAGACGGTGTCCTGGGCTGTGTCCAACATGAACCCCAAGAAGAATTGAACACAAACATAAAACCACTGTTCAATCTCAGCCTTACCACAGGATATGTACCCAAAGAGCAGTGTACAGCAACAGTGGTCCCTCTCCACAAAGGTGGTGCCTTAATGGATACTGCAAACTATCGCCCCAGAAACCTGACTAGCTTGGTCTGCAAAGCTATGGAAAGGATCATCATGAACCTCAGAAATAAAGATATTGGGGACCTACAGACACTGGATCCTACCCAGTTTGGCTTTGTTAAGGGCAGATCCTGCCTCTTAATCCTGGTTGAGTCATTTGAAACAGTCACCAAGGCCATTGACGAGGGGAAGGTGGTCCACACAGCCTACCTGGACCTCGCAAAAGCCTTCCATACAATACCCCACTTGGTCAGTATAGATAAGCTCACCAACTTCAATATAAACCCCTATGTCACTAGATGGGTTGCAAACTGGCTCAAGAACAGAACCAACATGGTCAGAAATGCTGGAGCCATGTCAGACCCCAAACCAGCTACAAGTGGCATCCCACAATGGCTCAGTCCTGGGACCTCCCTTGTTTGGTATATATTTCTCGGAGGTACAGGCCAACACAAAAGGACTGTGGCTGAACAAGTTTGCAGATGACTACAAACTGGGTGCCATAATCGACCCTCCAGCTGACACAAGCATCCTACAAAAGGGCCTCATAGAAACAGACAACTGGTGCCAGAGACATGTCCTCAAGCTAAACGCAAAAAAGTGTATAGTCATCCCCTTTGGCAAAAACTAAGTGCCCACAAATTACCACATAGGTGGTAACCCATTAAGTATGGAAGAAGTGATAAGGGGCCTGGGGACCCAAGTTGATAGCAATCTCTCATTCGACAACCACATGGCCAAAGTGTTTAGAAAAACATTTCATATAGCTCACCTAATCATGAAGGTATTCACATCTAGATCAGGGGAGGTCATCATCGTGCCTCTGTACTCATCCCTCATCAGGCCCCTAATTGAGTACAATGCCCCTTGTGGGATGTACCTTATCAGGCACCTGCAGCAGCTGGAAAGACCACAAAAGTACCTCACCAGGAGGATCAAAGTGCTCAAACAGATGCCTTTTGCTGCCTGGTTAAAGAAACTGCAGCATCACTCAGTGGCATACCGCCTGCCCAGAGGCAATCTGTGCCTGATGTATAAAGCCATGTCCAACCTGGAATCAATGGACATGCTGCACCTCGGAAAATCCGAATCCCATCAAGCTATGTGCTCAAGAGACCTGAACTTCAGGACTGAAATAAATAGGACATGCTGGAGTGACAGATTCATAACCCAGAGGCTCCCTCCACTCTAGAGTAAACTCCCACTCCAGGTTAGCCAGAGTCCCTCATTGACTCTCTTCAAGAGGAATCTTGATGAGTGGATGGGAGATTGTAGGTTTACCCTGGGTATCACTTCTATGTCACTGTTAGACAGAGGTACAGTATACTAACCTTGAAAAATATCATGGCAAACTCCACTTAAAATGTGTATTGAAAGCCAAACACACTCTGGCTAGGATTATAAATGCCCTAGGGCAGATAGCCTAGTATGAACCTATGAACAGAATCACACACACCATCTAGTACAACTGTGGTCAATGTGGAGTAATGTTTGGCAATGTCCACCCAAGTTGGTGAATACACAACAATGTTGGACAAGCCTGGTTTAAGTAGGCCATAGCTGAACAAAATGCAACATGCTCATAGTTGCCCAAATGGCCCTTAACCAGTCTGGTCTGCTCAGTATGAGCATTTAAAGCAGTGATGGGACTCAAACCCATGATACAGTGCACCATAGTGAAAGTACTGAACCACTACACCATGAGAGTATTGCAGCGTTCAGCCAGTATGAAAGAATGTTGACAAGTCTTTGCAAACTATCCCATGGAAACCCTGCAGGCACAGCATAATCCCTGTTGAGTTATGACACAAAGGAGTCTGGCAGTAAGAACACAACATGACTTCCAACACACACAGTATAAATGTCAGTATTGGTCATGTTCACACACAACCACAAATGTAGTGGACTTCAGATCACAACATATGGAAAGGTCACACTGGGCATGCTCACACACTTGGATAAATGAGACATATGTCAGGCAACAAACCATGGAAAGCCTGAACTGGGCATGCTCACACACTTAGGCAATGTCTGAGTATAGCAGTCGGCCACACATATCTGGCAGTTGTATGTGTTAAGCCAGGAACCTCCCATGATCCAGCAATCCGCCCTGTGCACACAGTTAAATGACAACAGACGCAAATATTAGTATACTGGAACCCTGTCATGATTAAACATGTTACGCAGATACACAAGTTGTTCATAGAAACCGGGAAAGCTACGGCAATAAAGACCTGCAAACAGTATCAGCAACAAATATTGTGCATCCTGAACATAAACATAGGTGCAGAGGTCGATATTAGGCTGTCTGCCCTAGGGAATTCATAAGCCTAGGCAGAGTGTATTTGGCGCCCCCCTCCCTATTAGAGTAGCCTACTGTGCCTCTGTAAAGTAGGTCACAGAAGGCACCCTTTAAGGCTAGTTTGCTGTACCTCTGTCAAGAAGGGACACAGTGGAGATCCCAGGGGTGAATTTGCAAGTTCCCATCCATGCGGCTGGATTTTACTGGAAGAGGGTTGGAGAGGGGCTATGTCTAACTCTAATTGGGATTCAATTCCAGAGTGAGGGGAGCCTCTGGGAAATGAATCTGTCCCTGCAGCATGGCCCATTTAGTTTTGTGCTGAGGTTTAAGTCCCTGGAGTGTGTAGCTCTAAGGGTCTTGGATGCTAGGAGGTGGAGCATGTCCATTACTTTTGGGTTTGACATGGCTGTGTACGTCAGGCATAGATTACCTCTGAGTAGGTGTTAAGCAACTGAGTAGAGCTGGAGATCCTTTAGTTGAGCTGCATAGGACATCTGTGTGTAGCCCATGATCCTCTTGGGGAGGTACTGTTGTGGTCACTGTAGTTGCTGCAGGTGTTGGGTAAGGTACACCCCAAAAGGGGCATTGTAGTCAAACATGGGCCTGATGAGTGACTAGTAGAGGGCCACAATGACCTCCCATGATCTACATGCAAACCCCCATGTGATAAGGAGGGCTATATAAAGGTCTTTGCAATGACTCTGCCAATGTGATTAGCAAAGGAGAGGTTACGATCTATGTTGGTCCCCAAATCTGTAAATACATCTTCTGTACTTAATGGATTACCACTCATGTGGTAATTTGTGTGCACCTTGTTTTCCCCAAAGGGGATGACTATGCATGTCTTAGCATTTAGCACGAGGCCATGGCTCTGGCAACAAGCATCCATCTCTGTGAGACCCTTATGGAGGAAGCATGTGTCAGCTGCAGTTTCACTTATGGCCCCCGGTTAGCAGTCATCTGTGACGTTTGTTAGACATAATCCCCCCCGTGTTAGTCTGAACCTCAGAGAAGTACATACCGAACAGGACAGGTCCCACAACTGAGCCCAGTGAGACACCAGTTGTAACTGGTCTGGAGTTGGACATGGCACCTGCAAGTCTGACCATGTGGGTTCCATCCCAGAGGCAGATAGCAACACATCTAGTGATATAGGAGTTGATATTTAAGCTGGTAAGCATATTTATGATGCCTGAGTGGGGTATTGTGTTGCAGGCTTCTGCAAGGTACAGGTAAACTGTGTGAACTACCTTGCCCTCATCCATGGCTTCAGTAACCGTTTCAAAGATATGAACTATGTGTAAGAGGCAAGATCTGCCCTTAACAAAGCCGAATTGTGTATGATCCACTGTCTGGAGGCTCACAATGTTTTTGAGTCTGACTTCCATGATAATACGCTCAATAGCTGTTTCTACCACACTAGTCAGGCTTATAGGGTGATAGTTCCTGTGGTCCGTTGTGGCACCACCTTTGTGGAGTGGGAGCACTGTATGTGCATGCCATTCTCAGGGTACATGTCCTGTAGTAAGGCTAAGTTGGAACAGTGACTTAATGTGAGTGTGCAGTTCTACTCAGAGCTCATGTAGGACACAGCCTGGGACACCGTCCAGTCCCATACATATGCTGTGTTATTTGCTGTGGAGAGGGCACCTTTCACCTGTGCATCTGTGATGTCAGGGAGGTTACATTCATTTGGGATGGGCATCTGTACCCTTGGGGGGTAAGGGGGGGGGGACGTTTGTGCAGACTCTATCTGCCAGGGTGTAGGCTATGTCCTTAGGTTTGGCATATTTTGTGCTGTTATGCAACAATTCAGAGCATATCTGGGTGTTTCCACACATATTCCTGACATAACTAAAGAAGGCCTTGTGATTATCTGTAGTGTCTGGTCAATTTCACTGTCAAAACTTGCAAGTGATGATTATATGAGGGATTGAAGTGTCTTGCCAATACTGTTCAGAGATGTCCTCCCTCTGTGGGATAATGCTCTGTTATGTAGTAGCTTCCTCCTTCTGTTGTACAGCTTATATATGGCCGTGGTCAACCAGACAGGTCTCCTGTTTTGGAGGAGTCATGGTTTTATTTGGGATAGCATGATCAATGCATACCTGCAGGTGCTCATAGAATGCGTTTGTAAAGGATTCTGCAGATTGGGCTGTATTATCCCCCAGCACGGGGCCTTTGAAGTATTCCACCCCAGTCTTCACAAGTGCAAAGTCTGCTTTTGAGAAATTCTTTACAGTGATTTCCTTAGCTGGGGGTGGTGACGGGATATGGATGTCCAGGGAAAGTTGTTTATGGTCTGATCTTAACAATGAGGGTTCTACCTCTGGTGTGGAACACAGAGTCCCCATGTTGGTGATGATTAGGTCCAATATGTATTCCCCCTTGTGGCTGTGGTGACTGGCTGTGCAATAGCACATGGATTCACAAATTGTAGTGGCTGTAGGGTGATGTTGTTGAGGCCTGAGTAGTATCCCCAGTCAATATTCGTGTACCTGAAGTCAACCACTATAATGGTGTGTGTGAAGACCTTCATATCCTACACTGTTCCCAGGAAAGCCGAGTGTGGTTCCTGGGTATGAGGGGGTGGTCTGAACTACACACCAAACCAAAAGGCAATTTTGCACAATGGTAGTTGTATATGTATGGCCTTTCATGCTTAGTGCAGTGGACCAACCCAGAGGTGTGTGTATCTGTGATGTATATGGATACACCCCCTAGTTGTGTTGTGTGTTACAAGTCCTGTGGTCACAAAGCATGGTATAGAACATAACCTGGCAGTGCCAGTGTGTATATGTCACCCTGAACTAGGTGTCTGTTAATGCACAGATATTGTTATCCCCCATACTGAGGGATGGTAAAAGATGTGCATTCCTCTTTGGAAAGACTGATGATGTCAGCACCCTATAAATACAGCAGGAGAAGGGAAATCATCCAGTAATGCGAATAGTGCACTGCGCTAATGCGTTTCTCTCTCAAGTATCATAACATAGGTAGGGGTTTGAATCCTGCAAACACTGTGTGTGGGGGGGGCAGGGGGGGGTGTATGTATGCAATTCTCTGTGAAATAAATGGCCTTTTTGAAGACTGGGATAACACACTAAAAGATGTACATTCCTCTTTGGAAAGACTGATGATGTCAGCACCCTATAAATACAGCAGGAGAAGGGAAATCATCCAGTAATGCGAATAATGCGCTGAGCTAATGCGTCTTTCTCAAGTATCATAACATAGTTAGGTAGGGGTTTGAATCCTACAAATGCCATGTGTGTGTTTGTCACACAGTTTGTCAATGTGTTGTGTGTTTTGCTTTTGTTATTATATGACATATTATTATAACAGTAATTTCAATGCACACATCAGGTATGTGTGTGCCACATACAGATATGTACCTGTGACCTTTAATAGTTCCTATGTGTGAAGCCTGCCTCATATGAATACAGTTGTTACCTTTGCCAGCATGTGCCGCAGCTTCCCAGACCTTAGGCCATACATGTATGTTGGTGACAATGCAGGCTACTGCAGTGATCTGTGTCCTAGGCCAACTATGTGACACACACCCATGAAAGCTTTAATAGATTAATGTTGGTGAGGGTTCATGTCTGGAGTATATGTCAGACATGTTAAAACACAGCAAAGTCTGTGAGTGATGGACATCCAGTGTAGGTGTATGGCAACTGTTGCCGATATGCATACAGACACCTTCTTGCTTAGGTGATACACCGAGGGACTGCAGAATACCTTTGGAAATGTGAATATCACAGGATAGACAAGATAACACTTGTCCACATGTACACACCATTACCCGTTCTACATGATGGGTGCTACCACCCACATGGTACTGTTGGAATACTATGTTAAGTACATGCCGATGACAATGCTACAGTTGCGTTACAGCAATACAGCATGGCTTGGACAACAGGTATCTGTCTGTATGATACCCTTGTGGTGGTTAGGTGTGTCATGTGTAGAATGCATTGTAGGCCACTCTATGTATTTGCAGTCGTGGATGGACATATCCGTATTGTGTTGACATGTACGTGAGACTGCTATATGCCAAAGAGTATTGTTCCCAGGGGTGTGTGGGGCTCAGTAAGAATGGCTACTGGTATAGTATAGTACTATAGGGATATCACTGACACCGGGTTCCTACATCTGTGTATCAGTTGAGGAGACACCCTGTAATGACCACTGAATGTCAGGCTATGTAGGCTGTGTATACTACCAGAATGCAGACCATTGACATTCGGAAACTGTATCACCCACAGCATACTGTCAAACTATGTCATGTTCCATGCTAACCATGTTCACAAATGTACACTTGCAACTCTGTGCTGCAAACATCACACATGTACTGTCCACACCTCATCACATGCAGGCACAGGTACACACAACAGCCACGTGGCACATGTGCAGACAGTACACTTTGGGAATTAACACTGGTGTATACAAAAGTACAATGTCAATCATAGTGTTAATGCATCATGCATGCTCGGATATACCCACAACGATATCATTACACTGTACTGTTAACAACATGTAATATTACTACAGTGCTATGTAGTCACTCTGTGCATCAGCACCATGCTATCCTGTTCCTGCATCAATGTTACAGATGGCAGGAGGTGGCACAGTTTCATCACATGCACAGGGTGTGTACTTGGTTTGTCAGAGTCTGCCATTGACACATCCAATCGACATGTATGTGTGTGTGTGTTAGTGAGGGACAACAGTACAACATGGGGCAATGTTGATGCGATGTGTGTGTGTGTGTGTGTGTGTGTGTGTGTGTGTGTATGTGTTAGCCCTAGGTGTTAGCATTATGTGTGTGTGTATGCATGCACACAGTTCCACCACATGGCTGCCATATACGGGTGTTTGTGGACAGCCACAGACTGTACCTGCCAGGTCATACAGATCACTGTCTCTGGCCATGGACATGGTACCTGTGCCTGGCAAGGGTGCTACGGACAGTATCAGGTACTAAGCCAGACTGGGTACTGTCATCAGAGGCAGTGGGTTGTTGACTGGACACATGTCCCTGCTGGGACTGTACAGAGCCATGTGCACATGGTCTTCTAGGACGGTCTAATGACAGCACAGACCCAGCATTGCTGGGGCTGGTACTGGCACTATGGGAGCGGCTGCAGGTTTGTTGTCATCTGTGACGACTGCCAGCTGATGATGTTGCTGGCATATGTCCACATTGATGCCTCAACCATCCTGCACTGCCCTGTCTCCTGGACATGTAGTTGTGGAAGAGCTCTAATGTGTCCCCCCAACGTCTATCAATGACCTCGCTGATATTACGGATGGCAGCCGCAACGTCACGCATAGTGTCATTCATAGCGGTGCGATGTGCTCTAAGCTCCCTCAGACCCTGTCTGGTGTACCGTTCCATACGTGCCTGTGCCTGCATTACAGCCCGGAACATAGCTGAGGTTGAAAGACCTCTGCGGGCACTTCTGACAGGGGCAGTACGACCACGGATGCTCCCACGAGAACCCCTGGACATCTGCCTGTGTGGTACCATGTCAGGAATCTGGCCATGGCTGCTGTGAGGGGATGCATGTGCCAATGATACCACACTACCCTGGTCAATGCCCACTGTATGCTGTCCCTCAGCTAAGTACATTGGTGACAATGGATGTATCGGCAGGATAACTGTGCGCATTGATGGGGTTGACTGCTGTGGAGTGTTGATTGGCTGACCAACGACAGACCCTGTCACACCTCCCTGTGCCATTACACATGTATCATCATTATTACTATCCCCAGCAGTGGCTTCAGGTTCCCTGCTGCACTCCACCAGAGCAACATCAGAACTTGTGAGAGGAAGATAGGAAACACAGTTTACAAATGTGTACACAATGTTAGCACACATGCACACAGGCACACAAGCACACAAGCACACAGGCACACAGGCGCACAAGTACACAGGCACACAGGCACACAAGCACATATAGGCACACAAGCACACAGGCACAATCCTCAGTACAGCAGATACAAACACAGACACACCTGCAATCCAACACATACACAATACTGTTTGAGGGTGGGTGACAGTATCACAAGGAAAAACATCACTGCACACATGTCAGCATGCAGATTATGTGTTGCACAGGAACATGCAGTGCAAGTGTAGACAGCCTTTGTTAATAACAGTATAAGTGTACTTGATGCTTGTGTGTAGTTGTTCAGTGATTGTCTCCACCCTGGGACACAATGTGTACAAGGACAGAACAATGTTGTGCAAGTGTTACAAGCTGTGGGTGCATATATTTGCACACACACACACACACAATACATGATGGTGCTACTCAAAAACTGCTATGTGTACTTTTGTGGTCAGTGGAACTGGATGTGGTGTAGTAACGTGAGCCATGATCAACATGCTTCTTGTGGTCAGTCAACAATATTAATGTGTGCCAGACAGGCAGCTAGCATGCTGTACCTGAAGTGCAGTAACATGACTACATCCACAATTCCACAGCCACTTGTTACATGGGTGTGTAAGGTGGCCAGTAGTGAGCATTGCCTAACATGAATGTATTATTTGTTCAAGACTGTTGCACAAAGACATGATAGGCCTCTACCCCTCAGGTATATTATGTGTGCTGCGTAGATGATAAGTGGGATACTTTAGGGTGGGCATACAGCAGGTGTCATAATTGGACATGTGTAGCAGGCTAAGGTGTAGTGTCTATGCCAAACATGTGTGTGTGTTGTGTACATGTGTATCAGGTATACCTATCCAATGTCCAGTACTGTGTTGCCACACGTGTGTCATGCTCTGTGTATTGCATGTGAGTGAGGCAGCTACTGAGAATAATGGAATATGCATAGTCTCACAGCAAACATGCACAGCATGCATTATGCGTAGGTGTGTTACATGTGCACACACTACACCTCCATATGACATGCACATGTCATTAGCAATAGTATTGTTATTACACACTCACCAGCATGGATTGGCTGCCTTGCTGTCACTCCAGAGGGACCTTCAAAAATATGAGAGTGATTGCCAGTGGCCACAACTGTGCCATTGATACTGTGAGTATAATAAAGTACAGTAGTACAACAGTTGGCTTTCACAGGTATACAGATTATACTCAGAATATCAATCTTGCAGAAGAATTGGCAGGTTAACAGCTACACACACAGTACACATCTCACACACGCATAAACTACCAGTACAGAGAACAGTCAACTACAGATATGGCATGTTACCTGCACACTCCATTTCAACATGCTGGGTGGCTCCGGCCTCCATGATGACACATGTTTGTGGATGTTGTTGTTGTTGGCCTGGAGCCACAACACTTAGGAGGTGCTCCTCCACACTGGTGAAGGGGGGGTGGATAGGTACCCCACCACCTGTGGCAAGCTGTTGTCTGTGGATATCAGACACACACTGCCAGACATGTCTAATTAAATCACTGCAGTGATGGCGTACCTGCTCATATGTCCAGTTATGCATGCCTATGTCATTTACCCGATGGACAAGATCTTGCCACAGTGCATCCCTCTCATGCTGGTTCTGGTTGGTCCTGGAAAATAGCACAGAGAAATTCTGCACCAGGCCCTGGTGGATCTCCTGATCCTCTGCTGCTGTATAAGGTGGGTTACGCTGATGCACCATCACCCTGGAAGGAAAAGAAAAATATGTGAGCAAGTCAAGTGGCACACTTAATATTCTAATGTACTGATATCACTTAACTGCCATATATAGCATCTGTCTGTCTATCAGGGGATACACATGTTCAATACCACATATCAGTGCTCAGCCCACAACTGTCTGACAGTGCCTGCCACACTCCATACAACAAACTAGTATACATCAGCACTCGGCACACTGTTTGGGATACAATGCACAACTTCACACTGGGGGTATGTATCAAGCTAATGGATGAAGAATATTGTCATCCCATGCAATGAATGCAATGCACATTTACAGTTTCAATGGTAATCCACCCTAGTCTTTGATGCCATACCCCTGCCTGACATATGTGCACAGTTGTTAATATAGCCAACATATTGCTGCCAGAGTGTACATGCTGCCAGGTACACACACATACCCTGTAACACACATGTGATTGCGGCCATGGTACAGGCATCATTACACACACATTACACATACATACAACACACAAATGTATGACGACACAGATGAGCATTAACTGTGTACCTTATAGTACTGTGTGCCCCTACTTACAGATACCTATGCATGAGGTATGTAATCTGTGCAGACTACAGGAAACACACCAGACAGTGTTACCAGGGAATGTGAACATACACCATACTGTAGTGTTTACGCCTACAACTTCAGGTAGTACAACAGTTCATATGTGAGCTGGATTCAACAGCAGTACCACTTACTGAGCATACATGTATTGCTTCTGCCTACAATGGGACACTGCAGTCGTACACAGTGAACTATGGCACAACATATGCCAAGCTACTATGTTTGCATCCCGATAACTGACACGTCTTTCTCTGGCCTCACACCTAGGACACAAACTACCATGACAGACACAAACTCACGCTAAGCTATCACACCTTTACAGACCTTGCACACAGTCAGTCTCACACTCATTCAACCTCACATAGCTGGTATTGCACTGAGTACATGTGTGTGTGCATTGTGTCATAGGTAGGTACTATGCTATTGGCCCTGGACCTAGGGCAGCCTAGCCATATGCTACCCTGCCCTTTGGGACACATGTAATGTGATTTTACTTGCTCCTGTGAAACGGTTACACAGAGGTGACTCACAGGGCATATTACCTATCTCCATAACATTCATCAGGGGTATGTATGACATCTACTAATAAGGAACCTTGTTTGTTAATGCTGGGTGGTTTAGTCCAGGGTATGGCATATTTGTGTATAGGAACCTGTACCTCCAGCATGTGCTGTTTAGTGCAGTGACAAGGATTAGGGCCCTAGGTCATGTAGGCTGGATGGATTGTGAGGTGTTGCCATGGTGGTTGGCCGACTGGTATGGGTGTGACATAGCTCTGTATGTCCAGCAGTGGTAACCTCTGTGTAGGAAGTATGCAAGGCACTCTAGCTGTGGTTTTGTGAGTCAGTCTGCATAGGGAATGTGTTTGAGGGCATTATCAGTCTTTGTTAGGTATGTCTGTGGCCTTTCCACTTGCTGTAGTTCTCATGGGAGGTACATACTGCATAGGACTTTGTGAGGTGTAGAGAGGTACACTGACTTACATTTCCCTAGCTGACACACCTTTTGTGATGACAAGTACCACGTACAGGGATTACAAGACTAGTGTGCTACTGTGGATATCAAAGGGGAGGCTATTGTACACCCGTGTCCCATGTTCCCTTCTGACACCTCCAGTGGTAGGCAGGCAACCACCTATGTGGTAGTTAGTGGGTAACATGTTTTGGAATGGGGTATGGTACTGCAGTATCAACACTGGTGTTCAGTCCATGCCTTGGTCACCAGGCACCTGTTGCAATACATCTGCCCCCATGTCCCCTTCTCTCACTCTCTCTCTCTCTCTCTATATATATATATATATATATATATATATATATATATATATATATATATATATATATATATATATATATATATATATATATATATATCAATATATACATATCTATATATATATGTATATATAAATATATATACATATCTACATATATGTATGTATATATATATCTATATATATATATATATATATATATATATATATATATATATATATATATATACACACACCGCTATATATAACCATATATATATATATATATATATATATATATATATATATACGTATCTATAGACATTCATATCTATCTGTATATATGTATGTATCAACATATATATCTATATATGTATGTATCTATTATATATATATATATATATATATATATATATATATATACATATTCTAGCTATCTATATATCTCTATCTATCTATACATACCTCTCTTTCGATGTATATATATATATATATATATATATATATATATATATATATATATATATATATATATATATATATATATATATATATATATATATATATATATATATATATATATATATATATATATTTATATATATATATATATATATATATATATATATATATATATATATATACACACACACACTTCTAAACATCCATTGCTGTACATATACATGCACATCTAAGCACATAGACTGGCCACCTTTCATGGTTGGAATATCATTTCTGAAACAGTTGTGAGACATACCATTCTGTAATGATATTGAACAGTGTTGTGCAGAATGCATTATGCTGTCCTCAGGCCGTATAGCTGTAGCAGGCCTCACTGGCTCAGTCCCACAGACATTCACCACCACATGACATATACCTGCACTGCATGCTGTTTTCAATGCCACACACTACAACCTACATTGATATGTGTACATAGCAACCTTCAACTACATATGTATGTCCAGCCTTCACTAACAGTTGCAGTATGTCCCTTGCCCTATGCACATCTGCATATACATATAGATACAGACTGCTAACACATATGGAGGGTTCACAGTATGTAGATTACCTTTCAGACACATCATTCAGATGCCAGCAAATACATATCTGTTACATACATTACCTTTGTATTTCTCATCTCTGTCAGTTGTACCTGTTGATGTGTTGTATTTCTGTATTTTGTGGATTGGTGTCTCTGACAGTTTTTTTCTTTTGGCTTGCTGGCTGGCTTGCTTGCTTTTTTTTTTGTTTTGGTCTCTGTCTATGTCTGTCTCTGCCTCTCTCTGTCTCTGTCTCTCTCTCTCCCTCCAGTTGCTGCAATGATATTATTGCATGTGTGGACTGGCAGTACAGGCTGCTTTTGTAGGTATCTGCACATGTGCATGTGATGGCCTCTGCACCAATTGGTGGCCAGCATTTAGTAATTGCATGCAGCCTGCTGTGTGGTAATTGCAGTTCTCACTGTGATTTCAGGACACTGCCATAAAATGATAGGTTAGGTAGGCGTAGGCCTTTCAGTTTTGCAAGGTGGGGACTATGCTAGTTTGCTGTGGACACTGTTGTGTCAGTCAGAAGGTTGGTATATCTCTCATATCTGAGGCTGTGTTGTAGCCACTGAAATGCATGTTGTACTGAAACCTGGCTGTTGCTTCTTCCAGTTCACTCTTCTCAGTGTGTATGTTAACTCACACCTGCTAATGCTAACACTGTTTACATGAGAGTATGTACTTTCCTGTGGGATTTGTGGATTAACTGGCATACAACAGTAGTTCTTGCAATGTGTTGCTATGGCTTTTCTATTTTCCCTTCACATTCACTCCTTGAATGCCTGATATTTGTCTTTACTGGAATGTGTTGCTACGGCTTTCCTATTTTCCATTTACATTCACTCCTTGTAATGCATGATATATTTCTTTCAGCACTAAGTTCTTATATGTCTGCTGTGGCTTGGTGGTACTTCATGCAGTCTGGTGAGCCCAAGGTCTGGGGTTTGACACTTACAAAGGTATTTTATTTTGCTGCTGAGCAGTACTAGGGCCTTGTCGTACAGAATGAATAAGGCACTTTTAAACAGTTGTAAGCGGGATGCAGGAAGTCAGTGGAGACACCAGCTAGGGATGTGCAGGCTGGGTGTAGGGAAGGTCCATAGCTGCACATTTCTTTAACTGCAATAGCTGTACATATGTTTGACATTTGGTGTGACATTTGAAACCTTCCACCCCTGAGAGAGGGGTGAGGGCAACTACATATATTGTACTAACAATTATGATTATCAGGCACATGCAGTGCTTGTGAACTGCTATACTGACATTAGTATGTTAGATGGCTACATCCTTTGATATTTCTGTGTTGTACTCCTACATAAGGGCATGCTTGTGGAAGTAATTCTACAGCTATTTGCAGAGTGTGTAACAGCAGACAGACTGATATGCCTGTGTGTTTCTGACACTTCCAGGCCTGAGATACTTTCAGGTATATATTTGACCAGCCTCAGGGAAAGGTACATATCAGTGGGATACACCCGTGATATATTTCAGATATTCTGCAGTTGTGACTGTGGGGTATTTTGAGCATATGTATTACTACACCATTTCTGACATGCAAATAGTGTCTACTGTAACTTATTGACAGTTACCATTACGTGGGATTCCCCACCTTTCTGCCTACTGTTAGTACATTTCACAGGGAGTCAGTGGGGCACAGGTAACATTTGTTTGCAAATCAGGGACATCTCTGTAAATCAGTCACAGTTGGGAGGTCTGGCCTCTTACCTATTCAAATATGGCAGTGTTTATCCTGCTCTGATACTGTGTGGGGTTTGTAAGGTGCTACTGTAACATTATTACCTACTAGCATGGCTGTTTCTCTTATCACACTCATGTAATGCAATTCCACAAGAATTGCCAGTAAAGATACACAGAACAAGCTTTGTGTAATGGCCTTCCTATTTTCCCTTTACATTCACTCATTGTATTTCATGATATATTTCTTTCAGCACCAGGTTCTTGTATATCTGCTGTGGCGCAGGGGTAATTCATGCAGTCTAGTGTTTCCAAGGTCCAGGGTTCGAGACTGACAGGGGTATTTTATTTTGCTGACGAGCAGACTACAGGCCTTGTCATACAGAGTGACTAAGGCACTTTTAAGCAGTTGTAAGCGGGTTTGTGCGAGTTTGCGAGACGCTTAGCTACGCTTATCTACGCTTAGCTAAGCGCACACAAGCACACACCCGCTGACTACTGCTTAACAGTGCTTACTACCGCTAACACCCACGCTAATTTCTTTTAAGGAAAAGAAAATGGGGAAATAGGACAGTGGTGAAAAAGGGGGCACAAAGAGTGTAGGACAGTAGGAAAACAAGCTCAGGATGTGCAGGAAGGATGTAGGGAAGGCCCATAGCTGCCCAATTCTTTACCAGCAACAGCTGTGCATATGTTAGAAATTTATAGTGAGATTTGACACAGGCCCCTGAGAGAGGGGTGAGGACAACTAAATATGTTGTACAGCCAATTGTAATTATCAGTTTACCTGTCCAACAGTCATGTATGCGAAATGGGCAGCTATGTATGGGGCGTAATTTTTTTGTGGGAACAGAGTGCCCTTTTTTATTTTTTTTCAGGTGAGAGTGGAATGTGAGGTACAGGAAGTAGGTATATTTGGGGAGGTAGGTTGGGGAGGTTAACAGACAAGACAAACAAGACGCATACAGGGGCAGAGTATGACACATGTGGGGGGTAAACACAATTGACGTGGACAGATGTTTGGATATTGCAAGCCCATGAGCCCACAGATGGCAACAGTGGAACTGAGATCCCCACCCATGGGCAGTTACCACTGCGCCTTCACAGCCCAGGCCGGGGCTGTGCTGGGGGCCGGATAGGACGGGCAGGCACACCCATGAGTTGCGCCACTCTCGCCTCAAGCTGGCATAGGGGATCAGTCACAGAACGCCTGATCTCACTACGCACCACAGACCGGACCCTATGGAGGGTGAGTGGAGGGTCTCCTCCGGCCACGCTTGCAGAGGGGGGACAAGCCCCATCCCCTGCAGCGCTTCCACCCGAAGGTGGCACAAGGCCACCGGAGGAGGAGATCCTGGCCTAGGCACTGGTGCCAGGTGCACTCGCCAGATGAGGTGGAAGAGGTGGGTCCACTGGAACCCGCCTTCCCTGTTGTCCTATGTTTAGCAGTATTATATGGCATTTTGGGTTAGTAACAAACAACACCATTCAAAATTAGTTGTAACAGCATGCATCAGTATTTCCATTAACCAAACACACATGGATTCCGAACATTGAGCAGCAAGCATAACACATGCATATTTAGAACAACAGTGGGCATTCCAACAGCATGCAGGGTTCATTGGTAGCAACAGGCCATCAGGTTTGGATATGTGAACAGGGCACATGCATCAGCGTACATGCAGATATGTATAAACCAACAGGACAAATGTCCATGGGAATTAATTGTGAATACACATACCCAGTTTGGTGTGGAATGGCATCATTTGTGAGAATAGGGTAGGGTGGAGAAATATCACATTAACAACTTAAACTACCTATACATATACTGTACATTCCTAGTAGATGCAAATATATATCCCCTACATGTATTAGTACAGTTTCCTGTATGTAACCTTAGGAATGTTGGTGATGGGGATGTTACTGCTACATTAATATACATTCCATTTTTATTCATATATGTTCATTTCTGGCTGTATTCAGGTAAAGCATCCTGCTACATTTGATTTATATGGGTCTAGACAACTGTGGATGTTCAGCATTTCATACAACCATACTATCTCCATAATGCAAGGGTACAGCAACATATCCAAATTGTGGAACGGACACAGTCCAGGTTCTGTACTTTATTAAAGACATTTCACTCTTTGGTTGTGGTTGTCTCATTCATTTCATTAGGTAGTGAATGCAGTATACCTTTATTCCAGACTTATTACAGCTTTCATGGTAGCTTCAAACTGTCTTTCTCACACTCTCTCACTTATTTTATATTTACATTTCAGGATGGTACTTAATTCTAGGCTTTATTAACATTTATTACTGGGTTACAACAATCCTTTCCAGCTGACTCACTTATTTCATATGGCAGAATTTACAAGGATGTATTCCACACTTGTCTATCCTTTGTTGATTGATTACAACACTCATTTTCAGGCTGAAGCAGTTATCTGATATTACAATACAGGTGGAAACTCTATTTGAGACTTGTTTAATCTTTATTACTGGATTGCAATACTCTTTTCCAGGCTGCATCACTTATCTAATCTTACAATACTAGCAGAATCTTTCTTCTAGGCGTATTTGACCTTTATTACTGGGTTACAACACTGAACTCTTTTACAGGCTGTCTCACTTCTATTCTATAACAATACCAGCAGAATAATTACTAACCTGCCTGGTGGCGCAACCTTGCCAGCCTATCAGCATAGGCTTGCCGATTCGTGGAACGAACACCTGCAGCTGTAATATAAATGAAGGAATATTGGAACATACCTATCCATACTATAGGCTAGGATAGCATTTCTTACATACTTAATTACGTGGATACTTAGTAGTGGGGCTTTGGGCATTTGACAGGCCTCCTGGATCCATCAGTTCAGTTGGTCCACCTTTCGTCGCTTCAGGTCCGCATGGTGGTGACGGACCTGTTCACCAGTCCTCAGAATGCCTGTGGCACTGGTGAGATCATGTGCCAACTGGTTCCATGCCTCTGCCTTGTACGATCCCCATTGAACCTGGCCCTGCATGAGTTGGCCTTCATGATGGTGGACTAGGAGCCAAACCATATATTTTGACTCCTCAACGCCCCACCTTTGTGCTCTAAAGTGATTTCCCTCTCCTGCACCTGCCATCCTGACTGCAAATGGGTACCACAATCAGTTATGGTGTGTATTCCCGCCTATGGGGCTTATATATGCCGGTTTTCCCGCACTTATCTGTGATTGGCCATTTTGGATATTTCTCTGCTTACAGCAAACCTGCTTTGTTATGGATATTTTCATTCATTCCTATATGTATGGTAATACTGTATTTCAAAGTACATCTATCATGGCTTAGTGGTTCAGTACTTTGACTATGGTGCACAGTATCCCGGGTTCGATCCCTGTCATTGCTTTTTTATTTTACTACTGTCTAGACAGGATAGGAGGTGTGTTTGTGTAAAGGCAACGTTGCTAGAGCTTGTCCAGCGGTAAGCTGGTTGGCGTGCTGCGCAGCTCCGCGCAAACGGCTTACGCTGGGTAACACGTTATTTAGCTATAAGCACTCATATTAAGCTGGGTACAGTGCTGCCCAGCTACGGGCACTCATATTAAGCTTGTTAACGTGCTGCTCAGCTACGGGCACTCATATTAAGCTTGTTAAAGCACTGCTCAGCTATGGTCACTCATATTTAGCTTGTTAAAGCACTGCTCAGCTACGGGCACTCATATTTAGCTTGTTAAAGCATTGCTAAGCTATGGGCAATTATGATCCTTTTTTTATATATTACATCGGTTTTGTTCACAAATACATGGGCCATTTCATTACATTTTACTTAAATTATAGTTATATATGTCAGGGGATTGTTTCATACTTATTTAAAAAAAACGGAGAATGATATTGTGGGTGCTCGAACTGTGACTACCTCCTCTTTGGCCAACATCTCTACTGCTACGCTATTGCTACTTGGCTTAATTTGCATATGTAGATCTTATATACTTTTCAATGTCTGTTAACTGTGGCTGAGCAAAGGGCATACCCGCGCAAATGCGGGCAAACATTTTCGAAATTATAAAAAAAAAGGAAACTGCTATTTTTACATTTTACACATTTTCAGTAGGGTTTAGTCTGTGGGGATGTGTGGTGTTGTGTTCCTTGACATTTCAGCGGACTCGCTCGTGGGTATTTACTTTCAGGACTCTGACTCTTCTGGGGGTGTGTCCCTTTGCTGTACTCGACAATCGGACACGCCCCTTACTTTCCTACACGGACCGTGTTAGACTAGGGTATGATTCAGCATGCCCTCATGAATATGCATGGCATGCTGACGTCATACTGTTCAACTGCAGCCTCCAAGTAAGACATATTAAGTCTTACACAGAGGTTTTGTGAATCCAGACCATTTTTTTATTTCTAATACTCAGAAATATCACATATTCCTAATACTTAATGTGAATTAGTCTTAAGTTCAAAAAGCCAGCTTGGAGGAATGGTTAGGATGGTAGGTGGTGACGGGGATCAGCTGAGGGGCCCAATAGATTGGGCCCCACAATTGCTAAGGCCAGCTCTGGCTCTTAATATAAGTAAATAGGAAGGATAGTGTCATACGTTTAACTAGTTCCTGTGAAGGCAGTAATGCCGAGGTGATAGAAGTGTGCAATAAAGGTTTATTTTATTTTGGACATTAAGTTGTGACTTCTTGTCACTTTTGTTCATGGTTGTTGGAAGTTATTTTTGAGTCATGTCCTAAACTGATGGATCTATCTTCATAATTCCCTCACTTAATGAGTTATTCAGTGGAGAATTTGACTGTTCATGAAATCCCATTAAATAGTATCCCTCTGGTAACTGCAGTATGAAATGTGGATTATATGGAACATTTGAGACGAGAACGCAATAATCAAATTGTGGATTTATTTAAAAGTTTGAAATCTAATGTTACTCCTTTCATTAAAGGCAAAGTTCAGGAAAAGTCTGAAGCATTTGAAAAACTGTTGCTTCAAAACCAAAATGTTCATTATAATATTATTACTCTACAGAAATATGTGGAATTAAAGATTACATCTATGGGTTTATGCACCTTTAAACTGCCCAGAACTTTGCTTGATGAAGAAAGTGAGTTTGATCTTGAGTACAAAGCAAACTGGAAACAGACGGCTCATGATTGCATTATTGAATAGATTAAAACACACATTGTCAGAGATAATAAGATGCTGGAAAGATTGGAGCAAGAGATTAAAAATCAAAGAAAGGTTATAGAACAAAAATTACCAAAAGTGCAGCTGGCTGATTTGGATTGGGAAAGAATCTAGAAGTTATTGGACAATGAGGAAACGTTGATTAAGCATAAAATATAGACTATTATTTAACAGGCATTAGAAACAATATTGAGTTCTTTTTTTTTTTTTTTTTCAAAAAAGTCATCAGAAGTAAAGTTGGATCATTGGCCAGTACACAGAATATTGCTATATCAGAAAGGGAGAATGAAGAAGAAGATGGAGAGACCAGTCAACAAGAGAAATGCTCTATGGTTATTGTAGATCAGAGTGTATGTGCTGTAGCTTTAAGAAGCATGTCAAAGGCAGAGTATGCATATATAAATACAGGGCACGTGCTATTCCTAGTGCCATTTTGGGAGTGCAGCCAGAGAGTGAGCATTATGATTGCAGTACTTAGTGTGTGTATAAGTTACTTAAGGTAAAGTCAGTACATTTCTATTGTGATGTGTTTGTATATAATAAAGCTGCTTGAACAGAACCCACAAAGACTCTTCTATTGTGTCCAATGTAGGAGAGCAACATAGTGTCAGAACTGGGATACCAGAGAATGATATTCAGAGCCATGAGGTGCAGAGATGACAGTGAAAGTAAACTAAGAGAAACAAGCATGAAAAAGAGCCAGAAAAGAATCAAAGGTAACGAGAATTTGCACAAACTGTTTATTTTATAAAAAAGATAAAACGGAGCATTACAAGAGCACAGATCGCATTATTAAACAAGCAGGAGGCTCAAAAGGTTTATTAACTAAAGAGAAATGCTTAAAATTGAGATATTTGACAAAATGATTATCAAAAAAGCAAAACAAGTGTGTTTAAGGTAAAAAAGTATGTTTAAAAGCAAAACAAATATGTGTAAAGCAAAGCGAGTGTGTTTAATACAAAACGGTCGTATTTAGAGTAAAATAAGCACAAAAGTCCAATGGGCATGAAAAGAGATTAAACAAGCAAAACAAATCTAGTAAAAGCAAAGAAAAAAAGGGCACATTAATCGTAAATATAGCAAGGTGACTGCATGTTTTTTGGCAAAGTGCTGTGTTTTGGCATAACTATGTCTTCATATTGTATCAAGCGCATAACTAGAGTTATTTGAAGTATCTCAAAGTGTGTAAAAGTGCTTACAATGTGTGCTTATTACTGTGCATGTATTCCAAAGAGTTTAAATGTATGCAATGTATGACTATTTTGTGAAGTGCAGTCAAAGTGTAGCCATTTTGAAAAGCTTATTTGTGCTGGGTGTGTCTATTCACAAAGTGCCACCATTACAGAGTGTTTCTGCACTGTAAAGAATTGCCTAGCAAGGTACCACCATTTTGGGGAAATTTCAGTGTGCTGTGTACTGTTTATTCACAAAGTGCAATTACTTCAAAATGTTATTGACTCTGAGCTCCATTTGCTCAGTTCATTCCCATTGTGCAGTTATTTCATATGTTTCTTACACTAAGAGGTGAGTTCATTTATACAGAGGCTTATTGTGCTATTGCGCAAAGTTACAAATACTGGCATTAATTTCTGGCATATGTGTATGTGTTCATGCTTATTTGAAAAACCCTTCACTGGTATGTGTTAATATGGCAGACAGATTTTGAAAGCCCTTACCACTTGTATTTGATCATACTATTGCAGAGAATTGGATATATACAAGCAGCTTATTCAGACAAAGATGCATGCACCAGGGCATTCATTTTGCTAAACCTAACTGGGTCACATGCCATAGAAAGAGAGCATTCATTTGTGTATGCACCAGCAGTATATGAAGGAGAAGGTAAAAATCATCATATTGTTGTACAGGCTGAATAAAGGGAAGACTCTGAGTGTTCGAAGTGCCAGTTCAGAAAAATGTGTAACCCTCAGACAAATATTACATTAGAGAGCCATTTGTTTTACATGAGAGATCAGAAACCAGGGGAAACTTTTGCAGCTTACATAACTGACCTGAGAAACAAAGCCAAAATGTGTCAGTTTGCTGACTTAAAAGATGAGTTAATAAAGGACAGGCTCGTGTGTGATATTAGCAGTGCTGTTGTGAGAAAGATTTTGCTTCATGACAGTGATTTAGCATTGAATAAAGCCATTGAGATTTGTCAGATCCATCAGGTGACAGAAAAACACACAAGTATGCATGCGGGTGACAAGAGCATGGTTTCAGCAGGCTCCAGAGCAAATGTAGATAGCGTGCAATACATGGCAAACAGAAGAAGGCCTAAGCACATGGCAGCCACACCCCCTGCTGGTTCACCAGGGAAACCACGTAGCTTTCCAGCAAGTTCTAAGACTAGTTTACTGAAAAGAATATGTTCTTCAGTGCAGTACAAGCATGAATCAGCAAAACCCAAGCCCAACTTTATTGTTAACTGTTGCAATTGTGGTGCCAATCATGAGTCTAGAAGATTGAAATACTTAGCATTTGGTCAGCAATGTCACAAGTATAAAAGATGGAACCATTTTCAAAAGTTTTGCAAATCAATTAAACCTCGCACAGCTGCAAAGAAAAGTCACACAAAAAAAGCAAGTTGATCAGGTAGACTGCAAGTCCACTTTCTATGTAAGATGATCTATCAATGATTGGTGAGATAGGTGATGCAGTGAATTTATTGACAAAGAGCGAAGTGTTTTGTACAGTCCAGATCAATGGTAAATCCACAGAGCTTAAAGTAGACACTGGTTCAAAGTGTAATATTATATCAGCAGATACATTTGCTAAAGTGAGAACTAATGAGCAACTCAATGTGGCCAGTAGTGCGAAACTTGTTGCTTATGAGGGTGAAGAAATTCAAGCCAAAGGCTCAGTGATACTTTCATGTTATTTGGCCAGGAACTGTTACAACTTGTTATTCTAAAATCTTTATTGGATCTCAAAGACAATTTAAGACTGAATCTTCTTTCTTTTACCAAAGAATTTCATCACATAAGTGCATATCCTAGTTCCAGATTTTCTGAAGCCATTTTCTCAGAATATGCTGATGTTTTTGATGACAAGTTGGGCAAACATCCAGTTGTGTATTCCATGAAGTTAGACTCAGAGGTCACTCCAGTAGTCAGACCAGCAAGAAGAGTTCCGATAGGTATGCAGGATAAAGTTAAGGCTTGGTTGGATAAAATAGTATGGCAAGATGTAATATGTGCAGTTACAGAACTAACTAAATGGGTGACATCTATTGTAGCAGCTCACAAAAAAGGCTCAGACGAAATCAGAATATGTATTGACCCACGAGATTTGAACAAAGCATTGAAGAGACCGCATCACCCAATGTGCACAGTTGAGGATGTTGCAGCTCTAATACCAAATGCCACTGTTTGGATGCAAAAAGTTCATTTTGGCAAGTAATGCTTGATTGCATATCCTCATTACTAATCTCTTTTAGTACCCCGTTTGGCAGATACAGATTCTTAAGGATGCCATTTGGAATAAATTCTGCATGTAAAGTCTTCCAGTGTGCAATGGAGCTAATTTTTTTTCAGGTTATCCTTGTGCCATAATAGTAGATGATTTATTGGTTGGAGGTAATGGTGAAGCAGAGCATGAGAGAAACCTAAAGAGAGATCTAGACAGAGCACATGAAGTCAATTTGAAGCTCAATCCTCTCAGGTGCAAATTTAGACTACCAGAAGTTACGTATGTAGGTAATTTATTTACCAGTGCTAGCTTGAGACCAGACCCAACCAAGCAAGCAGCTACTCCTGATATGTCAGCACCAGATAATATTAAAACTCTACACTGTTTCCTAGGCATGGTCAACTATTTAGGCAAGTTTATACCAGACTTCAGTGAGTTGATAGCACCTTTAAGAGAGTTGATGTGCAAAAATGTTACATGGCCATGGTTAGAACAACATCAGAAGGCATTTGAAGACCTTAAGCAGAAAATTGCCACCTCACCTACATTAAGATACTATAATGTGAATAAACCAATCACTCTTTCTTGTGATGCTTCCAAATTTGGTCTTGGTTCAGTTATTCTTCAAGAGGGCAGACCAGTAGCCTATGCATCTAGAACACTTACCCAAACTGAAATGCAATATGCTGAAATTGAGAAAGAACTTTTTGCAATAGTATTTGCATGTTCACAGTTTCATGATTATATTTATGGTTGATCTATTCAGATTGAAACTGACCACCAACCTCTAGTTACCATTCTAAAGAAGCCTATGCATTCACTCCAGTGAGATTACAAAGGATGATGCTCAAATTACAGAAGTACAACTTCAAAATGGTCTGTGCAAAAGGGAAACCACTCTATCTGGCTGATACCTTATCCAGCTCATCCAGAAATATGACAGAACAGCTTGACACAGAGAATCTTGACTTTGACGTGATGGCAGTGCATAATTTCTCTACCACTAAGTTTGATGAGCTGAGAGATCACACAAAGACTGATCCAATTTTGCAAAAGCTGAGTCACTGCATTAGTGTTGACGGTCATCAAAGCAATCTAGTGTATCACCTGAAGTGCAAACATATTTTCCTTACAGAGATGAAATGTTGATAGAAGATGGCATTATTTTCAAAGCTTCTAAAATTGTTGTTCCTGCTTCCTTACAACAAGAATATATCCAGAATTTGCATCGTGGTCAACCAGATTCTGCATCCACAAAGAGAAGGGTGGGTGAACTACTGTTTTGGCCTTCCTTACTGAAAGACATTGATACAGTACTTTCTTTTTGTTCAGTATGCAATAGTACTAGACCATATTTGCAAAGAGAAACCATTTCAGCTAAGTCCAGTTCCTGAACTACCTTGGTCAGCAGTAGCCAGTGATATTGATATCTTTGAGTGGGACAATCAGCACTACTTAGTATTGTAGACTCTTGTTCAAATTGGTTTGAAATTTACTTGAGATCTGATGAAGAGCTAATGCTCGAAAGTGCGTATCTGTGTGTTAAATAAAGTTTTAACCAGTTGTGGTGGTTCCAGTTTTTTTTTTTTTTTATCCTGTATGGTATATTCTACCACTGTGGGCTTTTACTTCTTCCTAGGCTGCTTTGGATTTTTATAACTTAGTCAAAAGGAGATGTGTTTTAGTTTACACTATAATACAATTTATTCACAGGGTCTTAATAAAGATGTGGATTGGTATGCAGTGATTAATGTTGTATTTTTAGAAAGGGCTCTTTAAATGTTGTTTTAGGAGGGTAATTGATTCATTTTTGTTGTTATAAAAGGATAGTGATGCATGTCTACCTACCTCCTGTGAAGGCAGTAATGCTGAGTCACCAGAAGTGTGCAATAAAGGTTTATTTTATTTTGGATGTTAAGTCATGGTTTCTTGTTTTGTGGTTGTTTTAATGTTGTCAATTGTTTGTCTGCTCTCCACAAACCCACATTTATCCATATCTTCAGTTTTGGCAACACCTTTGCCATTCTGTTTGCTGGCATAAATGTAAGCACTTTAAATTGAAATGGGCCTATATGAAACGGGCTGAAAGGTCTTTACCCTCTTTAGGTAACACAGCCATGACAGCTTTCATTCAAGATGCTGGTACTTCCCCTCCTTTTAGAGTACTGTTAAAAAATCTTTCCACATCTTTATCATTTTCTTCTATCCTAACATCCAAACAACTACAGGAATGCCATCTCTTCCTGGAGAATTCTCTGTTGGTTGATTATCCATCACCATTTTTATCGCATCATTTCCTTTCTTAACTTTTAATTCATTCCATCCAATGAAGCTCAAGAAGTTTGCATTATAACTTCTAGTGGGTGTGGTCTAAGCTTTTTGATAGAATGAAATTATGTCCTCACATTTCAATCAAATGTATAGATCTATGGAAAAAAAAGAGGTTACTAAAGAAGTGCAAACAGCAAACTATTCAGCACAAACCATTCATATAGTGATAGTATTCTTTAGGTTCTAAGTCTTAAACTGGATTTATATCACAGTAAACATGCTAACTACTAAATCTGTAATATTTATAAATAACTGACAATATCTCAGCAATCACTTGTGTTACACACATACACTTAGCAGCATTTTGTTTATCCAGCTGAAATGAGACAAAGCACTTCTGTCTGTGCTATGTGGTTGTTGCGATATTTAGAAAAGTTAGAATTTAGGACAATATAAATAAATATTATATGAACAACAACTGATAGCCATTTACCTGCACCAGCTAGAGATCAAATAGCAACTCAGTTGTATTTGACATTGTGTAAGCTTTAAGATTATATATTTTAACACTTTGTATGTATTATGGTTTTAAAATTATTAATGTAAATATGAATATGCAATATTTGAAGCTTAGAAGCATCAGTAGGAAGTAAATACAGAAGCACCTAGATGTATCTCCTGGCCATGATGAGTTAATTGCCAAGTATCATCTTCCTCTAACCTTGTTATAATTAATTCTTCAACAAATATTTCCACTTGTGCCTTTTCTTGGTTTCTATATTCTTCTGCTTTGTACAAATTTTCATGAAATTTCCAAAATATATCTAAAACCTGCATGGGAGCTCTGGTTATTTTTATTTGTAATAAGTTCCCTAAGGTTGGCAACAACCATTTCCACTTTCTGATACTTATGTCATTGTGATAAAAGGCTTTATGCTCTGAAGTTGTTATCAGAAATACTTGGTTAATAGTAACCTTTCTGAATGGATGGCATGAATCTAAATAATCCATTATTTTTCCTATAGCACTCTGTAGTTGCACCTCTTCTTGTTCTATGAGATTCCCCTTATTCTGTGATACTTTTACATTTGTCAGTCCTTCTAAATAATTCCTATTATCTCTTTCCCTTATACCTTTCTCTATTATTTCAACTATATTTATATACTCCATTTTCATTTTATCCACTCACTAACTGTCCCATCTGATGAAATTTCTATCCTCCCCAATAAATCTCAATCAATGTTCACTACCCATTCTTTAAATTCATGTGTTTTTAACAAGTAGCAAAACCAATGTCTCATTGTTATTTCATTACCCTGCAGCTTTACTTTAGTTTTTATCAGTGCATGATCTGAAATGGTTATTGGATTATGCCAAAGCATACAATTACATATATTCACTCCTGTGAAGTACCCATTCTTTAAATTCATGTGTTTTTAACAAGTAGCAAAACCAATGCCTCATTGTTATTTCATTACCCTGCAGCTTTACTTTAGTTTTTATCAGTGCATGATCTGAAATGGTTATTGGATTATGCCAAAGCATACAATTACATATATTCACTCCTGTGAAGTATAATTTTGATCCAGTCTATCACAGTTATTATACCTTGGGGAAAATTTTGTAAATTAAATCTGAGTTCTTACTACTAAATTCACATCTTCCATACCAAATAGTCTTATATATGTCTTCAGTAATCTGCCCTCTTTTGTTATATTTTCCTTTCAAGGTCTCTGTGATACATGCTCTCTGTTGTAAATCAAGTTCCAATCTCCACACATAAATTATATTCCCTGCTGAAAGCAGATAATTTCTCCCCACGTTTTTTGAAGCTCCATCATAGTTTTTGGTGGAATATAAATACATGCTATTGTAATCCTCCTTCCTTGCCAATGGCCCATTGCTACATCATATCTATCATTAATGTCTTATTCTATCTTCTATGATTAGTAAAGCCCTAGTAACAATAAATATTAGTACTCTTTTTTTTTCTTTTGACCCTGATATTCTGCTGAATACCCATCTTGAAATCTTTTCTTTAGCAAATTCACATGCGTAGTTTCATCTATATGTGTCTCCTTTAGCATTGCTATTTGTATACTACATTTCTTAATTTAATTCAGTACTCTGCTTTCTATATGTGCAGGCAATTTCTGTATGAGGTCTCAACTTTTGCCAATATAATTTGGAACAAAGTAAAAAATAATTAAGAAAAAGGCTCCAAATTAGGGGTACAGTTCAAATCTTGCCATGGTTATCTTAGAAATTCTCAAACTATTTCCAATTTTAGGAGGAATGGAACAAAACTTTGAGAAACATCAGGGGTGTCCCTACAAAATAGGGACAGTTAAGAGGTCTTGGCTCTTTCAAATATATTTTTTCTACTGTTGGTTTGCATGACAGTAATATTTGGTAGGTTGATATTTTATGCCAGTTGCTTCTTCTCATCACAGTTTGAACCTATTTCATATTTTTGGGACTTTTTGCTTCAATAAAAACACTCAAACAGACAAACAAACAAAAAAAACTAAATATATTTTCAGAATCCTCCATCCACTTTTAACTGAGAACAAACAATTTCAACAAATGAAGTCTACCCCTCCAGATAGGAGCAGTTGATCAATGTTATGAGCAATCAACAGATCCATAGGTTTAAATAATAAACCTAATCACATGACTGATGACTCCTTAGTATTACTAAGCAATAACAATAACACTAAAATAAGACTAAACATTACTTGACATTAATATTAAGCAAACATATTAAATGGTCTAAGAGCACCATTAGCAACATATTCTCATTCTATATATCAGTATTTTTATAAACAAAGTTGCTAACATGTCTTTCATGATATAATATTAACTCAATACTGAAAATAACTTAATGCCATCACATAATGACCCTTCGTATTTTTTGTCCACTTCTCCTGTTTTCTACTTTACCTGGTCCTTCTTGTCATCTCTCTCTTTTCTGACCACATCAACTTACATAGCATTATGGATGGACAATTTCCCACAGTTTCTCTAGCCAGCCTTGTCAACAAGGACATCCTGAGGTAATGTAGCAATTGCCTCATGTACACTGACAACCCACTTCGTCAAGTCCACACAAATTCATTATATGAGAGATGCATCTATATCAAGAAGTTAGAATCCAGGCTCTCTCGCTCACCAGTCAGTTTTTCTGATACTAAGCAAGTTGTCATGATGCACAGCTCACCTTCTGCACTTACCAAAACAATAACACATAAACCTGCATATGCAGAGGTCCTTACAAGAAGCTTACCTAAACATCAGAGACCTCCCAAACACAAACACAAGCACGCTTCACATAATGCATTGACTGCAGCACATAGTACACATAATATATGATACACCAGTGTCTCACCAGTCAAGCCCCTAAGGCATAACACAAAAACAAACATCTTAGCCATAGGCGACTCAATTGTGAGACACACAAATGTTCCTCTCACCAGGTTGGATAAGGAAAAGGTCATGATTAGCTGTCTGTCAGGTACCAGGATCCACCTCATCACACCTGCAATCAAGTCTCTCAACAACAGGCACTGTTATGATTCCATCATAGTCCATGTTAGTGTGAATGACTTGAGATGTACCTCACTAGACTATATGAAGAGAGACATGACTGAGCTCTCTGATTATGTGTTTCAGGCAGCTATATCCCTAGCCTTATGCAGCATTTTACCTTAGCCTAGGATGATACCTCAATGCAAACAAAAAATGATTGACTTAATCGGCTCAGTTTCTGGTGTCATTCAAGGGGGATCCAGTATCTGTCAGCCTGAGATGACATGGTTGACAGACCTCAATGCTTTGCCAGAGATAGTCTTCATCTGTCACCCCTGGGATTTCAGCTACTGGCTGAGGCTCTTGCTATCCCTATAGTGCCTTTTTTAAGCAATGTCATAAGAACAAAATTCCTAATGTAAAAATCATCTCTAAAAACAACCTCAAGGTTATGCTGCTAAACGCTAGGAGTCTAAACCAGAACCTGCACTCACTGGAAGCAGTCATCACCCTAGAAGATGCTTACATTTGTGCAGTCACTGAGACCTGATTTAAGGCTGCAGAGAGCATCCCAGCTATACCAGGCTACATTTCCTTCCACACATTCAGACCACAAACTAAAGGCATGCGAACTAAAGGACATGGTGTAACAATATTCATTAAAGATAAATACACGTCTAGATTGGTTAAACTGCATGATTTCCTTGAATTACTTCAGGTGCAATTGACTGTAGGTAACACCCCTCTTCATATCATTGCCAGCTACAGGACCCCCTCCATAAATCAGGACATCCACTCAGCCTATTTGGATCTACTGAGTCAACCAAGATCCAACCAAACACCCTGATTTTGGATGACTTTAATTACCCATCCATAGACTGGGTAAATTATACATGTTCTAACTCACTTGTCCAAAGGTTCCTGAACTTCATTCACTCTAATGCCCTGTACCAGCTGGTTGACACACCCACAAGGGGCTCAAACATCCTGGACCTGGTGCTCACCAACATGAGGGACCACTGCACCACCCCCAGTGTGTGGCCATCGCTGATGAGATATGACCACAAATCAGTATCACTAGAAGTAACTATAATGCAAGACCCCCTCCCATGGCAACAACTAGACTACAAAACTTCTCCAAGGCCAATTACAGCCTCTTACATGATGGCATAAATAGCTTCATAGCCCCTCCCCCACTGATGAAACAGACACCTATGCTGAGTTATACACCATTGCTTTATACAACCACCCGTACAATTGTATTGACTCTGTCATACCTGATCAAACCAAAGCAACATCTTCAAGGAAAAACAAACCTGCCTGGAGTACAACTGCCATTAACAGGCTATACAATAGGAGAAAGAAATTGCTGTCTAAGAGTAGGAAGGAACAGTCTCAAAACTGAAAACACTCCCTCCTCAACTTAAACAAGCAAATAAGACTCCTAACGAAGTACTCCAAAGCTAACTATGAATTCCCTAACTAAGGATAACCACAAGGCATTCTTTAGTTACATCCATAACCTCAAAGGTAAGGCCCAGATTTGCGCTGAACTCGTAGTTAATGGTACTACATCTATAGAACATGTGGATATAGCAAACCTACTGGCTAACAGGTTCCTTAAAAACTTGACTACCCTCTTGCCACCACATATACCCCAAAGCATCCCTAACACCTGTACTTTACCTAGTATTGCCAATGAGCAGGTCTTAAATGCCCACTCTAAGATCAAAACCACAGCCTCTATGGGGCCAGACAACATCCCGTGTTGTTTTCTGCATGGGTTAAAACAGGAATTAGCATCACCATTGGGCATGCTTTTTAATCACAGCCTAAGCACTAGCTTCATCCCAGCATAATGGAAAACAGCTACCATCATCCCTTTGCAGAAAGGGGTGCATCCATGGACCCTGGGAACTATAGACCCATTAGCCTGCCCAAACATATCTGCAAGGCCATGGGAAAACTCATCATGGAACTTATTAACAAAGATATAGGAAATTTCCAAACACTTAACGCCACCCAGTTTGGCTTTGTCAAGGGGAGGTCATGCCTGTTAAACTTGGTGCACTAGACTTAGCCAAGGCCTTTGACACATCTCCCACACAGGCATTATTGCTAAACATACCCAGGTGGGGATCAACCCATATATTGTCAGGTGGGTTGCAAACTGGTTCACTGATAGAACTCATATGGTCAAAATAGGGGACTCCTCTCCTCCAGCAGACCCATAACCAGTGGTGTTCCACAGGGATCGGTTCTGGGACCCCTACTGTTGGGAATCTACTTCTCCAAAGTATAGGCTAAAACTAAAGGACTGTGGCTGACAAAGTTAGCAGATGACTGCAAACTGGGAGCAATCATTGAAACCCTAGCAATGTCAGCATCCTGCAAGAAGGTCTTATGCAGACTAATGACTGGTGCCAAAGTCATGATCTTAAACTTAATGCAAAAAAATGTATTGTCATCCTCTTCGGCAAGGGTGATGTTCTGTAAACTAGCAAATCAATAGCAATACTGTAAGCACACAGTCAGTGGTGATAGATCTGTTCACACAAGTTGACAGCAACCTTAACTTCAATCACCATGTCTCCACAGTGGTAAGAAGAACATTTTATATTGCTCAACTCATAAGTAAGGGCATTGCCTCCTGAAAAAATGAGTTTATAACACCCTGTACTCTTCCCTCATCAAGCCAATAATACAGTGCAATGCTCCCTTTGGTATGTTCGTTTCCATACACCTGCAGCAATTGGAGGGACCAACAAGGTTCCTTACAAAGAAAATTCAGGGTCTTCAAGATCTGTCTTATGCAGACAGATTGAAATCATTGTCACTTTACTCTGTGTCATACAGACTGCACAGAGGCGACCTGTGCTTTGCATACAGAGCAATCTCTGACCCATCTTTAATGGAAATGCTGCACATTCGCAAGTCAAATGGCACACAGGTCACTCTCTCAAAGGACCTTAACCTGGTATGTGATATAAGCAGAACTTGCTGGAGAGACTGATTTGTTTCACAGAGGTTGCCCACTTTTGGAATAAGCTTCCTACTCATGTTGAACAAAGCCCATCATTGGCCCTATTGAAGCATAATTTGGATGACTGGATGGGTACCTGGAAATTCACCCCAGAGGTTTCACCTGTGCCCCTCTTGAAAAGGGGCAATAGGTGCTGATTTTAGTGTCTACTTGAACTAAACACCCTTGGGAACATGAGTTGAACTTAGCTAGGCATGTAAGGGCCCTCAGGTCATTAACTTAGTAACCTCCTATGATCCTATGGTCCTAAAATGAATTAAATATAGCATGTTTTTCTGAAACTGTAAATATACTGAAATATAAAATATCAAAATGCAAGTATATGGAAATATTTTGCAAAACAGACAGTTAATCAAGAAAATCTTGTATATCAATATTATTATTCTATTACAAGTCAGGAAAACTGCTGTAATAATGTCTAACAAATAGTTACACAAGAAATTTTCTTTTAAATTTGGATGATCCACCCGGTTATACCACAGATTGTCTTTCCTTTTTGTTCAAAATAAAGTTCCTTCATTCCAATACACACTTTTTGTTCAAAATGAAATGCCTTCATTCCAATACACAGTCACCCATGATTTTATCAATCCCCACAAAGGCGAAAATAGTTGAAAGGCATTTAATGGAATGCTTATGCGGGCACTTAATTGACAGTGAATGTCACTAATATGTGTTTCAATTAGCTGTCTGACAAAGCAGGAATTATTTCCTACAGAAAATGCCCCATATCAACATATGGATAAATAAATAATCCAATATTGAAAGTAAGAAGGTATCAAATTTCATACATTGCTACAGTATTAATAGAAGAAATAAATTTGTCTTACAAATTCTAGAACAAAATATGCAATTGCCTCAAGGGTAACAACTCCTTGGCAGATTCTGAGGAGAATCAGTCTGTCTGTAAACATTCTCCCAAGGTCTGATCTCTTCAATAGCTAACTTGATCTTTGTAAGAAACACTGTTTAAAACAAAATGTTTTTGCTAAGTACATGCTAGTGTTTCATAGGTTCATAGGTTCATAGGTAGGTACTAGGCTATCGGCCCAAGTGCCTACGTAAGCCTAGCCAGCAAGGTACCATAGCTTACACCACCCAAGAAAGTTATTTTCCTGTGCCACTGTCCAGCAGAGACACAGAAGTGATTCCCGGGGCGTATTTCCTATTTCCCATCCACTCATCAAGATTTTTCTTGAAGAGTGCTAATGAAGAACTTTGCCTGACATAGATGGGTAGCTTGTTCCAGAGTATAGGAAGTCTCTGGGACAGGAATCTATCCCTCCAGCATGTCCTGTTTATTGTGGTGACAAGGTTTAGGTCCATAGAGCATGTAGCTCGAAGGGACTGGGATTTCTTTAGGTGTAGCATGTCCAACAGCTCTGGGTTTGACATAGCTTTATATGTTAGGCAGAGATCACCTCAGAGTAGGCGATATGCTATGGAGTAAAGCTGGAGATTTTTGAGGCGGTCAGTGTAGGGCATTTGTTTGAGGCCAGTAATCCTCTTTGTGAGGTACTTCTGTGGCCTTTCCAGCTGCTGCTGATGTCTTGTGAGGTACATTCCAAAAGGGGCGTTGTACTCTATAATGGGTCTAATGAGTGACGAGTAGAGGGGGAACAATGACCTCTTTTTTCCTGGATGAGAACCCTTTTATGCTGAGGTGTGCCACGTAGAAGGACTTCCTGACTACTGTGGTGATGTGACTATCAAAGGAGAGACTACTGTCCACCTGGGTCCCAAGGTCTCTTATCATGCATTTGGTGTTAAATAGATTGCTGCCTATGTGGTAGTTCATAGGTACATAGTTGTTACCAAAGGGGATGACACTGCACTTTTTAGCATTGAGCTTGAGGCCATGGCTCTGACACCAGGCATCTGTCTCAGTGAGGCCCTTCTGTAGGATGTCCACATCATTTGGGGACTTGACTATGGCTCCTAGTTTGCAGTCATCTGCAAACTTCATTAGCCAGAGGCCTTCTGTGTTAGCCTGTACTTCAGAGAAGTAGATACCAAACAGGAGAGGTCCCAGGACGGAACCATGTGTTACTCCCCTTGTCACTGCTTTGAGGTCAGATTTGGAGTCTGCAACTTTTACAGTGTGGGTTCTGTCAGTGAGCCAGTTGGCAGCCCATCTTGTGACATAGGGATTTATACCTAGTTTAGTGAGTTTAGCTATAATTCCAGAATGGGGGATGGTGTCAAAAGCCTTGGCGTGGTCAAGATAGGCTGTGTGAACCACCTTACCCTCATCCACGGCTTTGGTGACTGCCTCAAAGAAGTTGATCAGGTTCAGGAGGCATGATCTGCCTTTCACAAACCTGAACTGGGTGGGATCCAGAGCTTGGAGGTTACCAATGTCGGGCATTCTGGGCATCCCTGATGATATTAGTGACCACTCACTTACCTACATTATCAGGCATAAAACCAATGCCTCCATTCCAGCCACTGTCAAATCTATTAGATCCAAGAAAAACTTTAACCCTGATCTTCCAAAGTGAGCTAAGAGCATACAATTGGTCTCCCTTAAGACATCTCCCATTGGAGGAAGCTGCTAAATACTTTAATTTCAAATTCCTCACCATCCTAGATAACCATGCACCAAACCACTCTATTAGAATCAAAACTAAATCTGCCCCATGGCTGTCAAAAGAAACCAAACAAAAAATCCACCTCAGAAATATATACTGGGCCAAATGGCATATGACTAAATATTTTGCTGACCATCAAAACTTTAGACAACTGAGAAATTAAACTAAGAAAGCTATACTGTCTGATAAAAGAAACTACTACGTACAGTTCCAGCAGACTAAACATAATAACCCACAAAAATCCATTACACCTAACCCACAAGGCGCAGACTAGGAGAACCCAAAGCACAATGCCAATGCCTTTAATACCTTTTTCTCTTGCCAGTCACCTGTCACCTAATAATTTCACTTTACCTATCTCTAACACAACTCCACTCCCGCCATTTCTCTTCCAACCTGTCCCTACAACATATATTCTTTCCCTTATCCAAAAACTTAAACCTTGCTCTCCTTCAGCAGATCAATTACCAGCTGAATATCTACAGAAATCAGCCAAATCCATAGCCTATCCCATTTCCATTCTGATTAACAGAACCATTAGTGAAGGACACATCCCAAGCATCTGGAAAGTCTCCCATATTATCCCCCTTCATAAAGGTGGAAACTCTACTGAATTCTCCAACTACCGTCCTATAGCCCTACTTTCACCTTTGGCAAAACTAATGGAAAAATGCATCCATAAGCAACTGCTAGACCACCTAATCCAAAATAACTTACTTTCCAGCTGTCAACATGGTTTCAGACCATCCCACAGCACTACAACTGCCCTCCTTTCCTTTACTGACTGTATTAACAAAAACCGAAATGCCAATATGCTTTCCTCAGCACTATTTATCGATCTGTCCAAGGCATTTGATATGGTTAATCACCAAATACTTATAAATATCCTTAAATCCCTCTCACTAGATACACTCACTATTAAATAGTTCCAGTCCTATTTAGATAACAGACAACAGGCGGTACTTTGCCACAACACTCTATCTACCCACCTGCCCATTAACATTGGCGTCCCTCAAGGGTCAATATTAGGTCCTCTTCTTTTCTCCATATTTATCAATGACCTTCATCTAGCAATCCCCCAAGCTACATGTGTTCAGTACGCCGATGATTTTACACTTATATGTACAGCCACATCCACTTCTAAACTTCACTCCCTTATCCAAGAAGTATTTAATACAGTAGAACAATGGTTTACACAACATTGCCTTCTGTTGAACCCCAAAAAAACTAAACTCCTCCTTTTCAGTCCTACTCGTAAGACCGTCCTAATAGATTTCTCAGTTATATCCACAAATGGTACTCCCATATCACCTGACCCAACTGCTAAACTACTTGGTATAACCATAGACAACAATCTTAACTTTGACACCCATATCAACAATACTATAAAAACCATTAATAAAAAGCTAGGCTCTCTCTACAGAATCAAACCGTTCCTTTCACCAACAGTCAGAAAAACTATTGCTTATACCCATCTAATCTCTACACTCCTCTATGCCTCACCCATATTTACTAATTTATCTAAAAATAACCTCGCCAAACTAGAAATCTCCTACAATAACATTGCCAGGTTTGCTACTGGCAACCCATTCAGAACCCACCACTGCTATAATCTTAAGCAGCTTGGATGGCTAGAACTTCAGAATCTGCTTAAATTCCACCAACTAACCATTGCCCATAAAACTCTTTAAAAACCTTCCAGTACTCCTATATTAACTAACCTCATCTATCCCTATAAGAATCTGAAATCCTTGCACTCATCACACAAACTTCTTGTAAACACCTCTAAATCTAATAACAAGGCTGGGGACTCTCTTTTCAGCAACACTGTTGGAAAATCCTGGAACCTTCTCCCCAGTGAACTTTCCTCAGTTTCCTCCATGTCTCTTTTCAAAAACAAACTGAAACTTTTCCTAAGAGCACACTGGCTATGCCCCTGTACTAACCCTGACTGATAATTTTTCTACTTTTTCTACTCATAACAGGTACTGCCTACCCACTACTTCCCTATAACTAGCTCAACCTTCCTTCTTGCCACTTTACCTTTTCCTATTCCTTACCCTTCTTTGCATCCCCTAAGCTTACTCATAGTGTGAAAACTCTTTTATTTATATAAAAGACACACTTATGCCTCTTTTATTTTGACTTTCTGTATTCTACCTGTAATCTGAACTGTACCTGCCTACTGCACTGCAAAGTATTTCTGCCCTCTCTGTAATTTTTCCACCGTACCTGCCCTTGGTACTGTGAAGTATTTCTGTCCTCTTTGATTTTTTCCAGCCTAACTTCTAATGTTCTTTGTAAATATAAAGGTTTTATTTCCTCTTATCCCAGACCTATTTCTCACTGATAATGGACATGTATCCAGTTAGACTAGCCCGGTCAACAAATGTAAAATAAAATAAATAAATAAATGTCTTTGTTTATGAGTTCCATGA
>NC_056740.1:60767733-60832733 GCF_019279795.1 Protopterus annectens | reverse complement strand
GGTTTGGTGTTCTTTACATGTCAAGAAAATACATATTTCAAATGCCACATAGATCTTTTTTCTCACTGAACATGACTTTTGATGAATTGGCATTCAGGACACTGTCCAAGGAGCCATTTACTGATCTGATATTTCAGCATTGTATTGCTTATATTTTATCAATATGATTAGCCTGCTACCATCACTATTGAGTGCAATATTACAGTTTTGTCATGCATCCTCTGTAATCTAGGCTATCACTGCACACTATTTTGTTGAAATATACTACTCATTTGTAATTTTCTCTCATTTTGCATGCATTGCTCTTCTCTATGCTATTTGATTGTATAGTTGTTCTCCTTAATTTAAGGCATTTTTCCAAGAAACAAAAGTGTAATTTCGGCTAAAAATTTAGTGGCTCCCTGATTAGGCTACTAAATAAATCGATAAACAAATGCATACATAAATACCTCAGACTCACATGATATTGACTTTTCTATTCAGTCTGTGGGGATGTAAAAATCAAACCCTGGGATTCATGAAGCTTGCGCCAGGCGCAGGTGTAGCGTAGGTGGTATAATGCCAAACATGGCTGCTGAGCGATTCAGGTACGATCCAATTCCATGTGCACTACCGGCGTACAGCAGATCTGTGCAGCCCTCGGCTTAGGTATGCTAATCACTCCATGCACAGTGCCGCACCATGCAAATGAAGGTACATAGCGATTCATGAAGTGGTGCAGGCGTAGCGTAAGCCCACAGAAATGTAAACCAAAAAACACGGTTTACATTTTTCCAAACAGAACATCGGAGCTATGAAAGTGGACCAGACTCATGGATTACAAAGTTAACATATGCCAATTGCTAAATATACAGCCAATGGCATAAGAAAAGATGCACAACACCTAAAAAACAACATTTAATGTCATGTCCACAGTAACGCAAAGTACAACCGCAGGGCATGTGTGCGCAAATGGAAACACAAAGGAAATATATACAGATGTCATAAAATCGCAATGTAATACAAATCATGATTTCACCATAATACTCAGTGGTATGCATGGTACACCACAACCAAGCTGCAAGGGTTGCTAAGGGTCTGTGACAGTGTTCGGCACGATAACTAGGAATTAGTAGTCAATGCCATGCAAATGAGGCAGGTAATAGTGAATCGCACACGTCCCGCCGGACTAAGGATGTACCATACGGTGCAGCGCTACAACACTGAGGAGTGGCTTAGAGATATACATGACATCAGCAGTGGGGTGTGCCACTGTAGCTGTAAGCATATTGGAGCAATGCAAATCCGGCCTGGCTGTTGCTAAGCAAAGCCGCAGGACAGGGGTGGGGAGGTAGGTATAGCATTGTTTAGCTGAGAGCACATATGGTGCCCGAAAGCGCATGTGTACGGGGAGGAAAACGTGCCCGAAACCCGGAAAGTGGACACATGCACCGCGCACCATAGCTCAAACAGGAAGGTCAGGGGAAGAAAATAAGGAAATGCCGCAGTAGGGTAATTGGAGTACAACTGAGCAATTAACACCTATTAATTCACAGCGGGCAATCGACGGCAGCTGACAAGTCTGATCGCAGAAACCTGCAAAACAGGATAGGGGAAGTGTCGGATTGCAAAGAAAAGAGAACTGTCATAGCAGAGCAAAACAAACCTGCAGTAGACTGGCCATAGAACACATTATGCAAGATAAGCCAGGTGTAGGAAAGTACAAATGAAAGCAGGCTGCTGGATGCATGCCAGAAAATGGGAGATGAAACATTAAGAAATGCAAAGGGAAGGGCAAGAGGTAATCCACGGCAGCCAAATCATCTAATTCAACACCAAAGGCACCACAATAGTAGTTCCTATCGTAAAACACATAAGATACCCTGTAGCTACGATCGTACATACACACCCTATGACATCATCGGTGTTCACAGCACAATAGTATAAAGCGTGAAAGCACCCCACACACACCTGTGTATTCCCAAATACTGCACCATAGATGTAAACATACTGGGAACTTTTACAATGTACATGTTGGGAGCTGCCATAGCTGTGATTCATCACGATGTGTTAGAGACTGATGTTGTTGTAGAGGATGATGCTGACAACCACCGCAGGCCCCGGAGGTGAAGAAGAGTGTTCAGACCAAGGGTAACCTACCAGGGGCTACATGATCTGGAGATAGTAGAGTGTTACAGGGTGGACAGGGACATCTTACAGCAAATAGTTGAGCTGTGCCGGCCACGCCTGAGATCCAGAAACAACAGAGGGGAACCCATCCCAGTGGTCACGAAGGTATGTGTAAGCTTGCGAATACTAGCCACAGGTACCTTTCAAAGGCCAACTGGAGATATAATGGGTATCTCACAGGCATCAGCATCCAGGGTACTACACCAGTTCCTGGATGCCATGTTACCACATGCCAATGAGCATATATACTTCCCCCGAACTCAGGGGGAGTTGGCCAGCAATATGCGTCTCTTCCACCATGTGGCACACTACCCAGAGGTACTGGGTGCAATAGACTGCACGCACATACATATCAAGTCACCACCCAGTGAGCATAGTAGGCACTACATAAACCGCAAGGGATACCACTCCATCAACTGCCAGATCGTGTGCAATGCCCAGGGCATTATCATGGATGTGGGTGCTGGCAGCCCTGGAAGCTACCATGACTCCCACATCTGGCATGCCTCACAGCTGTATCAGGTATTTGTCAGGGGGGGCATCCCACATGGCCACCTTGTGGGGGATGCTGGCTATGCACTGGAGCCATGGATGATGACTCCCATCAGAAATGCACACACACCCATGCAAGAACGCCATAATGAGGCACACGCACAAACCAGAATCATCATAGAGAGTGTGTTCGGGATGCTGAAATCACGGTTCCATTGCTTGGACATATCTGTTGGAGCCTTGCAGTACTCTCCAGGCACATATGCCCACATCCTCATAGTATGTGCCATGCTACATAATATGATCCTGTGGAAACAGCTGCAGCAGGGACAAAATGATGAAGGCCCTCACAGCCCACCGCAATTGCCAAGGCCATCACAGGCACAGAGGGATTCAGACCACGAACACCCTGTGCCAGCCCCAGTAGGCAGACAGAGGTGTGCCCAATATGCCTATGCCTTGGCAAAGAGGGAACGTATAGCACATACTCTGACAGTGTAGGCCCCTACAGACTGACACACCTCTCCACCTGCACACACAGTAAAATGGATGGCACACACACACGACCACCTGTAAATTGTAATGTATAGGTGGCCTACTGTGTGAATCCTACATAGGCAGCCCTCAACCATTGTATACACAACAGCTATTGGAACAAGAAATGTCAACACCTGAACAGTACACGCACCTATCAGCATATGTTGGTACTGTGTGTATAGGTTCCTAGGTGCATCGGTAGGTATACGCCCGATTGTCAGAGGCCATTCATCAATTGAGGCAAACAGTGTCTGCTGTCATCACCACATCGAGTAACCAACTGTCGCTCAGTGGAGCAGAGCCAATTGCGGGATCCATGTGTGTAATCACTGTTCCCCTCACACTCTGCATGGATTCGCTGGTGCATTAATGAGGGGCTCCATATAATGTAATCATGGATGTAGTGGCAAATCATGGGGTGTACCCATGACAGGTATCTGTCACCCCAGCATGCTCCACCTATGGTTGTGTGAAGATGTAGCACATTATAGTGTGTGGCTCACTGTGACATACATACCCAATGCTGGAGCACATCCATTAAACATCACTTGGACATACCATTAATAGGTCTCATCCATATGTAAGCTAACTGAGTTACCTATTTGATCACAGTATGGAGTAACAGCCATAGTATAGTCCACATACAAAACGCCAAAACATGTGTACAAATCCCAGATGCCCAAGTGGTAAATGCAGTGACTGTCGTGCATGTTCCCGGTCCCACGTCCTGCAAGGGATATAACGTAATCCCGAAGGCACGAATAATGCATGTTGGATGCAGGTCATCAGATCATGTTTAGCACATGTTAGTGGGAATATGTGTTGCCCAGTGCTGGTAAGCATCGTTTAAATATGACTATACAAATATGCACGAAACAGGGCTAAGCTTCTCTGAATATCATGCAGATCACGGTCAATGATGTCCAGAACAGGTGAAACCAGCATTATTCACCCCTGTACTAATAGTGCCTGCTCTGAAGGGTAAAATGACCACTGCCAGGAATAGAACATGCAATCATGTACACAATAACCTAACACTAAGCTACCTAGGATGTACCAACGGCAGGTGTGTAATGTGACAGGTTCAAACACAAACGTGCAGAGTCCAGGTAACAGTATACACTGACATGTACACAATGAAAGGTGTATTCTGCCTGTCACTCTCTCTGTCATTTATATATATATATATATATATATATATATATATATATATATATATATATATATAATAGAGATAGAAAGGGTGACAGAGAGATGTATGTTGATATATACGGATTCACCTATATCTGCAAATATGTAGATAGGTCAATGACATGTACACAACCATGGAGGTACAAATAAATAGCATACTGCCAACTATGGAATGTGTCACATACCGACACACGTAATCACGAGGCTGAAAGACTGAAAGAACACAGTACCGGAACACTAGAACCGCATGTAATATTATCATGATATTAAGGGGCATTTAGTTATCGCTGCCAGTGTTGCGGTCCACGTAGGTACTGTGTTCAACTGTGTTTGTGACTACCGTAGTCTGTGTATGTGTGTGTTGAGGGTGCCGTGTGCATTTCTGTGGGACTGTAATGTGTGTGTGTGTGTGTTTGCATCGTGTGTCTGTTAGTGCTACCTCGGAGGTAGATCATTACGGTAGGTGTGGTTATAGCTGGCCATAGGCATACGGTTACCACCTGTCCCACTTTAAGAGGGACAGCCCCTTCCTGGGCAGTTGTGTCCTGACAAAAAATATTAAAAAGGGCAAATGTCCGAGATTGTAGGACATAATTATGTCCCATATATTATGTAATAGTTGCATTAAATAGTTATGCCTGTATCTAAAAAATGTAAATGTTACATGAAACATGATAAGTAGCTAAAGTGCTACAAGAAGAAGTATGTATTCAGGATAAAAGTATGTGCTATCCTGTGTACTGACCATGGGTATGTGTCGGCCTGTAAACACTGATGTGTGTCCTGCAAATGTCCCACTATGGCCATTTGAAAAGGTGGCAACCCATGCCAGAGAGGTTCAGTCACCAACACAACTGCAATGAGTGCAAATATCTGTGACAGAATTACACGGAACAGTTGTCATTTAGTAACATTCCTATACATAGCGTTGTATTTCCAGAGGTATGGAAGTATCAACCTCACCTGCATACTATATAGAAACCAATTAACAATGGCCCAATGTATAAGCCCGTAACAACCATAGTTTCAGTCTACTAACTGATAGGTCTTCAATTAGGGAAGGAGCCCACACACATATATGGAATAAGTAGAAATGCCATCCCCACAAACCTGTATATGCAATGTACACCCACCTACATCTCCTACACATGAAACAATAGCAATACAGACTGTAATAACATCACAAACATCCAATCACTCAATTACATCTGCAGAAGCATTAACATACCTTGTGAGAGACACATTTGTAAAGGCACCATGTGAAATCGTAGCTGTTGTATAATGGAACAGACGGCGATGTTACAGGTTTTGTTTGTAATAGTCCGTTATCAGATGGTTGAGATGACAGGTACACTCACATGTAGAACCACATACTCTAGCCGTCACACACAATCCATGGGGGACATGAATCCAAAATATCCGTGTCTCTACAAATAGCAGTTGCAATTCCACACAAAAACACATACAGGCCGTCTCCCCGTAGGTAGGGCAAAAGGGCAACACCCAAGTGGAGAATTCAATTATACCCCACTGTTGCCGCATAATTGGTGAATGGAGTAGCTGCACAGCTGATGTGCATGTAATAATTTACTCAGGAACACCAATTGGTGGCAGGAAACCACATGTTACAGGTATCGACGTATATAAGGATGACTTGCCAGACATTCAAACTGTATGCTCATACCATAGAACCGTTTAAACAGTAAAGGTGTAAGAGAGATATTTACAAAAGTTAGGAATGCTAACAAGGTATGTAGAACACTCAGTATGTTAGTGTATGTTTAGCCTGTTTTGTATTACTTAAAAGTGTCCGCAATGCATAAAGTGGGAAAAGGTATTATGTAGTGATGTCTTGCTGAGCATAGTAACGCTTGTAGAAATTGTGTGTCCTGCTGTGGGCCACAAGGTAAACATCACAGACACCACAAGGGATGCTACATGAGGGCTTTAAACAGAACAATTCCACACCACCCACCGTCAGTGGTAGTGTATGTCCAACAAGTACGTGCCATAGCAGGGGATAGTATATGTTAATATACTGTCACAGTAGGCATGTGTATGGGCATATAACAGCAATAACATGCCTAAGGTGGTCCTACTGTGCAAGTATGCTTTGCATTATGGGATAATATATAAAATATGTGTAATGTACAGTATTGTAGGTAGATATGTCAGATATTCTACACAGCATAACAGTTATATCATGCAAACAAAAGGTATTGTCTATTGGCATGTACAATACACAATAACAGGATACATATGGCTTGTAGTCACAGGACACTGTAACAGCATGATAGCTAATTGAAATGGAAGAGCTACTCAATTAACCATGCACAAAGGACATGTAATAGCTTCACAGGTTCATAGTGAGGTACTATGCTGTCTGGCAAGTCTATGTGTAAGCCCAACTACAGTTTTTACACTGGTGGCACCTCTCTAGGGTAGTGTCCTGTCTGTGAACAGCAGAGCCATGTGCTACCTGCACCTCTGCACAGTACAGCCACTGCAGTGATCCCTGGCCTACATGTGTGTCTCCCATCCACCAAGTGAAGTATCTCATAAACAGTGCTACTGAGTGTCCCTGCGTGATGTACATAGGAATCATGTTCCAAAGCATGGTGAGTGTCTGGTTTGGGACTGTAACCCTCAAGAACATCCCATTCATCGTTGCATTTGTGCACATCTCCATGAGCATGTTGCTCTCAGTGGCTTTTGCTTAGGTCGCTTATGTGGAGTATATCCATGAATATTGTTGTGGACATGGGCCCTGTATGTTCAGCAGAGGTCACCCCTGAGTATGCAGTATGCAAATGTGTACAGTCGTGGTAGCCGTAGTACTGTCACATACGTCAACCTTCGGAGCTCAATAATCCTCATGGTGTGTTAATGTTGTGGTATGTGAAGCCATTGCTGTTCTGTAAGGTGCACCCTAAACGGGGTGTTGTACCCTTGAATGTGTGTATACGTCAGGAGTTTAGAGGTACAATGGGTGCCTTTGTTCCAGCTACAAACCCAGTACAGATAAGGGTGGCCACGTAGAAGGATATCCACACCACATTGGCAGTATGGTTATCAAAGGAGTGGGTGCTACATACGTGTGTACTAAGATCCCGTATAATGTCACATGTATGTAGGGGACTATCACCTATGTGATAGTCAGTGGGTGATTGGTGTAATCCAAAGAGGATGTTCATGCACCATGTGTCATGCAGCTTGAGGCCATGTTATGGGCATCAGGTATACGTCACAGTGACACCCTTATGGAAGGAGTCTGTATCAGCTGGTGGATCAATCATGGTGCCTTGTATGCAGTTGTCTGGAAACCTAGTCAGGGAAAGTCCCTCTGTGCTAGCCTGTACCTCAGGGAAGCATATACCGAACATGAGGGGCCCTATGACTGAGGACTGTGGTATGCCAAGTGTAACTGAAATACAGTAGGTACTATGGTATCCTACCCTCATTGTGTGGGTCCTGTCCATGAGACACTTTGCATAACATCCTGAGATGTATGGGTTGATGTGCAGGTGGATGTGTATGTTGTCAATACCAGAATGGGGTACGGTGCTGAAAGCCAATGAAAGGACAATGTAGGCTGGCTGGACCCCCCTACCATCATCAACTACCCTGGTAACTGTATCAAAGGAGTCCACCAGGTGCAGGAGCCATGGTCTGGCCCTAACAAGTCCAACCTGGGTGGCATCAAAGGTCCGGAGTCCACCAATGTCTCTGTGAATGATTTCCATGATGATTTGCCTCATAGCCTTGCAGAACAGTCCAGTCAGGTGTATAGGGCAATAGTCCCTCTGGTTCATTGTGGCGCCACCTGTGTGGAGTGTGATAACTGTTGCTGTGTGCCATTCAGTGGCCACAATGTCTGATACAAGGCTATTAGTGAATCTGGTGGCCAAGTGGGGAGACATGTCATTCTGAGGTTTGTGTAAATCACAGCCTGGGATGTTGGATGGTCACATGGAGTCTGTGTTCCAGGCCTTAGAGAGTGCAGGTTGGAACTGTGTAGTTGTGACCGCAGGGACCCCGCAATGTTCCTGCATGGATTATGGCCCTGTAGGGAGTGAGAGGGTGTAAAGTTAGCATTGAACCCATCCACCAGGATGTTGCCAACATCACTCGGTTCTGTAATGTTCCTGAGTAACCATCATATGTCAGAGCAGATGTGGGTATTGCCATTGACTACTGACATACCTCCATAATGCTTTGTGGTACACCCTGGAATGTGTCGCAGTAATGTTTACATAGCTAGGTTTGGAGGATGTGATAAGGGATCCCGGAGCCCTACTGATGCTGACCAGTGAGCTACCCCACCCATGGGATTTTACTCCACTTTGCAACAGCCTCCACCTTTCGTTGTACATTATGTCCATGGAACTGGACCCCCAGAGTGGCGTCCTTTATCTGGTGGGTACCATCATGGCTCTGTTTGGAATAGCATGATCCATGCAGTCATGTAAGTGCTAATGAAGTGCACTGGGGTATGTTTCAGCATTTGTATGTGCATTGCCCATCTGCACGGGTGTCATGACATTCACTACTGCTGTCATAAGACGTCTGTAGTAGCATTGTACTAATCTTGTACTGTGTATGCCATGAAGGGTGTGGTGCCGGGATGTGGATAACAAGGGTGATTAGCATATGTTCGGAAACTACCAATGAGGGGATAACCACTGGTGTGGAAGACCAGTGACATGTTGGTAATGTCCATGTCTAGGATATTGTTGGTCTTGGTGGTGGTGTGTATGGGTTGATCCAGCCAAGTGGAGTTTATGAATCCTGGACAGCGTTGGCCTAATGTGTCGGTACATGAGTAGCTATCCCAGTTAAGTGTGGGGTAGTGTCAGTCGCACATCAGTAGTACCTGTCTGAACCCTACTGCCCAGTACACCAAGAAATGAGGACCGGTAACCGTGGGGTATGTTGTTGAATCCGTAGCATGTTACAATGTGTATAGCAGTTCTGGCCACAGTTAGTTGCATGTGGATCACCTCTGATGCATTGTGCCAAGTAACCAGCCAGGAGGTGTGTACAACATAGTGAAATATGGACACACCTCAGCCATGGGTGTTCTGGTCCAGGTTATATGACTGAAAGGTGTGGTCTGCGTATAACCTGTCATTGCAGGTTTGCTCTGAAGAGCCTAGAGGTAGGTCCCAGTCACTGCAGAGATATTGAAGTGGTCCATTATAAGGAGTGCCGTGCCTGCGTGCGTCAGAGATGATGTCAAGCATTGAGTCACATGACCCCATGTTTTGCTTGCCTGTTCCCGTTCTGGTGGCGAATGTTATTGAAAACTGTGCAAGACAGGCAGAATAGGAGTAGCAAGAGCCTTACATATTATCTGTACTCCCAGGGCTGACAGGTGCAGGTCATCTGTGCCAAAGCATCGTGTTTTGTAGACCATGTCATTCAAAGCGGACAGATACTGGATGCCTGTGGAATGACAGCAGAAGCATAGGCAACTGTTGAAGTAAAACAGTCAGTTGTTGTACAGTGGTATCTAATCTGGATGAATGCAGAATGCTCCCCAGGGCTTGGCCGACACCTTCTGGGCTACAAGACTGGAGAGCTATTGCATGTCCCTGCACATGTAGTCTGGGAATTTACATCTCAGGGCAGTCACACTAACATGGAGAATGACAGTCAAATTGTACCTGGTGAGGTGTGGCATGGGTGCATAGGTTATTTTGCAGAACCAGTTACCCGACTGCTAGATGTAAGCGACTATCACCTTGTGTAGCCTGCTGAGTGAGACATCAGTGTGACCGCCTACAGAGTCACCTATGACTGGTGTGTTGGGTTTGGTATAACACCCTATTGGCTGTATTTGATGGGCACACATGAGTCTGTGGGCTATAAGTAATTGTTGTTGTGTTTGGTGATGGGGGCTGCCTCTGATGCCTACACAGAGTATGGAGAGGTTCTGCAAATGTCGTACTCATACTATGTGTGGCCTGTGGTGGTGAAGATCTTGTGAGACTATGTGATGAGTGGGGTATGTTGCAAATGTTACACATCCCCACATGAATGTCAGGTACAGTCTGGGTTAGTGAGAGCATTACCCCCAGCATGGCTACATATGTGCATCTCCCACAGGCTGTAGTGTCGTATGTTGGGAGGTCAGCATTGGCTGTGTACATGAGACAATTGCTCTATTGCCACTTGTTCACCATATTCATCATATAGACAGGCAATAGCACTGGTACGTGACAGTTGGACATGCCTGTATATTCAACCATGTCTCACGAGATATGTGAGTTACGTGTGTACAACAGCTGTTGTACTGTAAGCAAGCTGGAAATGTAAGAACAGACAGTGTACTTGTAAGAAATGAGTTGGAATGGGTGCTATAGTAATTAGTAGCTCATGAAGTGCTCACAAGTTCTGAACAAGTGCTGAGCATGAATATGCAATACAGATAGGGTGTTGGATAATATCAACCCACTGCAACCCACAAGTGGAGATGACAGTCATAATTGGAGGCACTGCACTATTACCCTGCTGAGTATGGTCTGCAAGTCTATGAACCTTTATCAACGTCGATGTTAGCAGTACAGAAGTAGATGATAGTACGGATGATTTCACACTGCATAGCATACCTGTGACAGGTCATAGGACATCATCATCCATACCGTGTTCCAGCTACACTGAGTATACTAGATGTACCTTCGTATGTCACAGGAGTGTTCTACCAGTGGCCTGTTGACAGAATCAACACTACAAAAGGTGTCAGAGTGACATGTGCATATCACACCAGTGGTGGTGGAGATCTTGTGAGACTATGTGATGAGTGGGGTATGTTGCAAATGTTACACTTCCCCACATGAATGTCAGGTACAGTCTGGGTTGGTGAGAGCATTACCCCCAGCATGGCTACATATGTGCATCTCCCACAGGCTGTAGTGTCATATGTTGGGAGGTGAGCATTGACTGTGTACATGAGACAATTGCTCTATTGCCACATGTTTTCCATATTCATCATATAGACAGGCAATAGCACTGGTACGTGACAGTTGGACATGCCTGTATATTCAACCATGTCTCACGAGATATGTGAGTTACGTGTGTACAACAGCTGTTGTACTGTAAGCAAGCTGGAAATGTAAGGACAAACAGTGTACTTGTAAGAAATGAGTTGGAATGGGTGCTATAGTAATTAGTAGCTCATGAAGTGCTCACAAGTTCTGAACAAGTGCTGAGCATGAATATGCAATACAGATAGGGTGTTGGATAATATCAACCCACTGCAACCCACAAGTGGAGACGACAGTCATAATTGGAGGCACTGCACTATTACCCTGCTGAGTATGGTCTGCAAGTCTATGAACCTTTATCAATGTCGATGTTAGCAGTACAGAAGTAGATGACAGTACGGATGATTTCACACTGCATAGCATACCTGTGACAGGTCATAGGATATCATCATCCATACCATGTTCCAGCTACATTGAGTATACTAGATGTACCTTTGTATGTCACAGGAGTGTTCTACCAGTGGCCTGTTGACAGAATCAACACTATAAAAGGTGTCAGAGTGACATGTGCACATCACACCAGTGGCAGCTACAGTAAAACGGGGTTAATGTTTTGTACTTCCCTCTCATTGTAGCCCATACCCCACAGACAAATGGGAGGCATCTGTGTATGTAAGGATGTAAATGGCCATGACCTAGGAGCAATAGCTGTCTCAGTGTTGTGGCCAACATACAGAATGGGCTTTGTGGGTGAGGTATGTGACATATGTGCACAATCTGACAGCTGATAATAGCATTGTCACCACTAGGTGAATAACCCTGTACCCATTAACTACCACCTAGGCAGCGGTCAACATTATGGACACTGTGTAAGGGATGGTGCTGTGCAGTTCACCTCCCTGAGTTGGTGACATCTCCAGGTCTATTAGGTAGTCATACGAGGCACCCATGTCATGACAGGGTGCCATCCATGAGCATGGAGATCATTGGACAGGCATACTCAGCACTCGGGTGACCAATATCGGATCACATATCACCTTTAAGGGATATTGGCCATGCGTGAATGGGCAATACCAGCCTTCACAATCCTCACCTCCACTATGCAGCATGCTGGCTACCTTGCATAAAGACATGTGCTACACTGTGATGTTGGATATATCCTGATCTGAAAGACATACGTCATGGACAGCCACCATCCTACCACAATGATTGCCACATGCTGGACAGATCCCCGTGCCATACATATTACATACTCCCACCATACCATGCAACCCTGTCCATCAAAGCTGCACATGTCATCTCTGTCATACATGGTGTGATGACCGCATAGTAGATGTATTATTAATTGTCTGGATCAGTAATATGGCACTGATGCACCTCGTGGTGGCAAAATGGCTGTCGGATACAGCTAGGAAACCTTGCCCGTACATGCTATAGTTGATAACCATCCCTGCGAATGACATCTGGATAGCCATTGTCCCATGTCTAACATATGTGCAACACAGGCGATCCGTGGCAGGATGCTGAACTGCTGTACAGTGCCGTGTAGATGTATATGGCAAAACACAAGCATGTAAAGGTTCCGTGCATATGTGTGCATTGTCACTGCTCATGTCCATTAAGGCAGTGTATGTGTTGATATGTGACATATACACAGCACCAAGGTCAACAGCATCACTGTGGACACATCCAGGCATGTGCTGATAGGTAAAAACACCAGTACAGGCAAACAGACATGCCCACATCAAGACAGCATTCACATGGAGTATGAACAATGTAATGAGGTGACACACATATATGGTGATGATATCCAATGCATAACTAAAAAACAACGGTGCCACTGCTCAATATATCCAACGACAACTCTAAAACACACCAAACACTTTATTGCAAAGCTTTTGGGTCTACACCCTTCATCAGTACAAATCAATTAAATGTATTCAGTATTTAAATAGGAGATACAAATAAATCACATGCTTCAGCCTACCTATCACACTAATTAACAATCAAAATTTAAAGGAACCTTTTAAATAAAATATAATACTTTCCTTAAATATATTTAAAAGAATATATTACTTAAAACTATGGATTTATATTTTTCAAAGCATATTACATACATAAATACATATAAAACACATAATGTGTACATTTATAATGCATATTAATTCACATACAAACACACACACACATATATATATATATATATATATATATATATATATATATATATATATATATATATATATATATATATATGTGCGCACACACACACACACACACACACACACACACACACTCTCTCATTCTCACCTACCATATTATAAACTAAACTATATCTTCTCCCTTCGTCTTTTCATTAACACTGGTTTTAGACTAACCGTATTATTCAAGCCAGGACTCGTATCAGCTTGTAGTCTGATAATCCATTCATATTCTTTTAACTCCAACAGATTATTCATATCACCTTTCCTTATACTCATTTGTACTATATCTAATGCCCTAAATTTAAATTTATGTTGTTCACCCTTGTCCATAATATGCTTACTCAAAGCGTTTGTTTCTATTTTCCTTTTTATTTCCGATTTATGTTCTATAATCCTTTCTTTCAGCCTTCTAGTCGTCTTGCCTACATAAAATGATGCACAAAGTGTGCAGGCAGCCAAATAGACCACTTGCGTCACATTACAGGATGTCAAAACTTTTGAAACATAAACTTCTCCCATTATGGGGTGTTTAAATAAGTTATCACCCTCATATAGGTCATTACAGCAGGAGCAATTATGACATCTTCTTGTTCCTAATGCATATCCCACCAAATCAGGTTTTAATTTAAAGTCTTTATAACAAAGCTTTTGTTTTTATGTTTCCGAATTTTTGTAGGCATAACTTGGTTTATCACCGACTATAGTCCTTATTTCAGGCATGGCTAATAAAATAGGCCAATTTTTCTCTACTATTTTGCCTACACTATTTGTATTTAAAGTGTACGTAGTGAGATATCTAATTATTTTGCCATCCTTGCATGTATCTCTTCCATCCTTCTCTAATCCCCCTCTTAAAATAGGTCTATATTTAGCAGTCCTTTCTTCCAACACCTCTTCAAAAACCCTATTTAAAATTTGTTCTGAATATCCACTTCTTTGAAACTCCTGCAGCATAATTCTAGCTTGTTCTATGAAATTATTATCAACTGTATTTAGTTTACTCATTCTTATTAGTTGTGCCTTCACTATTCCTTTAAAAGTATGTGGGGCATGCATACTACTCCTATTTATATATCTCAGGGAGTCCACTTCCTTCCTATATACCATAGATTCTAATCTATTTCCGTTTTTAAATAAGTGTACATCCAAATATTTTATATCTTGATGTGATGCCTCCATTTTAAACTTTAGAAATTCAGTGGATGCATTCAAGTACTGTATATAATATTCAAGTTCTAACAGGGTACCATCCCATATTAGAAAACAATCATCTACAAATCTTTTGTAGAACAATACTTTCTTACTCATTTGGTTTTCTTTATCTAATATTATACACTTTTCCCATTCATATAAGACCAAATTCACATATGTGTTGGCAACAGGCGTACCCATCGCCACACCAGTAAGTTGCAGATATGGTTCCCCGTCAAAAATAAAAACATTATGCGTTAATACTGCTTCGAGAAGTGTACAAATATTTTCAATTTCTCTTCCATACATTTTTACTTCATTGTTTAAAAAATTACGTGTAGCATTAACTCCATAATCATTAGGTATAACAGTAAACAATGAGGTAATATCAAGGGATGCCATAACATACCCTTTAAAATCATAGCATTGGTGCCAATTATATAAACTATCTAGAAAATCATTAGTATCCTTTAGTACAGTGGAGCACTTTTCCATATGTCTTCCTAATATATATTTTGTAGATACTTCGAAATAGGCTCCGTTATCCATCCACCCCCTGACACTATAGGTCTCAGTGGTGGATCAACAAGATTTTTATGTATAGCAACAACTGTAAAGGCTGTGGCCGAGGCACTAGAGAAGTTGAACTGAAAAGTTGAATTGTTCGTTAAATTTTATGAAAGTAGAGCTGTTACTCACTGGTGTTCTTCAGTCATTGCTATACTTTATGACCTCTCTTAGTGTTGTTGTTGCTTAAGATTTTTATGTATTTTAGGAACACCGTAAATTTGAGGGATTCTTGGACATGGTACTGTCAAATAGTTAAACAACTCAACACTGAAATCATCACTAAGTTGTAACTCATATATTACCATATTAACTTCTGTCGTTAACTTTTGCACTTCAAGGAAAGATACTTTTCTAAAGGTGCCACCTTCACTAAGCATTTGTTTAAAATTCTCAAAGTATGTATCTTTATCCATTAAAACAATCCCACCCCCTTTATCTGCTTGTTTGATGACTATATCATCACAAGCTTGCAATTCTTTTAGGGCTATATGTTCAGAATACGTCATGTTATATACCTTCTTAGTTTCATTTTTCCTATAATGTAAACGCATCTCATGTTCTACAATATTAGAAAAAGCAATTAAGATAGGACATACATCGGGTGAAAACACACAATTTCCTACATTTAAATGTAGGGACGTCAGTACTTTTAAAAATAAGCTTAAGACTAACTTGTCGCACAAACAATTTCAAATCTGTTATAGCTTGAACAACATTATCCATTGAGTTAGGAATGAATTTCAGTCCTTTACTCAAAATCAATAACTGCGCCTCAGTCAAGTTGACTTTAGACAAATTTACAGTACCTTTTATCATTCTCACTACCGTCTCATTCCCTTGTTTTGGGTAACCGGACTGTTAATTAGTGTGATAGGTAGGCTGAAGCATGTGATTTATTTGTATCTCCTATTTAAATACTGAATACATTTAATTGATTTATAGAGATATCCAATGCATAACAGGTGTTACATGTGGCACAAACATGTCAGTCGTGTCAGTGTCATGATGATAACTGTGCAGATGTACTAGAATTAATACAACTGTATGTGCAGCTGTATCTCTGTACATCTCTGTGATACTGTGACCTGTCACCATCATTATGTCTTCCAGATAATGCCTCATTCACACCTGCCAGCATACAGCCGCCAGGAGGATGATGTCCTCATCCCATACCTCCATGAGAACTATGAGGTGTTGTTCAGTCATGTGCCACAGCATGCCCAGCAGCGTGATGACCTGTGGCAGGACCTTCGTAGGAGGGTTAATGATGTGGGTGGCCATAACCGCACCTACCAGCAGGTGCGCAGACACTGCATGGACTTGATACGACATGCAAAACAGCGTGCCACTGCAATCGCCAGGGAACAAGGTGGAACAGGTGGTGGGCCACCAACCCTGCCCCCACTCACACACACCGAGGAGCTACTGGCCATCCTGGGGACACCCTCAGAACAGCATCCACAAACACTAACTGCCATCGTGGAGGTGGGTGTCTCCCAACCAATGAGCCTGGAGTTGCCTGGTAAGTCACTACTGTACATATGACTATTATATCCCATTTAGTTGCATGTGTCACTGTACAATACGTAATGTAACATCATATGCAAGGTATGTTTACACACATGCTGCATACTACAGTATGCTACCCTGTGTATGCACACATGTGCATACTATATGCTATTGTACAGGTGAATGTGTTAACATGCACAGTACACCCTGTGGCTGTCATACAGTCATGGATAATGTTCAAACTGCTGTGTCACCCATATACAGGTACCTCTGGCGTGCCGCACAGACATCAGTCCATTGCAGGTGAGACTGTCATCAGTATCAGGCATGTTAATGCATATATCTATTCACCATGTGGCCAGTTAACACATGTACACATGATGTATGGTCCAGTCACGATATACAGGTTGCATCTCCCATCATTCACACTGGCTACCCATGTGCAATATATACAAACAAAATGAAACACCGACATGAAACCACAGTATCTGTCATTGCTACAGTGTGGACAGCTGTGCATACAATGGTGGAGGTGTTGTTCAATGTAGGCATATGTACTATACATTGGAACAACTTATGTGCGGTATGCAAACAGTACCACACAGTGAGCTGGGATATGGGCAGCCCACAGGAGTCACCATTGTGTTATATGCCCCTGCAATGGGTGCACACATTGTGATGTGCCATCTGACATGTCCCAGACATGTAGTGTTCTGGCTGAAATATTGTCACACTATCCCATAATACATACCCCACATACCAAACATACAACCCGTTGTCTGCATAGCCCTGTGGACAGTGACATATCTGACATCTATGGGTGTATGTCATATGGGACTACACAGACATGTGAGATAAATGGCCATCACAAACATTTGGCCGACACATGTTCACACATGGCCATGGAGGATGGCCAGAGACATGTAGCCACACAGTAGATGTGATGTGTATACACCCTGTTGCACATTGTCCACACATGGTCCAACTATAGCCTTAGCTGACTGATTATACAATTGATGTGGTACACTGGACATCCTAAAAGCCTGTGTACAGCTAGTGGAGGTGTCACGTAAGTCGACCATATAAGATGTGTTGAACATCACGACTGTGTCATAGCATGACAGTAGTCACCTGTACATCTTCCACAGACATTGACACCACATCAGGCCACAGATACCGTACATTTCCCTTGCTGCTGTAGGACATCACCGTCAGCCGTGCACCTCTTGTGTGTGGTACATCAATGTCATGTGGGACACGGTGTATTGACAAGTCTGCCATGTGTGGACATGGTTGCCAGGCAGCTAAGACTCTGTAGTAGTTGTGCAGGGGTGTCTTTCGTAGGTCTTCCAGTGACCTGTCACATGACACAGCATGGTTTGGTGTGTATACACCTCAGCAACGTGGCTCACAATCCACAGTTATGTCATGTGTATGCACACAGTTATGGCTATGCAATGTGTGCATATTACACACTGTATAGCAATATAGAGGCCTCATGATGCCATGCAATGGCACAGTGTCCGTACTTCACACTGTATAGCAATGTAGATGCCTGACACTACCCTTCCATACTCATGCACATTTGCTAAATGTGCATTCTATCTGTAAGGCATACAGAGAACACTGCAATGTGATACCCATTACAGCACTGTACATGTGTCAGGACACCATTGTGTCCGACATGTATGCATGTCAATGCACACGTCAGCAGATTACATGTCAAGGTCACTTCAGCCACGTGTACTGTTAACCTGTGCTGGTCCACATGGTGTATCACATGGATGCATGCTTACTACCTTGATTGTGTGAACTGCATGGCTACTGATATGACACCTGCTTGCTGTTGTGTGTAACCCATGGAGGTATGCTAACTACCACTATTAATGTCTGAGCTGCATGCCGTCTGCTGTATCACATGCATGCCGCATGCTGTCTGTCAAATCACATGCATGGTTTGTGTGTGTGTGTGTGTGTGTGTGTGTGTGTATGTCTGTGTGTGTGTGTCTGTGTGTCTGTGTGTGTGTCTGTGTGTGTGTGTGTGTGTGTGTGTGTGTCTGTGTGTGTGTGTGTGTGTGTGTGTGTGTGTGTGTGTGTGTCTGTGTGTGTATTGTAATGTAGAGTCTTTCTTTGCATTCACAGGTGATGTAGGTGCATTACCCTCCTGCAGTCCGTCTGATGTTAGTGTCCCCACAGATACTAGCAGTGATGAACATATGCATGAGGTACAGGCAGGGTTGTTAGGGGCTGAATCTGTGCCAATGGTTGCTATCCCAGTTATGTCCCCCTCTTCCCCGCACACAGTTCTCATGCCAACATATACCCCATCACCAGGGGCCATAGAGGAAGGACAGTCAGCGTGTATTAACTTGGAACAGGAATGTGTGGTGGCTACAGAAGGTGTGTCTCCACACCATGGTGTCAGTGTAATGACTGCAGATGTGCCACACAGGCATGTGGCCAGTGCTGCTTGTAGGAGGACCTCTGGCAGACATGCACCTGCAGGACAGAGCGCAGCAGCTGGTGTCACCAGACGCATGTTCCAGACTGTAACTGTGGCACTGGCACATGCTGAACGGCAGAACAGAGAAGGGCATAGGCTTCAAAGGGCTGCTATCCGTACTCTAAATGACAACATCCAGGCATTGGCAAATGCTCAACAGCATGGCAACTTTCTTTGCTAGAACATCTGGTAGAAGTAAGGCGTAGGCCACATGGACGTAGGCCAGCTACACCACCTAGTGCAGGTCAACATGAACGAGCCACCTCACATGCCCGCTCCCATAGTGCAGGTAGCAGTAGCAGTGCAGCTGGTGCTGCGCTGTCCACACCAGGACACAGCAGGCCATGTGGACGTGGTCCTGGACATTCCCAGCGGGGACACGGTTCCAGTGGACATGTGTCATTGGACAGTAGCCAATCTGTACCTCTGCCTGGTAGTGCCCGTGCAATCCCTGGCAGGCACAGGTCACGTGGCTGGGGCCAGACACAGTGAGCTGTACATCCTGGTCTGTACAATCTGGAACTGTCAATAATACCCCTTTGTAGGCCTGGCAAAAGGCAGAACTGTGTGCAGTCATACACTGCAACACCCACATGCATAATGACTACACATGTCCAATCAGATCACTGGCCCTTACCCACACACATGATGTCATCCACTGGTGCAGCCTATGCCACTGGAAAACATTATCACTCTGTGCATATGATGATGCCTGTGCCGCATCCCTGTCATCCACACCATCGGTGCAGGGACATGCTCAAATGGTCTGATGCACAGGGTGAACAGAATAGTGAGAGAAGTGTATATTACATTAGTTGTGCACTGTTGACATGCACCAGACACACCATGTAGTACAGGTTTATAATGCATTGTTATATGCTCACAGTATGTATCTTGGTAAGAACAGTAACAGCATGTTGGTAATGATGCCCTGGTTCCATCCTTATGGTCTACTTGCATGTGCCAACAAGTAGCAGTGTTTGCAGTTTCCCATGTGTAAATGTGGAGTACTCACAGGCATGTATGGCAATACCAGCATGCTATACGTAGCCTCAACCTGACTGTTAGAAATGCTTCCATACCACAGATGTCCACACATCTACTGATCCAGAAGCATGTGGGCTGTTTAATAGGCTACAATGGCTAGAGATGTGACATCCATACCAGGTCACTTCACAGGTATGTTGACATGGTGCGGGGGGTTTACACAGCGGTCTGGCTGATGATAACTTTAGAGGCCACTTGATAGCATGAGGCCTCACTGTGTACCCGTAATACCCTGTCACATTACAGGATGAGAACACACACAGACATACACAGATACACACAGTAACATGCCCACACTCACGGGGTCAACAACACTATAACGCACACTCGATAGTGTTGATGTGAGGACCCCTGCCTATATGGTAATCACCCTCACAGTACTGTGCACCCACACAACGCGACACAGAGAATGAACATGTACAGGTAGCCAGTAAGGCTGAGACTGATTGCATCAACAGGGTAGTAGACTGCATCACCATGAGGGTTTGGGGATCCTGTCTGTTCTGTATGGTAGCATACACCCTAACTCCATGCACCAGACAGCCATACATACATACACACACACACACACACACACACACACACACACACACACACACACACACACACACACACACACACACACACACACACACACACACACACACACACACACACACACACACACACACACACACACTGTGGAGTCCACAAATATCATTCACATATGGATAGCTGACGTGTGTGATACACACACCACCCCTGCCTACGTCATGCTTTCCACACTGCGGTATGTACAGATCTCTACAACAGTGTACAGGGGTATGTAACAATTGGGATGTATTCCCCACCATATGTGGCATATATGGTCACACAAGCAAACACACATGGCAGTACTGTGAATGATACACCTGCTATATGCTGATACGTCTGACAGACATGCAACAGTATTGGCCGCATTATGTGTACCAACGCTACCTTCAGCAATTATGCTGCTATATGCACACGGGAGGATGTAAGTGTTACAGGTGTCACGTGACTTACAGTCAGTAACACCCGACCGCTGTGTAGGTTTTATGTCTTCACCGTCAAGTAACAGTAACATAGCATACTGTTTGCACATGTAATGGCAGGATGGCTTGTGACACACCTGTGAGCCGTGCCCGGCAAACATCCATCTGCAAAGTTGGATCACCACTTTATGTACACACATCCATCCATACCTGATGTACATCCTACCGTACTGTCAGTATTTCACCATATACAAGTGTCAATGATGGGGCTGCATTGCAACTGCATGTTGTAGTTAGGCACAGATGAATTACATACATCAGCTACTGCACATGCATGGTAGCTACATGCACACCACTACATGTACATGTGTGTTGGTCCTACATGCCTGTCATGTAGCCATGTTTGTATGCATTGCAATTGGTAGACATGTGTGATGACATACATAACACATGGACTGTTGTATGATATGATGGATGTCATGGGTAACTAGTACAGAGGGAATGTTTCCTTAGTCAACATTGCTACCTCATGTACTGTTAGCATTCAACAGCCATGAAACTACCTTCCATGTGCATGCGTGTGATTGCTGTAGCCACTTGTCTGCATGGAGGACAGCAAAAGCTATGCTATGTACATATGTGTTGTGTGTGTGTGTGTGTGTGTGTGTGTGTGTGTGTGTGTGTGTGTGTGTGTGTGTGGTCCATGCACATATCCACTGCAATTACATGTATGCCGTATCCAAACATGTGTGTTCTTTGGTGTACAGCGACAGTCATCTGTCACAGCTATGTAAGACCCAGGGCCCCTGTTATGTGTAGAGCCGACCTGGTTATATACAGTGGTATCATTGCATTGCATAACACATGATGGAACCCTGTCAGTACATGTGTAGTCTGCACAGTTGCTGTAGGCCTATGTACAGTCCACTGGTCATGAGTCACACGGTGTTGTGGTAATGTATGGATGTGTGTTGCTGGTCCAAGGACATGGTGATGTCTGAGGGCTACATAGTAGAATGCGGCGTTTACCTCTGTGATCTGCACCTGAGACCTCTGTGATGGCTCTTGAGTGTGTACTGGTCAGTACATGTGAGTGGCCTTCATGTATGTGGGGACAGTAACACCAAACTGTGCCCTTCCGTGTTTAGAATTCGTGTGCATGCAAGATAGCCCTTCGCTTCTACTAAGTGTGTGAGCATGCCCAGTATGCCATTGTGTAGATGGACACACAGTACATTCCAAACGGACGTGTGATACTGCGTGAGCCCAGTGACACCTTGTGTCGGTGATGTGCCTCTGTGTATGGGCATGGCCACTGACATCCTATATAGCGATGGTGATCATCCAGGCAATAGATGTCCATACCCCACGTCAGGATGGATGCCTACATTGAACACACTGGTTGACTGTCTTGAAGGGTGTACTGTCTGTGGCACGTCTCGTATCTATGTAGTGTTGTAATAGTGCTCCGTAGATAGGCAGTTGTCCTGCTCACACCACTGCCATATGTTTGTCTACGTCTACCTTGGGACAGTAATATGCTTTTAGACTGCTCACTCTCTATACATTCCCTATCGGCGTCTTTGCCTTTGTGGATGATGTCATCCACCTAGAAGTATGCCTCTGGGAGTGCTGTGTTCCAGTAATCTCAGTAGCGTGTTCTGTAACTGCGTAATGCTGTAGTGTGATAAGGTAGTTAGGTGTATGTTTGACTCCTAGCCCTGCCAAGTGTGTGTGTGTGTGTGTGTGTGTGTGTGTGTGTGTGTGTGTGTATGTTTCCAGCTGCCTGGGGACAGAGTAATGCTTTTAGATGGCTCACTCCACATACATTCCCTATCAGCGTCTTTACCTTTGCGGATGATGTCATCCACCTAGAAGTATGCCTCTGGGAATGCTGTGTTCCAGTAACCTTGGTAGCACATTCTGTAACTGTGTAATGCTGTAGTGTGATAAGGTAGTTAGGTGTATGTTCGACTCCCAGCCCTGCCAAGTGTGTGTGTGTGTGTGTGTGTGTGTGTGTGTGTGTGTGTGTGTGTGTGTGTGTGTGTGTGTGCGTGTGTTTCCAGCTGCCTGAGGACAGAGGAATGCTTTTAGATGGCTCACTCCACATACATTCCCTATTGGTGTCTTTGCCTTTGCGGATGATGTCATCTACCTAGAAGTATGCCTCTGGGAGTGTTGTGTTCCAATAATCTCAGTAGCGCATTCTATAACTGCGTAATGCTGTAGTGTAATAAGGTAGTTAGGTGTATGTTCGACTCCCAACCTTGCCAAGTGTGTGTGTGTGTGGGTGTGTGTTTCCGGCTGCCTGGGGACAGAGTAATGCTTTTAGATGTCTCACTCCACATACATTCCCTATCAGCGTCTTTGCCTTTGCGGATGATGTCATCCACCTAGAAATATGCCTCTGGGAGTGCTGTGTACCAGTAATCTCGATAGCGCTTTCTGTAACTGCGTAATGCTGTAATGTGATAAGGTAGTTAGGTGTACGTTCGACTCCCAGCCCTGTCAAGTGTGTGTCTGTGTGTGCGTGTGTGTTTCCAGCTGCCTTGGGACAGAGTAATGCTTTTAGATGGCTCACTCCACATACATTCCCTATCGGCGTCTTTGCCTTTGCAGATGATGTCATCCACCTAGAAGTATGCCTCTGGGAATGCTGTGTTCCAGTAATCTCGATAGCGCGTTCTGTAACTGTGTAATGCTGTAGTGTGATAAGGTTGTTAGGTGTATGTTCGACTCCCAGCTCTGCCAAGTGTATGTGTGTGTGTGTTTCTGGCTGCCTGGGGACAGAGTAATGCTTTTAGACGTCTCACTCCACATACATTCCCTATCGGCATCTTTGCCTTTGCGGATGATGTCATCCACCTGGAAATATGCCTCTGGGAGTGCTGTGTTCCAGTAATCTTGATAGTGTGTTCTGTAACTGCGTAATGCTGTAGTGTGATAAGGTTGTTAGGTGTATGTTCGACTCCCAGCCCTGCTAAGTGTGTGTGTGTGCGTTTCTGGCTGCCTGGGGACAGAGTAATGCTTTTAGACGTCTCACTCCACATACATTCCCTATCGGCATCTTTGCCTTTGCGGATGATGTCATCCACCTGGAAATATGCCTCTGGGAGTGCTGTGTTCCAGTAATCTTGATAGCGCGTTCTGTAACTGCGTAATGCTGTAGTGTGATAAGGTAGTTAGGTGTATGCTCGACTCCCAGCCCTGCCAAGTGTGTGTTTCCAGCTGCCTGGGGACAGAGTAATGCATTTAGATGGCTCACTCCACATACATTCCCTATCAGCGTCTTTGCCTTTGCGGATGATGTCATCCACCTAGTTGTATGCCTGTGGGAGTCTGGTGATGCTGGAACTCGGTAGCGCGTTCTGTTACTGCATAATGCTGTAGTGTGGTAGACTAGATAGGTAGGTGCTCAATTCCAAGGCATGGCAGGTGTGTGTGTTTGGTAGTTATACCATATGTGTTGGTATCTGTGGGTGGCTAGCTGCAGGATGTGTTCAGTGTGTTTTGTTGCTGACCTATATAGTGTCCACAGCCCGCATATTCTGCCAAGACACTGGGTTGTCAACACATACATTCGCCAATAGGTCTGGTGAGTAACTGTCAGCAGCCCTACTCTTACCCTTGATACGGTCTGACTTGTGTGACGCAACATAACACACGTGCCTTGATAGTAACAACACTACATGATGCAGGTGGCACATGTAGTTTCCTTTTCATTCCTGTCTAATGCATTGCTGTCATGTGTTCCGCTGTTGTGATATAAATGCCATATCTACATATGTGTGTACATGTATATGTGTGTATGTGTATATATATATATATATATATATATATATATATATATATATATATATATACGTCCATGTATATATGTATACAAATAATATATATGATATATGTAGATGTAAAGGTGGACACAGATGTGAACATATATGTCTGGGGAAATCAGCACTATTGAATGTTTGTGCCGGATAATCTGTACATGATAACCTGGGATAGGACATGCTGGAGGGACAAATTCATAACCCCTTCACTCTGGAATAAAATCCCAGTCCAGGTTAGGCAGAGACCCTCATTGACTCTCTTCAAGAGGAATCTTGATGAGTGGATGGGAGATCGTAGGTTTACCCCGGGTATCACTTCTGTGTCACTGTTAGACAGAGGCACAGTATACTAAGCTCGAAAAAGGGCATAGCAAAATAAATTTAAAATGGGTGGCGAAAGCCAAACACATTCTGGCTAGGCTTATAAATGCCCTAGGGCAGATAGCCTAGTATGAACCTATGAACCTATGTATATCTGCCATGGCGTGGTGATAATGCACATCGTCTGTAGTGTGCAGGGCCACGGGTTGTAGTTGTGTAGACCCCAGTTATTTTGTTGCTGGGAAGACCATGGGACATCGAATATGGTGATAGTAAGGCACCTGTTGCCAGTTGGGTATGGATCTGAGTGACACTGAGCAGTGGTTATTAATTTGGAGGTTCGGTATGGGTCATAATACTATTCATTAGAAGATTATACTATGCAGATGAGGTTGACTATAGTGTATCACATTTATCACTAGGGTGTGCTGCTGGTCCCTGGAGTGTATGTGTGTAGTCAGCTGGGTGCAGGTCTCGAATATAGTTGACAGCATGGGAGGGGGGTCAGGCATACTGTACGTACATTGCAGTACTGTGCCTCGTGAGTGCTCCTTCCTTAGCACACCTAAGCTAGGGGTGTGTCTATACCTGCCTGGTGACATTGGGAGGGATGACAGCAGTGGTGGGGTAGTCAGGGTGTACAGGCTGTACAAACTGGTGTTGATAAGCACAATCAGCAGATGACATGGCCAGCCTGCACATGAACAGTACGTTAACGCGAGCAAGCAGCATACACACAGGTTTCGTATGCACTCTACACCACCGGTGTATACCTGCAGGGACATTTCACGACACAGTCCAACCAAATGACACGGGCTGCAGCAGGCAACATATACCAACATGTGCAGGAGGCTGGGGCAGTGAGGATGTGTATGCTGCTGAACAACCCTTACTGGGGTAACATAAGACTTTATAGACCGAGGGTGACTTACCAGGGGCTACATGGGCTGGGGATGTTGGAGCATTATGGAGTGGACAGAGACCTCCTACAGCAGCTTGTTGACCTGTGCCTGCCATACCTGAGACATCAAACAGGCCGAGGGAAACACATCACAGTGGATACCATGGTATGTGTTGGCCTAGGTGTACTAGCCACAGGTACCTCACACAGCACAACTGGGGATATCATGGGTATCTCACAGGCAACTGCATCCAGAGTATTGCACCAGTTCACAGACGCCATGTCAACACATGCTAGTGAGCACGTACATGTCCTCAACACACGTGATTAGTAGACCAGCAATATGCATCTGTTCAACCATATGGATGACTACCCTGGGGTACTGGGTGCTATAGCCTGCACACACATACACATTGTAGCACCACCCGGTGAGTGGGGTAGGGCCTACAGTCACTGCAGGGGCATACCCTCCAACAGCTAAGCCATATGCGATGGCCAGGGCATGAGATTGAATGTGTGTGCTGTCTGCCCTGGAAGCTATGATGTGTCCTATATATGGCTTCTGACACAGCTGTAACACACCAATGCCAATATGGACATCCCCTACAGTCTCCTAGTGGGGGATGCTGGGTAAACACTGGTGTTGTGGCTGATGACACCCATCAGCAATGCACACACACTTGAACACTCACACCATACTGAGGCGGATGCACAGGCAAGACATATACTTGTGCATGTGTTTGGGATGCTCAGTTCACAGTTCTAATATCCGGACACATCCGTTGGAGCTCTGCAGAATTCACAAGCTACATGTATACAAGTTGTTATGGTATTTGCTATGCTACACAATCTTATCCTGCAATAACAGTTGCAGCAGGAACAGCATGGGGCAGGGCCACACAGCCCAACACCACTGCCAAGGCCTGTACAGGCACAGTGTGACTTGGTGAAGGAACTACCTGAGCAGGGCACAGTTAACAAAAGCCCATGCACAGTATGACCTGCCCTTGGCAAGGAGGCAACACAAGGCATATGCACTGACACAGTAGGTACCCACAGATTTCCCCTCTCTGACCCGCACACAGTACAATGGATGCCAAACATGACAGTACCTGTGCTCAGCCATGTATAGGAGGTGCACTGTGTGCATCTGACATAGGCAGCACTCCAGCACTGTCCTCAAGAATGGAACACACCCAGGGTATGTCTAGTGACCTAACAAGTGGCAGTTGTATTAGAATGTGTAGTTACCCATTGCTATGGTATGTATGTGAGCATACAAGTGACTGTGGTGGCCAAATGTTAGGGCAGCAGACAGTACACATCCATAGTGGCACCATGACCTCTGTAGCACATACAGGGGTCACAATGGTAGCCTGTAGTACACAGGGTGTCCTAACCCACTGCAGATTATGGGCTGACCATCATGTGTGTCCATACAGCCCACACACATTCCATGCAGCTGGACAGATGTGGACCAATACAGACAAATGATATACGATGGCCTATGGATATGCCCAATGTATGACCCCCAACCCCCTAAGACACACACAGATGACAGCAGGTCAAGCAGTTTAATGTAGGTTGTATAAGCCAGGACATCCAACACCACTGTGCTGGTAATTAAAGATGAGAACTGATGTACCCTGGTATCCCTCCAACCAGCAATTTAGGTAGGTCCACACACTGACATGGAGTACCTGGTATACCAGTACAGATATGTACAACTGTTCGCTGTGCCCCCCCGTCAAACCTACACATGGGAGAGTCATGTGTGCCACCCACAGTGCTGTGTAGGACTGTGGTTATGGTTGGATGTCCCCCACGCTATGCAGACATGTAGCAACTGTCAATGCCACATGACCATTAGCTACCCTGCAGACACAGCATGACACCTGCCTGTGTAGAACGGAGGGGTCAGCAACACAGTACTAACCATCTGGACATGTGACACATGCAATACAGTTGACCATACTTGGCATGCTCACACACATGACGGTATGACAGTAATGTTAGTCAACAACATGCGTAACAGTCATACTGGGCATGCTCACACACTGAAACACAGGACGGCCAGGCATGCATACACCAGTGGTCCGGACATATATGCCAGTACATTGCTATACTGTTGGAAGTCTGCACTGTATGGTGTGTGTGTGGTCTATTGTCTGTACATATGCCATGGTCTATTGTTAATTCTCATGAGCTATGTGCACAGGGTACTTCTACCATCACGTATATAGGGCGGTTCTTTGTTTGCGGATAGGCCGATGCCTTTGGATACAGACTGGGTAAGGCACATTCCAGCAGGTGGGAGCAGTTGTGCATGGGTGTGCACAGTGTTAAGCACTGCTGACCTCTGGTCACAGCACCTTATACACGTTTAGACTCCACATTTCTTTGACAGTGCACTACTGGCATACTGGTAGACAAACACGCTTACAGCCACTCACTCACCGACATTTCCACTTATATTTGTCATTCATGCTGGGTGTGTGCGATCCCTTGTGATGCCTATTACATCGGGCTACAAGACTACAGTATTGGGTATGTGTAACCATTTTGCGATGGCAGGCATTCGACTGTACGGACTCAGTGGCCTGTCCAGTGATGTAATCATATTATATGCGTGTTCCTCATATGATCTGCTCCCATCTGCCTGATACATGGGAACCGATACTCTGCAATGCTGACATGTGACTTGAGTTTGTTAATGCAGCTGTCCGCCAAGTCATGCTACAGCATACCTACTGCACATTGTCCACCTTTCAGATTGCACGACTGGAGACTGTAGGAGTGACACCTTTCCCACTTTGCATGGGACAGTCTCTCATCACGCATATCTCATGTGACAATACCAGAACTCTCCACCAATCGGGGACACATTTCTACAGAATCAGGGACAGGTCAAGAAAAATCAGGGACACTTTTACAAAAGTAGTGCTATTAACTTGAAACATTGACAGAATCAGAGCATATGACGTAATACACATATTCTTAGGTAACAGTTGTTTATAACTCTTACTTATTGTCATTAGTCAGTAAGTGTAATTCACCACCTTTCCTTCAACAGCCACTAATTTTAGGAGGGATTAAGAGGAACAGAGTTAAACTTTCAGTCAAACTCAGGGACGTACCTGCCATTCAGGGACGGTTGAATGGTATGGACAATACTCTAGCTATTGCAACTGTCCTGATTAGGGGACATTCTCATGTTGTACATGTCTGTACTGGTTGCTTTTACAGGTCTTGTATACCTGACACGTCAATATGTCATATATAGTAGCATAAGCAACTTTACTGCTGCTAGACTATGCTTTGATTTGTTCTGATATGTATATTTCTGTACTATGCATGGCTGTAGGTATGTTCTGCCCTGGTACGTCTGACATTTCTACAGAGCAGGTTCCACTTTGGCCATTCAGAATGGTGGCGGCCCTATAGGCCCAATATGTAGAGCTATCACATGTGTCAAGGCAACACATACCCACTGCCAGTAGTAAACGGACGACTTCCACGGTTTGCATACGTTAAGGTTATTCATGTAGCATTTTAATTGATAATACTGTTTCCTATTACATGTAGCTGTTACTGATACAACAAATTGATGTCTGACACCACTACACACACTATATAGCCTCCATTCCCGAACTCACAGGCCATATGCCATAACTGTCATTTTGCAGGACACAACTGCCCAGACAGGTGTGTCCCTCACAGGCGTATGGGTGTTGAACCTCTTCTATTATGCTATCATCTACCTAAGGTGGTCAGCAAATTATGCACTTTCCGTCAGTAGCAGAACTCACATACCAATGGGTGTGACTGAACACTGTATCAGGGACAATGCATAACACCCTGTGGGACACATTTAGACGATTGGTTCTATTAATCAGACACATTCACAGTCACAGAGCATATGTATTCATTCATGTTTGTCCTGCTGGGAAAACTGCAGTACTACAGTTAGGACATTCCCTGTTTCCTACTGCTCTGGACCCGTGCTACAAGTCTACTCACTCCAAGGATATTCAGAACTCTTATGCTTATAGTCCTCGCACATACGCATGTTTGATTGTCAGGGTGTTCATGCGCTAGTCTGGGTTTAGGCTCGGCTGACTGGTGACTAGAACTGCCCTGGTGCTGTTCAAAGATCAGACATAGCACATGGACAGAGTTAATCCAGATTTTAACATTCTACCTGTGTTTACAGACGCAGTTGTTTGGGCACCTCTGACCACATTATTGGGTCGGCGCTACATAATTTAGAGAGGGGAGTGGTTCCACTACATAATGCACGTTGGGGGGTGGTTTCCACGTGTTTCCCTTCCCATTTGACTATTTCATTCATTTATAGATAAAATGAATATTATTCTGGACATCTGTTATAAATTCACTACAGGTATGCAATAGTCCTGTCAACAGATGTGACAGTTGGTTGGTGTACTTATGTGTACGGACCTCTGTGATACTCAGGGACTCGTTTCTACAGTGACAGGGACAAGACTATGACAACTCAGGGACAATCACGGACACTTCTACCATATTAGTACTAACTTGGAACGTGTTGACAGATTCGTAATACTACTAATTTTCTGCAGTTAAATTCATCTATTACTCTTCATTGTTGTAAGTAGTCATTCTCATTCAACACCTTTCCCCCCAAAGGTCACTGGATTTGTGAGTGGTTAAGAGGCTGGCCAGTTATTGTGCGAATGCTCTGACCATTGGTAGCGTTGACATTGTCATATGTACAGGTTGGGATGTATTCTGGGGACTAGGGTTGCCACCTTTTCAAATGGCCAAGATAGGACATTTTCGGAACACACATCAGATTTTACAAGCTGACACATACCCACGGTCAGTACAAAGGATAGAACTTTACTTATTTGCCTACATAAAAGCCTATTGTTGTAGCGGTTTAGTTACTTATTCTGTTTCTTATAACATTTAGGTATTTTAGATACTGAAATAATTATTTTCTGCAACTATTACATAACATATGGGACATAATTATGTCCTACAATCCCAGGACATTTGCCATTTGTAATGTATTTTGTCAGGACACAACTGTCCAAAGAGGGACTGTCCCTCGCAAAGTGGGACAGATGGTAACCCTACTTCGGACACCAGATTGTTTGGGCCAACACATATCCACGGTCAGTGCAGGTTTAGAACATTCATTTGTTTCCTAGCTGTGAGCCTTATACCTTTGGCACTTTTGTTGTTTGCCTTTTTCTTCTACGAAATATGTTTATTCTATCCTGACGTGACCGCTTTAGGCAACTGTTACATGCAGTATGGTACATAGTTATTTCCTACAATCACAGGATATTTGGCATTGTATCATTGTTGGTCAGGTCACGCCTACACACACATTAATTGTCCCTCACACAGTGGATCAGGGGGTATCCTGTTTACGTCAGTGCCTTCATCACCCTTATACCATGTGTCACTATGTGAATGTGTGCAATATATTCTCTCGCTTATTCGTGTCGGGACACGTGCGTCACAGGCAGGTGTTTGATGCTGGGTAGTAGGTTCTGCATGCCCATCTAGGGCTGGACAGTCTCGTGCACCACTACTGCACATTCCAACTTGTGTCCAGATATCTACAGAACTGGACTTCGTGTCTTCATACCCATTCTAATGTTTACACAAGTTACTTATCCCATGAGGGATATCCCAAAAATTGACCAAGACCAAAACAAGACAAATACTGAACATTCTTCTGGCGTTAAGAAAATGTGCTGGGGGTTTTACATGCAAGGGATACATAGTTTGCAATCCTGAAACTGCCTAGAGTGACACTACCTACTACATATGCATAGTGGTCACTATGTGTAGATGTGGCTGCACCAAACCAGTAGGCCAAGTATGGCTGGATTTGGTGGACGTTCAGATATGGGAGCGGGTTGTGTGCTGTGGAGGGGATGCTGGGTAGTCCATTATGCATCCAGGTGTGTTGCATTTGATATGGCCAGTTTCATCAGGACCAATCTGTGGGTATGTGCCGTTGACATGTCTATAAATTTGTATCGCACATTTTAATATTCATATGTTTGTAGGATTGTGTTCTACAGTATGGCCTGTCTGGTTGTATTGCAGATGTGTATACATGTTTTTGTGTTTCTTTCTGCTTCACCCGGTGATCCCTCATACACCTCCGGTTCACCTATTCTGCATACGACACAGTGTCACCTTGGAGGATTATACCATTACCCATCCCCACCCCCACACATATATTCCTGACACTCCATCATCACTGCTTTGGTTGATGGCCCATGACGCGGTCAAGGTAACACATTGCATACCCTACATATGTCAGGTACCTGTATGGTTGTGTGGACTACCCTGCCATGTTTGACTTTCCACATGCTATACCTCCCGCACATAGGTACACGCCCATACTTAACTTTCATGACATGGTTGGTATACCTGGGTAATACCCGTTCAACTGTGACACATCCTGACAAGTTCAGCTTGGACCTCTGATGCGCGGATTTTTGCCGACTGTTCTAATCATTGGTAGGATGCCACCTTTTCCTATGTCCAGGATGGGATATATTCTGGACACATATCCGAATGTACTGGACAACACGTACCCACAGTCTACGGTACAGATAATACTGTTCCTTTCATCCTACATGTTGCCTTATTGTTGTAGCAATTTATATGCTCCTTGTGTTTCGTTTACATGCTTATTCTATTTCCTGTCACATTTGGTATGTGAAATACGGACATACCTATTGTATGTAACTATTACATGCATTGTGGGATATAATTCGGTCATACGGTCGCTAGATATGTACATTTATCGTGTTTTTTTGTTATGGACACATCTTCCCAGCTGTGTACCCTCCCTCACAATATGGGTCAGCTGGTGACACTGACCATTGGGTTAGACGTACCTATTGGCGGTGTGCTAACATATGATGTGTTTCACTTCCACTTGGTATAACTATCTACACTGCATTGGACTACAGGCACATGGTTTTCAATGTCATATGTTCACGGGACAGGGACCCGTTATTCCCTACCATGCATTTGTGTTTGCTTCTTCATTTTGTGTTCACAGGAACTGTCTTGCATGTTTTGCATATGTTTCAGTATCCACGGACACTGACAGATGTGATTACTATTGCTTGCAAATTGTTATATGCAAGCATTTTAGGTTGCCCATCGACAGCTGACAATTCCGCGCCTCTGTGCAGCACTTCGACACGCCCTATGCACTCACGCTCCTTTCCTATGCACATGGCTGTGGCAGCAGCGCGCCTTCATTAATATGCATTTGGTGCTACTGCGCCATCTTCATGACGCACGGTCGGTACAAGCCTAACGCCGGCCTTGCGCCGAGCTTCATGAATCCCGGGGAAAATCTTTTATCTAGTAGACACATACAGTACTGTTGTTTATAGCACATTTCATACATGGCAGCATAGTAAAAGCACTAAAGCTATTTTTCTCTGTCATCCTCAATAAGTTTTGCTACAGATAGGGATTATAATTACATTTTCATGTTAGAAGTTTATTGGGGATTGTAATTATGTCTTCATGTCAGAAAAACATTGCTTAAAGTTTCTGGGGTCTGAAGTCACTAAATAATGTCAGACATTTGATTTCCAGACTTTGTATCCTTCAAAAAATCCAAACTAACAAAAAACTTGTATTCTAACAACTTTCTAAGTTTATAAGAACAATATTTAAAATGTGTCCCTATTTTTGGGGCTTTGTCCCCCATTATTTGTGTCTTTGTCCAGATTTCTTGCACTAAAAGATTGAAAGGTATGCCTGGTAGGCAGTATCAAGTGAGAAGGAAAATGAAGATTATTTTTTTTATTTGTTTACCTTTTGATAACCAAGAAAGTCCAACCAAGCCAGTGACCCATTTTCAGAAGAGGTTTGGAGACAAAGCCAGAGAGGCAAGATTACGTTGGTTTGGACATGTGCTGAGGAGGGATGCAGAGTATATTGGGAAAAAGATGCTAAGGATGAAGCTGCCAGGTAACAGGAAAAGAGGAAGGCCTAAGATAAGGTTTATGGATGTGGTGAGGGAGGACATGCAGGTGGTTGGTGTGACAGAACAAGATGCAGAGGACAGGAAGAAATGGAAACAATTTATCCGCTGTGGAGACCCCTAATGGGAACAGCCGAAAGAAGATGATGACCTGGGGAGAAAAGCTCCACAACAGATTCAGATGAATAAATAGGACATTCCAGCTAAGAGACAGTCTTTGTTTTCATTGATGTGGTTTTTATTCATTTTCTTTAGAGGCTAGATTAAGATAATGAGAAGTTATTTCTGATGAGGTCAGAGAGTGCAGTTTGTAACCCAGGCCACTTGATGACAGTTATTTGTTTTGATATTTTAAAGATTTTAATAACAAAAATAGCAAGAATAATACAGTTAATACATTTACTATAATTTACTCCATTTTTAATCCCATTTATATGACTTTTTAACACACACACACACACACACACACACACACACACACACACACACATATATATATATATATATATATATATATATATATATATATATATTAGCAAGCAGGAATTTAATTGTGATAAAAGATTAATTTGTTATATGTCCAGGATAAAAAACGCAGTCTGTCTACTAGAAAATGGATCAGCAGTGGAATCTGGATAATTAAAATAAGCTGTGATGAAGCAGTTAGGATGGCATATATCCTGTGAGAACAACATTTCACAGTTTTAAACACAGTAAGAGTGATAGCTTGCATCACACTACAAAATACAGCTTATTTTTTGTAAGTAAATAAGTTAAATGATACTTCACAGTTTGTTCATTTTAAGTAATTATAGTTTCACATACTTTACATGTAAATACAGCTGTCTTTGGTCTGGTACTTGTACTCTCTGCCTCTGTAACTCTTTCGCTTTCTCTGCCTGCAGTATCCTTTACTGTAATAAGAGCATTTCCTAATTGCAAGATGATCAAAATATTGCAGGCTGCATTTGCCTTAGCTTATAAGAAGAAAACAGCTGCTATTCAATCTTGCTATATAATTCATATGAGGTATATGTATAAGTGAATTCTGTTATTTGCTGCTGATCTGCATTCTGTATGATATAGTAATTTGAAAACAGACAACCAGTCAAAAACACAACTTATTAAAAAAGTTAATTTTTTAAAGAGAAGTTTCTCTTATTTAATATTATAAAGGTGTGTCTGTGTGTGTGTGTGTGTGTGTGTGTGTGTGTGTGTGTGTGTGTGTGTGTGTGTGTGTGTGTGTGTGTGTGTGTGTGTGTGTATTTTGGCCACAGCTGCAGTCTTCCACACACTGACACAAAATGTAAAATGGATAAAAAAGTTTTCTATTTTTAACTGAATTGTGTTTTCAGTCAAAAGGCTCTGTTGATTGTGTGTCCCCTCCTAAGTTTCTACACTAATGAATAATCACATAGCTGTTGAAATATTTATTAATGTGCATATTTTTGCATCACAAAAAAATGCCATTAAACATAAGTGGAGTTTAGCATGGCCTCCAAAGAACATTAACATCTAAAGTTAAGATGGCCCTATTACATACCGGTTCTGTCTTATAACTGCCCTATTTGATCCCCGCTTTACTGCTTTACAGATTATATTTACAGTGATTATACTTATTAGCCCTTTAAAGGTCATCTTCATGGTCACTCCAGAGTAGTTGTTTAAAGGACTAGTAGGGACAGAAAAAAAGAAAAAAAAAACATGTTTTTTATCTTATCCTTATGTTCCACACAGTTATAATGTCCCAACAACATGTAATTAGTTATTATTATTATTATTATTATTTTAAATCTGTTATATCTCACAATGGCCTAACGGGTGGCCATACTAACAAGACCTTGTCTATTGTCTAAGATTTTGATCTTGCGGCAATGTATTTTGGTCCCCCCAAGTACCATTTTTGACTATACCCATCTTTCAGCCTGTTCTGTGATTTCATTCACTAATGCTGAATATATTAGCAGAGTATCTTATGTCTATTTTTCCAGTATATATGGACTGGTAGCACATACAGGAATCCCATTATGGCTTTCATGCTGGGAGTCAACAGATGGATGACATTTACAACTCTGAGGATAACCATAGCTAGGTGTGACACTCTGATGGCCAGCAGGGGATAGAGACAATGCAGCACTGGACGAACCAGAGTAGGCAAACTAGTGAGATATCCCAGTGGTGCAGCAAGATGACTGTTATTGGCCACAACCATAAAATTAGCCACACCCACACACAATGGCTGCCATAGCCTGGGATAACAGTGATGCAGTCTTCAGAACAGTGTGTGCCATGGGTGTAAATCTGGCTTGTGACCATCCATCACATATCTGAACCCTTTCATTGCTATGGTTAGTACTATCTGGAGAAAAATAACAGAGTTCATATAATACAAGATTTATGGGGCATCAAGGCATGCTATGTGGGCTACCAATGACCTCAGCAAACATGTTTGTTTCAGGTCCCTATACACCATGCCACTCTGTATGCATTGCAGCTGTAGGATTTCCCCATTCAGGCTACACAGCATGCTCACCATTTTTACCAATGTGTGTGCAATAGCTGCCTATACCTAGATAACTAAAACCTACACAAGCATTGATTGATACCAGGTATGGTATCGAGGGCAGGGAAAGACCTGGCATTATTGTTGCAATGACCACTGACATAACTCTACCCCATGGTGGATGTACACACGTCTGCGACAGTGTGGCTGATGGATGTCATCTATAGTGGTGACTCCTGTGTAGCTTGGGTACAGATAACAATGACAGGACATCCACTGCTAAACAGAGGTGCTTCAGGATGTTCAGTCTGCTCCTCCACCATCTTGTCATATGAGATGGATGTGTGCATACCCTCCACTGTTACCATTGCTGACAGTGCCACTGTGTCATGCAAGTGTCCCATGTGCATGGTGCCATCAGCATTAGTTACAGGTGACCTGCTAAACTGAGGAATGTGCAATCCTGTTCTACTGGACTCATCCACCAGTAGAATCTGTGAGTGTATAAAGATAATACAACTGTGGCAGAACATATGCCTCACTCCACTGATATCTGGCTGCTGTCTCCTCTGGGCCAGTCAAATAACCCCCTCCCCCATACCCTGCCATATCTACCATCATGGCATTCCCCTTCCTTATGCATCACTCACCATACTCTGCTTGTAGTCCAGTCATCCCTATCATCAGTTGCCCTTCCTCTGCATGTCTGCATCCTACCACTAAACTCACATTTTGTGTCCATACTACCCTTAGCAGGCTCTGTCTGCAGTTTTCTGTGCTTATTAATTTCTATATGTCCTCTATCCTTCCTACACAAAGTCCTTGTTATCTTTTTCCATTTACCCTTCTTAAAAAAATAAAATAAAATTGCCACATGTCACAGAAATCATATGGCTTCCCTTAATCCTTTCTATAATTCCTTATGGTTATCCATGCATGTGTTTCTCTTCCTATTCTTTCCCCATTTCTTCTTTTCCTTTATCATTCTTTACTCCCCATTTATATGATGAACTGAGTTGGCACTTTGCTGTGTAGACCCTCTGTGTCCTTCTCACGGTGTTCATACTTCAGTTAAGAGGCATTTTGTTACACATGAACACCCTTAGCCTTGGGTATACTAACTTACTTTTCTTGCCACGTTAGACATGTGACTGCCCACAGTGCAGCCAGATCATTGCAGTTCACTGGTGTGACTGCAGTAGATGCAATTACAATGTATAGTATGTATGAACAAGATTTGAATATACTGCTAGCCACAGTTCTATGATAAAAATTGTAGATTATATGTGATAAACTTGAAGGATTGGAAGTTAAAGTGGCTAATATCCCTATGCTTCAAAGGTCTGTGACTTCTATTGAGCAACTGCAAATGAAGTATTCTGCAAAGTTAAAGGAAATGGAAGATAAAAATGGTTCTTTAAACATTGATTATAAGACACTACAAGATAAAGTAAGTAAACCTGAAAACATTCAAACTTCCATACAAATCAAATTGGTAGATTTTGAAATAATTGGACATCATACTACAAGAGATTTTTTGTCAGCTTTCAATTTTAAATGTGATGTAAGTGAGCAAAATTTGAATTAGATAGGTTCCACTGGAGCAGTTCAAACTACCAAAGTACTCAGGCCTATTATCATAACATTTACCAGTTATATTGATAAAAAATATTTTCTGTTGTTATCTGTAAGAAAGTGGTTCATCTGGATGGAACAAATATCCATGTTTGGCAAATCTCCATATTGAAATAGTTAACAGAGAAAATTTCTCTCAGAGCTTCAGTCCATTTTTTGGTAAAATAATTCTAAATCTTCATTTGATTTACCAGACAAATTTAGAATTATTTGAAAATCTGTTGCCTAGTCTTTGATTCAGAGTGCAAAGTCAAACATGAGTTTAAGGTACTGTGACTTTTATAAGTGCCCATACTCCCCTCTGGTCATCTCATATTTGTATTAAATAAAGTGGATAAACTTTTGGATGGACTTGTGGACTTTATTGACTATCTTATAATTTTACATTTTTTCTGTTTTTAATTCCTTTATGGTTCTCACTAAAAAAGGTGTATTGATTATATTTTTCTCTAGATGTAATAAAAAAAAATTGTAATGGCTTTTAACATATAATATCTTAATATCAATAATGCACATACATTTTCTAAATTAAAAAAAAACTTATGAAATGAGAATTGTTCTAAAAATGTAATTGTGCTACAAGAAATACATCTTGATGACTTAATGACTCAGACATATAAATGGATTGAAAGAATAGTTAATTATGCTACTGATAGTTTTGCTGTGGTGCTATTTTGAGTAAAGAATCTTGCACAGCTGTAATTAATGAAGTGTATTTAGGTATGGGGTAGCATGCTTACTATTGCTCTTTCTTCTAGAAATAAGACATCAGTAGTTTTGGTATATGTACCTTTTCAAAATTATCAGCTCTTTCAAGCTAGTATAGTGACTGCATTACAACATTTGCAAAATTTCACAGGAGTGGTGGAGGGGGGGATACTATACTTTGTAGTGAATGTGCTTGATCAGGTCCTCTGTTTAAACTATCATATCAAGTTCAGTAGGGAAAGTTACATAAATCCTTAATTCTGCAAGAAAACCTGAGTGATACTTGATGAGTTAAGCATCCAAGCTTATCCACTTCTACCTCCTGTCTCACAAAGGCAGATTTTTACATAGAATAGATTTTTATTATTTGCTAATCTTAAGCAGGTGCATTTTTTTGAACATTTTACTGTATGTCCTTTCACTGATAACTTAGCAATTGATGTTAAGCTTTCAACAGCTAAAGCTACTTCATTTGATTTTTAAAGAAAGATGAATACTGACTGATTTGACTAATAGAACTTTTGTAAAAAATGCAAAGGTATAAGAAACTTTTGATTAGATCATTTGAATTCTGCTATTTCATTAAAATATAAATGGGATACTTTTAAATCTTGTATATATGGTACAATGATAACCTTTATCAGTTACCATAAGAGTCATTAAAGATAAAATCAAATTATTAGATGAACAGATATGCATTTTCTATAAAGCTATGTCTGTTAACTATGGTAAATATTTGCAAAGAGTGGCATGATATTAATAGAAAATAATTTTATAACAAAAGTTACTATATTTTAATAAGATTGCAAAGTTGCTAACAGCACAAAATCATAAGCAAAATAGCTAGAATTTTATTAAAGAAATGCAGAACAAAGATGAGATTAAAATTCATAAACAAAGTGAAATTAACATTACCAGATTACATCACATTCAGGCATTATACAATAATCATCAGAATCCAGATCCAATTGAAATCAAAGATTATATTTTTTGAGAGAAATTGAACAAACAAGAAATATGTTTATTACTAGAAAGTATGACATTGGATCAATTGATAAAGGTATCCAAAAGGTATTTAATAATAGATATAATAGGAATAGATATAGTAGATTTTTTAGGAATAGGCAAAATAATGGGGTGTGCAATAATATAGAGTTAGAAAAATTATTTGTAGTTTCTACATATAATATTTGTAGTAGGGACATTAGTCATTGTTTTTTATATTTTTGGGAATTTTTAAGGAATTTTGAAGAATTAACAGGTCTAGTTAACAAGAAGGTAGTTTTTTCCTACAAAAGGGGAAGAAATGTTAAAGATTTATTGGTTCATACCAGGTTTTCTAGACCTATAAGTAGAATGTCCTTGCAAATTCAGGATAAAGGCTTTAAGCCTTGTGGGAAATGTAGTATATGTTGCTACACAGAAAATGTATTTCCCTACATTAATAATATTCCCTTTTCGCCTAATGGTGTATATAATTGTAGAACGGATGGGGTAGTTTATATAATAAAGTGTGATTGTGAAAAATTTTATATTGGACAAACAAAAAGAATGTTTAAAGTGAGACTAATGGAACACTTAAAAGACATTCGGAACAATAGGGATGAGAGTCCTGTGGCTCAACATTTTAAAGAATATCATAATGGTAACCCTGTGGGTTTAAAAGCAACTGTTTTACAACAGATTTCTGTTTGTGATTATGATAAAGACAAGATTAGATGTTTGCTTTTAAAAAAGGAAGCTATTTTTATACTAAAATATGATACCTTGGTACCTAAAGGTTTGAATGTAGAATTTTGTTGGAAGAGTATTCTTTAAATAGTTTTGTATGGTTTTAAATTTTTGAATGCATTAATTGTTTAATTGTTTAATTGTCAATTGATGGAGTGTATAAATATACTGTGGGTATGTATTGATTGTTACTCCTTGAAGCCTGTTGGTGGCCGAGGCGCTAGAGAGAGAAATAAACCTTTTACTGGATTCCTGTTTTTTCGTTTTTGTGGTGAAGCAAGTTTTGCACTGGTGCCTTCCTTGCATCTTGGTGCCTTGGTGGTGTTGTATTTCCTATATTAAAGAATCCCCTCCTTGAAAAACTAATTAGGTGTACTTTAATAACAGTCAAAAATATCAAAGATAACATCATGGAGCTAAAGCAAAATAAAAAGGTCCAGGTCCTGATGGTTTTATAGCTGGAGCCATGATTCATCAGTACCTACATGACACTTTATGTTCATTTGTACAATGAGCAGCAACAGCTGAGTTGTTTGCAATTGAGGAAACAGCCATACACATCATGGCAGGATACAAAAAAAAAGGATTAGCAGCCAAATAAGCTAATGAACATATAAAAAGATGTGATACATGCTAATGAAACAAAATAGCATGTTGGTGCTGTTCAGAAAAGTATAAAGTGAGCACAAACAAGCAGAATTTGCTTTAGCTATGAATTCCAAGACATGCTGGAATACAGACAACTTTGAAAAATGTTAGGGATTTCTGCAGCTATTAAAATCTGTGTGTGCAATAGAGTCTCATACACTGTGCTGCTGTGGCTGCTGCTACCAGTCCTCAGCCTAGACAATGTAGGAGGAGTTCAGACCACATTCGACCTACCACAGACAACATAAAATAAATCTAACACAAAAAAACTGAACAAACTGTAGAAATCCAAAATGTAGCAAGCTAGCAGAACAGAAGGGACTCATTACTCAGGCAGTAAAATTCAAACTTTTAATGTGAGCGCTTTCATGGAGATCAATGTCCCCACTTCTTCAGACAACTTTTACCACATAACTAGCAAGCTTTTTATATGCTTTCCTGTGATTGCTTATTATTTATTTACCAATCATTTGCTACTCATAAAACAATTAAAAGAGCTTTCAATTAAGCTAACCTTCTAAAATTTAACAAAATATGCTTTGCATATATAAACCATCAGTAAAAACATTTATAAACAATCTAAATATCATCAGGTTCCTACTTAAAACATTGCATGTATATGTCTACACACTCAAAAATAACACTATATTATCATATTAGGTTTTCATATTTAAATAACCATGCATTGCTAGTTTTATTGACTGCTTGCCCATCTTGCTAACATATTCTATGTATTTGCCAGTTATCTACATAATGCCCTAAGCTTCAAAATACACTTAATAGACGTAAACTCATTTAAACCTGGGAGGGGGGGGGGGTAGGCTAAGGTCCTTATTTGCCAAAAAGTTTCCTGTTGTTCAAGGATAAGTTGCTACGGCCTTCCTCTTGGGTCTAATGGAATTTGTTGCAAGACAGAAAATGTGAATTTATGCTCAGGGTGAGCCATAACATGCTTTGCTAGTGCGTTATTCATATCGCCCTTAAGAATGCCATATTGATGTTCATATATCCTTTGCTTGAATTTTCTTTTGGTTTTACCGATATAGAAAGAGGGGCATGAATCACAACTTGCAACATATACAACCCCTTTTGTTTCACAATTATATCTCCCATTTAGGGTATATAGTTTGTCCCTTATTTTAACAGTCAACCCTGTTCTGACGTACTTACAATAAGAGCATGCTCCAAACTTTTTCATTCCCATATTATTAAGTTCTATGCTTTTCACTTTAGAACTATTTTTTCTTTCTACTATGCTTTTTAAATTTGCGCCTCTTCTATAAGTGAACATGGGTGCACTGCCTAATGTTTTGCTAACCATTTGGTCCTCTGACATAATAACCCAGTTCTTAATAATGATTTCCTTGATTTCTTTAGAATCAATACAGAACGTTGACAAAAACCTCAGCATATGGTTATTATTGTCGCTTATTCGGCCTTCACTACCCATAGTTTCTTGGGGTGAAGTTGTCCCATTGTTGTTAACATTACTATATCTAGAAACTATTGGTCTAAAATGTCCAGTTTCCCTCTTAACTCTGACTTCCAATATGATATCCATCAGTAGTTTATGGGGGTAACCTCTTTTAAGGAACATAGTTCTCAAAGTATCGCATTCCTCCAGGAAATCTGCATCGTCTGACACCATCCTTGCTGCCCTTACCAGTTGGCCCTTAACTACCGCTTTCTTTTGGTGGTAAGGGTGACAGCTGGAAAAATGTAATAGGGCATTGGAATGGGTAGGTTTTCTGAATATTGTAGTTTTATACTGAGATTTGTTTCTGTCTTTTATTAATTTTACATCAAGATATGTTATGGAATCCAGTCCAATACTATACGTGAATTCCAAGAATTCAGTCATGGCCGTAATGTCTCGTATAAAGCCATGTATATGGTCTGGTTCGCCTTTCCATACTAGGCACATGTCATCTTGATAGCGTTTATACCAAAGGACATTGTGTTGAAATGATTCATGCTTAAACAAATATGTGCATTCCCAATGGGCCATAACACTATTAGCAAAACTGGCCCCACAAGGAGACCCCATAGCCACCACTGTATTTTGTAAAAACAATTTGTTGTCAAACATAATATAATTGTTAGATTATACTATGTCAAGTAGTGTTTCAGCTAGGTTTACCTTATTATCATCAACTTTGTGGTGTAGCATAAATTCCCCTGTCCAAGAAATACCCAAGGTTTGGGGAATGACTGTATATAAATCTTTAACATCTATTACTACAAAGATGTATTGGTCGTTAAATTGTAACTTATTAATATTTTCCAAAAAGTTTCACGAATCCCTACATATTTGTGGTTCCTTGCCCAGTAATGGTTTTAATATACTATCTATGTATTTGGCACATGCATGAGTAATGGAACCCCTACCGTCCACAATGGGTCTGAAAGGTGGGTCCTCTAAATTTTTATGTATTTTTGGTGTGCCAAAAATAATTGGAATTCTAGGAGCTGGCATGGTCAAATATTGGAGGGTTTTGATGTCAATAGACCCTTCCAAAAACATGTCATCCAGCATTACTCTAATTTTCTTATAAGCAGTGTTGACTTTGTTATGACTGACTGAAATATAGGTATCCGAGATTAAATATTGAGTCATTCTTTTCTCATATTCAAATTGGTCCATAAGGACCAAGCCACCTCCTTTATCAGGATTCATGACTCTAATGTTGCAGTCACCCAACAATTTTATGAAATCCCATTCTTCCTTTTTAATGTTAACCTTGTTGGGTTTTTTACCCTGCACATCCAATAGTGATCTTAGGTCAATTTCACACATTTTTTCAAACATGTTTAGAGTAACTTGCAGGGGTGGGATGAATATACTGGATACTCTAAGTGTATTTGTTAAAGAAGAATTAATACCCATAAGCACTGCCAAATTTAGCTTGCAAACGTACAATTTAAGATCAATTAAGGTCTTTACAACATCTCCCCTTCGGTCTGGGACAAAAGACAAACCATTTGCAAAAAAGTCAGTCATGCCCTGCTCGATATTGAGCACTGTGTAATTGTAGATTTTAAAGTCACCTTGGGTACTTGTAAGGATAGTAGGCCCTTCTACTTTATTTCCTATTATCTCCTTCTCTGGTTCTTGCGACCCTTTCTCTGCCATTGATTCCTGCTGGCATTTGGGTTGTTGGGTCCTGTCCCATTGCCTCTCCAAAAATCCTGATCATTATTACTGATATTTTGATCATTGGTATTTGTATTGTTCCCCCTATTATAGTGGGGAGCCTGTCCCTGGGCATTGTTGCTCCTAATTCTCTCACTATGGCGTAATGTAGGAGACTGTGAATTAATATTATTATTAAATACACCCAGATCATTTTCCTCAAGTGTTATGTCAGGTTCAGAGTTGTTTACATCTTGAATTTGATTAGAATTGAGAACCTTTGGTGGTGAGGGATATGCTTTCTTACTAGCGTATTCCTTAAGGTCTCTATCCAGTTTCCTTTTCTTATTAGCCAATAACTTGTTCATAGTTGCATCAGTGCTAGTATAAATTCTAGCGTAATCATATTTGTACCTGACAAACTCCTTGTCATTGCAAATGTCATGCTCTAAGAGCTCCAGCTCAGCTTTAAGTTGGTTAATTTCCCCATTATAAAAGTTACTTAGAGCATGTAGGAAATCAAACCCTTGTTTGTCAAATAATGTTAATAGCGCCTGATGAAAAGTGGAGTTTTCTATCAGCCCTACAGGGTTTCTCCATTGCCGCAACCCTTTAGGGACAATGTTTTTAGTTAAGCATTCGTGGAAATAAGCAGTCTCTAGCTGCAATTTAAGACACTTGAATAACTTCTGGTTGAAAATGTGAAGTAAGTCTGTAATATTACTCACCATTGTACCTGTGTTAAGTCCTTCGTCATTCTTTGCTTCTTGAGTAAAAAAGTCTTGATTTTGAAGAAAATTCACCATGGAAGGAACACCGTTAGTATTTAGAACCTGTGGTGAGTTACCCGGTGTATTTATCGACGTATTCACTGGTGTAGGCTCAGTCCTGTGTTCATCCAGCCCTTCTCCATTAGTTGCAGGATGTATTATTCTTGTTTTGCCGCTGGTAGGAACCGGAAGGAAAGGCTGCGACTCAGGATTCAGTCTAAACGGACTCCACTGGGTCCTAACTTCCTGACCAAATTTCTGTGAGAGAGCATCGACTCTCCCTAAAAGCATGAAATAAATGTAATAGAGCACTACAGGGTACATAGGGATACTATAGAACAAATAGTGGACCTCTGCCAGCCTAACCAGAGGACCCGTGGGAATCATGGAGAACCCAGCACAGTGGAAACAAAGGTATGTGTAGTATTACATCTACTAACTATAGAGACTTTTCAGTGACCTATAGGGGACACAGTGGGGGTTTCACAGGCTTCTGCCTTAACAACATTCCACCAGTTCCTCAGTACAATGCTATAACATTTTAAGGAGCATATCTAGTTTTCATGTACCCAGAAGAGAGAATTAATGCCATGCAATACTTCTATGCAATACTACATTTTCCTAAGGCACTGGGGGCAATAGACTGCACGCTGCTTGAAATTAAAGCTCCACTTCATGACCTGGGAAGGAGGTAGATAAACAGAAAAGGTTATCACTCCATCAACTGCCAGATGGTCTGAAATGCATAATGTATCACCCATAATTTGTATGCAGGTCATCCCAGCAGTTTCCACAACTCCCACATTTGGCATACCAGTTACCTGTACCTAAGGTTTTCTAACAGTGACATTACACAGGGACTCCTAGTAGGGAATGCAGGATATGCACTAGAACATTACCTCATGACTCCCATAAGAAACTCATACAGGCCTATTGAGGAAGTTTACAACAATACACATATTTTTTGCTCATAGAGCATGCATTTGGCCTGCTCAAGTCACATTTATAATGACTAAATACATCTGGAGGTGACCTTCAATATGACCCCCCCCCCCACTTCTGCCCAAATGGTGACTGTCTATGCTATCTAACATAACATCATAGTCAGAAAACTGTTGCAGCTTGGTGGCCCAGGAGAGGGACCACAGTTCCTAGCAAAACAGACAGGGCCCACAGACACAGATGAGGGGTTAGATGAGAAACCTGTAGCTGGGGACAATCATAACATAAAGAGGCATGTACAATATGCCATGGCACTGGCCAGGAGACAGCAAGTAGCACACATGCTCACCACTTAATAAAAAAGGAGCTAAGCAATAACAAACAATAACATTGGTTCATGGAAATATACCAGCCTTTGTTTGCCCTTGCAATGGCTGGCTAATGTGAGCATCAGTTATAGGCAACCCCAGCCTACGACATTGTCAGCAACAGTAACAAAGGTGAGTGATGAACATGTAATGAACAGAAAATAATTACCTACGTTTGTGTACTGTAATTCAGTAAAATTAAACTATGATCAACTATACAGGAATGTCACAAGTAAATACACACATAGATATATATATATCTATATATATATATATATATATATATGTGTGTGTGTGTGTGTGTGTATATATATATATATATATATATATATATATATATATATATATATATATATATATATATGACAAAATCACAGGTCACATGAAGTGGTAGCTACCCAAATCAAGCTAAACCATCGTGGGGAGCCTAGAGGCCTCCACCAGGACAAATGAGGAAACAAAAGCCAAAGAGATTAGCTTGACAGCACTGCTGTGTTTCTGTTGAAAATGAATCCTTGCTTCTTGTTAGAAGCTCTATATGAAAAGATTATGATCTCTTTCAAATGTTCTTAAACCGGTAGAAGCTTTAATAAGATTTGGAAAAATTTGTCATTTAGTCAGTTTTGGGGCGGCCACAGTGGTGCAGTGTTTAGCATTGCCACCTCACAGCAAGAGGTTCTCTGGTTTGATTCTCAGCTGGGGTGCCTTCTGTGTGGAGTCTGCATGTCCTCCCTGTGGTCGCGTGGGTTTCCTCCAGGTGCTCCGGTTTCCTCCCACATCCCAAAGACATGCTGTAGGTTGACTGGACACTCCAAATTGGCCCTAGGTGTGAGTGTGTGCATTTGTGTGCCTTCTGTGGAAGGTTGGGCACCGGGCTGGCAACTCAACACCGTAAAATCCACTGCCAATCATGAGCAGACAGGTGATCCGCTGTGGTGACCCCTAACTGGGAAAAAGCCAAAGAAGAAGTCATTTAGTCAGTTTTCTTCAGTGAAAGCTTATTTGGATTAGTGCTTTCATCATGTAGACTTTATCAGATCCTCATGGATGCTGACCTACTTTGCTGATGGGAGGAGAATTATCAGACTCACATCCCACCTGAGTTGAATAAGTAGTGGCCCATTATCAGGAAATATGATATTATGAATTGCCAGCGCAAACGGGTGTTAATTAATTTTTTTCTGTTCTGTGTAGCTTCTGCAGAAGTTGAAGGAATTAGGGAAGTGCATAAGGAGGGACAACAATGCTTCAGTGAGGCACAGGGGAAGTATAGCTCAGGTATGACTGATAGCGATTTCAAATAGCAGTGATTTTAAAATCATTTTAATAATTCTATGGACATGAGTCCATAATTGCTTGATTCAGTAATACACAAGTATGCATACTCTATATATGCAAACCATACATACTTACAGGAATAGCTCTTGCAATATTGCATTAGCCATTGCTTCAGTCAGTGTAGATGCCTGTGGGTTCAAATACAAACAGCAATTAGTCCATATTTTTTAAATGTTTTATTATTCTACAATCAATAACTTATAATAACATTTTACTTATTCCACAGACATTGTATGAGTTGTAATATAATATACAAAACATATGTCCAACAGTCACACTATTTGCATAATGTGTATACTATTCATGAGGTTAAGGTTTACTTTAGTGCATATGTATGGCTTCACATTTGTATGTGGATATGACAAATCTAAATACCTATGTGGTAATATGCATGGAGTGGGATATATTACAATTCCATGACATTTATGTTTTTTTGTCTCTCACCACCCTATCTCTGTTTCACTCTCTTTATTAAAATTCTTTAATAATATATGGAATATAATTCCTGCTGCAACATGAACGATGCACAGAGAGGAACAATGGCCATGGAGTCTCATACTACCATCCCTCCACAGGTGGCTGTAGTGGCACCACTTCTGGCAACACAAGGCACCCAGCATTTCAAGGTCACAACCTGGCACTGTTGCCTCCACATCTCCTGCACTACCTGCATCAGGTGCTGTGCCCTGGAAGATGGTGCTCTGATACCCACCTGGAGTAGCACCAGTGGAAAAGTCAACTATGTCACCAAACAAGAATGACAGGGCTGGATGAGGAGATAACAGAGAGGGCCAGTGCCTTCATCAGTAGGATGGAACAAATATTGCAGCAAATAGCCAATTCATTGTCCCATCCACCACTGCCTAAAGTGTCAGGGCAGGAGACAGTGGTGGCAGTTCAGAGGGTGAGGACTAGATTCTTATTGCATGTATGCTGTATGGGGATGCACTCCCAAAGTCTAATACCAATCCTCAATCATGGTATCCATCACCATCTCTCTCTCTCTGTCTTGTATGTCCTGTATGTCTGCATCTGCTACCTATTGTACATACCAATTCCTCTTATTCATAATTATTGTACTGAACATTCCAGTCTCATAAAACAAAAACTGAAAAGGGCATCTGTCCTAAAATAATTACCTCCCATACATAGCTCTCCACTTTGCATACAACTGTGTATGACACACTTGATTTGGTGAAATTGGCTACACGCCATTATTAAGCTGTCACATGCTCTTTATATTGTCACTATCCAGATTCCTCAAATTCTGTGTAGAGATACGATACTGGCTTGTGAAGAAGTGGATACCTGTGATGGTTGTCCATCATGCACATTCCTTAATAACCCCCAGGATCTGCTTGCACCCCATTTTCACTACTATCCTAACAACCCCATTTCACAATCTAGTCAAAAATTAGATTCACACACCACACACACGCATGGCTAAAAATGGTCCATAAACCAAGCTCTCTCTCTCTCTCTCTCTCTCTTTCTGTCCTCAGCATTTGCGTGGCATTTGGCATCAAACAGCAATGGTAACTGACGGTAAATGACACTTAACTCCCTATGACAGAAACAGACAAATTTTCCTTCAGTCACATTAATATTGTGCTCCTCGCACTAATGTGCTTAGCCCCACGCTGTGACTGAAAGCAATACTGATAGCACTGTTAGGAGATGGTTCTTCTTACCTGTAGAACAGTGTTTAATGTACACTATACAGGAGGCTTCAGCTCTCATTGCCATTACAAAGTCTCATGCACACATAGTCCATTTCTTCATATTAATCTCACTGACCCATAAAATCGGTGACTTTTACTAGTTAAACATGACTTATTTTGCGATGTGCTCAGATAATGCTCAGGTCTAAAGAAAGTTGAAGACTGCCTGATGTTTGAATCCAGCAGTATGTTAAACACTAGTTAAACTTTGCTTTCTTATAACATTTTCCCTTGTGAAGTACTGGATAAATATATTAGACAACCACCAGAATCCTACTTATTCTTTAACCAGTGTACCAGTATCTCATCCCCGCTGATACTTCTCCACCTCAGAGTGCAAAGTATCTGTCAAAGCCAAAAGTAACAGGGCAACAAAGGCACAAAATTAAGGACAAGTTTTTTTTTTTTTTTTTTATGCTGTTATAAACTTAGAAAGTTACTAGAATAATGGATTTTGCATTATAATGCATTTTTGTGCAGACTATGCATTCTGAAATGCAAATGTATGTTATTATTTAGTAGCTTCAGTCCTCAATGGTTTGCCAGAAAAAAACATATTTTGTTAAGGAACAGACCAAAACATTTGAGTCAAAAATCTGGACATTCTGTGAAAATCTGGACAGCTGAGAGTTATATCCCTGCATGCAGCATAGTTTGAACACTTTACTGTAATGAACATGACAGAAGTTGTAATGATGAGACACAAAACATTAACACAACATACACATGGGCTGAAACGGCTCAGAACCAGGTAAAAGAGTGCTTAAAATGTATAAGATAAACCCTATACTGATCAAATACATTACAGCAACCATGAAACAATGGCAAACCACTCTGCAGTTAAGCCATGATAAAGGACAAACTATTATTCCAGGGATAAAAATTCAAAGGGAGGTACTCCATGGTGACTCTTTCACTGCTGCTCTTTTGTCTTGCCCTTAGCCCATTAAGCTGTCTGCTTAACAGATTAGGTCATGGCTACAATTTGGCACCCAGGAAACAACAAAGTGTAAAGACTTATCTTCTTTTTGTAGATGATTTAAAACTGTATAGTTCATCAGATGAGGAAGTGATAGCACACCTGCAAGTGGCCAAAACTTTTTCAGATGATATAAGAATGTAATTTGGTTGATAAATGTGCAAACGCAACATTTAAAGCAGGAAAGCTGCAGCACCAAGAAAACATCAGTTTGGAATAGGAATGTGATATAAAAGAAGCTGAGCAAGAGGAAGTGTATAAATATTTTGAAATTGATGAAGGATCAGCAATAAAGCATGAACAAATGTAAATAAAACATAGTAAGGAATATTTTAGAAGGCTAACATTAATACTGAAAACAGCATTGACATCTAGGAACAAAGTCCAAGCTACAAACCAATTTTCTCTTCCTGTCCTAACTTGCAGTTTTGGAGTGACTGACTGACCCCAAAAGGTCTTGGCTAGTTTAGACAGGAAAACAGGAAGGATGTTTCATGCTCATCAAATGATTTATAAAATTTAGTGCATACCAAGATTATATATTCCATGTTCGGAAGGAGGTATGGGCCTTCTCGAAACTGAGTACATGTATAGAGCTGCAATAGTGGAACTGCATGCATATCTGCTGACCTCACAAGACCCAAGACCCAAACTTAGTGAACGTTTTGAAGCATGAGGAGACCAGTCTAAGATGACTTTCCTGCTTAGTTTAGCAGAAGCATATTGGCATCAAGCAGGAATGGAAATCAAACCCAAAGTAGATAAAATGCAGGCAGCAACTGAATGTGGCAAAAAACAAAAGAAAGAATATAAGGTGAAGGATCAGATGAGAAGGCAAGAAATGTGGAAAATGCATTAATATAGTGGCAAGTACAAAAAAAAATCCTGGAACAACCTCATGTTAATCAGGATCAAACACAGGAATGGTTAAGGAAAGGTGAATTTAAACCAAAAGACGAAAGGTTAATATTGGTGGTGCAAGACAGTGGACTAGCTAGACACTGGTTTACAAAGTTCATTGAACATGTTGGAGAAACAGATAAATGTAGGTTTTGTAAAACAGAATGGGAAACAGTCACACATCTTGCTGCTGGTTGTGATATACTAATGGCAGAAGGACTGTATACTGAAAGACATAATAATGTGGCAAGACTGTTGCACTGGGATTGTGCAAGCATCATAATACTGAAGTAGCTGAAAAGCACTAGAAACATGAGCTACAAAGCATCACAGAAAATGATGAAGTCTACATCACATGGGATCATCCATTACCAACAGTTAAAAAAATAGATACAAGAAAACCAGATATAGTAGTCCATGAAAAGGAGACAAAAGTAGCATTGATTATTGAAATCACTACACCCAGTGACTACAGAGTCTTATGTACAGAGAGAGACAAAGTCAAAAAGGACCAGGATTTGCAGGCAGGAACAAGGGCAATGTGGAAGAAAGATACCCAGACAGGTCCAGAAGTAATAGGAGCAATGGCTCTTATAAAAAAGAATTTACAGTCATATTTAGATATGCTACCAATACATGCAACTCCATACAAACTGCAGAAGGCGTCATTATTGGGCACATTGCGGGTGCTGAGAAGAGCAATTTTGGCTGAAAAAACTGAAACAATATTAATTTCATGACTTATACTTCAACTTAGGAATGGAGTCCATTCCCATCATGGTATTAGAAACCCAAAAGACTTGGAGAAATTAAAAAAATGAGACACAAAACATTAACACAATATACACATCGGCTGGAATGGCTCAGAAACATAAATCTATATATGCCTATACTCTTATTTTGATTGACACTTGGCATGGAGAACCATAGAATGCTGTTAGTTCCCATTCTAAGTTAAAAAACTCAAAACACTATTATGCATTTGCTATTATACCATGATCCCCCCAAAACGTGCATGCTGATTGGCCAGCGTGCCCGTTGTAAATCGAGTTATACCAATGGAAAAAGGTCCGGTCGCCCGGACTTTTTTCCATTAGTATAACTCGTTTTTTTAAAACACTGTCTCGCTATGTTAAATGGGTTTAACATAGCGAGACAGCTTTAAAATAAGCAACGGAGATCTCCGTTGCTTATTTTAAAGCTGTCTCGCTATGTTAAACCCATTTAACATAGCGAGACAGTGTTTTAAAAAAGCAACGGAGAAAGCAAGATCTCCGTTGCTTTTTTTTTAGTGTTTCGCTATGTTAAATGAGTTTAACATAGCGAGACAGTTTTAAAATAAGCAATGGAGATGTCCGTTGCTTATTTTAAAACTGTCTCGCTATGTTAAACTCATTTAACATATAACACTAAAAAGCAACGGAGATCTTGCTTTCTCGTTGCTTGCCACAGCTCTGATGTACCGCGCAGGCGCCGGTACATCAGAACTGCCGCGGATGCCAGACATCTGCGGAAGGGCAGTAAACAGGCATTATACTATGCCATTATTTAAGAAAAGTAATAGTTTCTTTTCTTAAATAATGTCATATAATAGCAATAACCACTTCTGGGTGTGGTAATGCTAAATTTACCACGGTTGGCTTTGTTTGGTCCTCGGCCGCTCGGGACCAAACCACGCCAACCGTGGATAAATTTAGCATTACCCACACCCAGGCATGGGTTATTGCTATAATATTTTACAATTGGTCGTGCAAATCAGCTTGCCAGCAGTACACTTTTGTAAGAGATGTAACAAAGTGAAAGTAATGTCAGTGGTTTGTATTACTTGTGCATGGTTTACTGGCTTATTATAGTCAAGATATGAGGAGTTCACTATGATACTGCCTGGTTACTCCATAATGTAAATGATTTCTACACTGAAACACATTACCTTTCCCAACGTGCTCCAATGAAGTGGTACAAATGGAACATTCTTGCAGAGAAGTATTAATGAGCACAGTGTATATGTTATGCATGTGTGGTATATAGTTACCTTGTACACTGCATGCACATTACAAAGTCTTGTCACTGATCCTGAAAATAAAATAAGAACTTCATACAATGATATTGAGATGAACAGTCAGGAATGCATGTGTGGCACTCCACTTGTTGACATCTGTAACTATCACCCATCACATAACTGCTCAATACATCTTAATGTGATGCACATAGAAATAATTCATGATACAAGCATTTCTGTGAATAATGCAATGCATGAGTTATTGGCACAGTATATTGCTATTTGTGATCAACACATTGATGTGTTTTTTTTCTGTCTGTCTGTCTGTCACAACATATTGGCCATTCATCCAAAATGTACATATGTCAAGTAAACTACAACTGTCTGGTGCCCAACATTTGTATTGAGGCTTTTCCTGTGGCATTCTCTAGAATATGAACTTAGGCAGGTGTTTAAATCCAGCAATATCTAACTAATGATAGTTTTTATGACAATAGATATAGGATGGACATATCCCACAGACCTGGCATGTACACTTCACTCAGGAGAAACATTTGTATGGAGAGAGGGTTCCCCCAACAATTTCAATCTATTTTAGGCCAAACATATTCTTTGCAACCCAATAATGATATAATTCCTTTAAATATGTTCTGTCTCACACTTGTAGTAAAACTTCTTCTGTGACATTGCCAGTTACTACAATATTGTCTGTATTCCAGTCTTAGATATGCAGGTGTTTAAATACAGCAATTACTACTAGTGTGCATGTGTGTGACGCTATTAACGCTAGGACTGGCTTATCCAACAGACCTGGAATGTACACTTCCTCTCAGGAGAAACATTTATAGGGAGAGTGGAATCCCCTAACAATTTAAATTCATTTTAAGATAAACATCTGCTCTGCAACCCAATGATGATTTCATCCCTCTCTCACAATTGTAGCAAGACCACTCCTGTGGCATGAGCATCTAATACTCAGCTATATAGAATGTGTTCATAGATAGGCAGGGGTTTAAATTAGGTAATGAATAAATAATGTATTCTGTGTACAACAGTGACAGTCAGGACTGGCTCACCCAACAGATGGTGATATGGCTGACTAATGGTTCTGTGAACATTAACATGGCTAACAGATTTTGATCCCTCCGGCTACATTTCAGTGGATACATGAGCACTCCAAAACAATGCTTAAGTCAGACCTTGAAGTGCGTCCTTTTTGATAGCTGTACTTTAAAGTCTGCTATGACTGAAGCGGTTAATACACAGCTCTATAGATTGTGGATTTAAATAGGGAGGAGTTCAAAATCCAGCAATATGTAACTTCTGTTGTTATACAACAGATAAGTGAAACTGGGTAGCAGTGACTTCATTAACACTTATGATGCAGATAGTTCAACATAGGGGAGACACTAACATTGCTACAGCATTTTGCTCATTCAGATGCATTTTAGTAGAGCCGTATGGCATTAAATATATGACTGAAGTCATTAATGCCATCAAGTGTGTTCTTTCTGACATTTTTACTTATGATTACTTCTGTGACATCAGCAGTTAATAAGCAGCTGTAGTGGGTCAAGATAGGTATTTGAATCTAGAAATGCATGTGTGTAAGACAATGGTGACACACAGGACCGGCTAAAGTTTTTTGAGCCCTCAGACTATATTTTAGGAGAGGCATAACCATTCCAACTCACTGCTGATATAATCCCTTCAAATATATGATTCATGACACTTTAAATACAGCTGTTTCTGTGGTGTCAATGGTCGATGTACAGCTCTAAGAACCATGAACTCAGATAGGTAGGTATTCATGCCTGGCAAGATATAACTACTGAGTGTGTAAAAGAGTGCTAACAGATGGGCTTGGCTTATACAAAATAATTTTAGTTTACATTCACAGCTGGGGAGAGAAATGCCAAATTTTGAACTCCATTTAGTGAAAGTTATACACATTCAAACACAATGTCCAGTTTATCTCTTCAAGTGCATGGTTTTAAGTAACTAAATCTTGTTACTTCTGGATTTTCTTCACAAAATCTCAAAAGCCAGAGCTGACATATGGTCTCTTATACATACGTACCAAATGCAGGAGATTCATAGGCCTCCAATGTCATTATCTGTTATTTTGAATTTTACCTTTTCATTTGGGGGTGCTTCTGTACATTACATAAATGACAGAATATAGTACTAGTTTAAAACAGACTTCACTATGTCACCATTACATCAGAAGCTGCAACATTCTTTTCACTTCAGTATCTCTCGTTTTATCACACAGCTCACTCCTTATTCTCTTATCCTTCATAATACCCATCTTCCAGCACTACCACCAACAAAAACATTCTATACACTCTCAAGAACACCAACTGAGTACCCATCTCTATATTAACTACACTCCACCTAGTCCTCCAAACATCTTACTAAATCTCCACCCTTTCCCCTCCAGCTCAGCTCACAGTGATACTAAGTCAATTACTACTTACTTACTCACTCACTTCACAGACTCACCTCACTAGCGTTACTAGCCTCAGCCCACATCCCATTTCCATCACTGCTCCTCATACTCTTTATCACAATGTCCTCCTCTTCTCTCTAACCATATCTCATTACTTGTACAAACTGACATGCCCTTATAAGTTATTAAGGTTACGAATACAGCTCATTCAGCCACATGAAAATTTAAATAGACATATATATATATATATATATATATATATATATATATATATATATATATATGGATCTATACCTCTACCCAACTAACTTTCATTCTGAAATTTAGTAGAGATATCCACCCAAACCCTGGCTCATACAACACCTATTTACCACAGCCACCCCTTGACATCCAGTGCTCCCATAAATACTTTCCCCTCTTCTAATGACCTTAACCTTACTCTTTCCAAAATTAATCTCAAAAACATCAACAAATTTCAAGACATCCATGGATGTTTAACTTTATACTTCCCAAATAGTCTAGCTGGCACTGACACCTGGGTAAAAAAAACACAGACAGCCAAATTATGCACCCATCCATCAACATTCTCACAATGAACAGAAAATGTATAAATAATGGCAAGGCTTCCTGTTGTTTTAAGAACATATTATAAATTATCCAACTTGACTAAATATCCCATAATTCAATAGGTTGATAGTTAAGTACTAGCCTAAATGTCTTTGTGGGCTATTATAATCGTATCCAGTTTCCCTTTCTGTGCTCAAAATAACCTATCCCTTCTGGTTATAGGGTGGCCTTACCCATCCTATGGATAATAATTATATAATACCCCTAATGAGAATAACTGGGATCCTACCATAGATAATTTAAGGAGACCCATGCATGGGATAAAGGATTTATGAGCTGCCTCTGTCTGTAGCTAGTACATCTGGGAAGTTCTGGGGTAAATATTCTGTTTCCCATCCCTAGATCTAAGTTGTGAGGGAAAATGGACAGGGATGAACTTTGTTTTATGTGGATGGAGACTCTGTTCCACAGCAGTGGTATACACTACAAAATGTAATTGTCCTTCCAAACCATTCTGTTTATGTTGCAGAAGAGGTTTAGATCCATAGACAGAGTGCTTCTGATGTCATTTAATTTGCTGATGTGCAGTAAATCCACCAATAATGGGTCAGGGGATGCATTGTATGTCAGACACAGGTAATCCCTTAGCAGTCTGTTGGATACCAAGAATAGTAAATGGGTTTTGTGTCAGTCCATGTAGGACATGTTGCTTAGGCCTTGCATCCTTTTAGTGAGGTATCTCTGTGGTTGTTCCAGTTGTTGCATGTGTCTGGAAAAATACATGCCAAAGGGGGCATTACATTCAATGACTGACCTAATGGGGGCTGAGTAAAGGGGAACAACGACATCCCTAGATCTAAACACAATACCTTTGTTTATAAGCTTTATAATACAGGAGGACTTTCTTACAACAGTAGACACATGTTGGTCAATAGTTAGGTCATAGTCCACATAGGTTCCCAAATAATGAACAACTGGGTCAACTGCTAGGGTCATATTGTCAATGTGGTAGTTCCATGAGGTAGATGACTTCCCAGAGGATACAATAATGCAAATTTTTGGCATTTAGTTTCAGACCATGATTTTGACAACAGTTATTTATTTGAGAGAAACCCTCTTAAAGGATGGCTAAGTCATTTGGAAATTCAATGACTGCTCCTAGCTTGCAGCTGTCTGCAAACATAGTCAGCCAGGGCCTTTTGGTATTGGTTTTTACTTCAGAAAAGTAAATGACAAACAGGAGAGGTGACCAATCTCTTTATGGAGGTAATGTCCCCTATTCTGATTATATGTATCCTATCTGCGAGCTAGCTAGCAATTCAGTGGGTGACATAGTAGTTTATTCCCAGTTTATTTAGCTTTTCTACTATACTTGAGTGGGGAACTGTGTTAAAAGCTTTAGCCAGGTTGAGGTATGCAATGTGTACTATTTTGCCTTCATCCATTACTTTGGTGACATTTTCAAAAAAAGCCACCAGACTGAGTAAGCATGACCTGCTGTTGATGAACCCAAACTGAGATGTGTCCAGTGTTTGCAAGTTCCCTATGTCCTGATTGAGTAGTTCCATTGTACATCTTTTCATGGCTTTGTATATGAGGTTGGTTAGACTTATAGATCTGTAATTGCCTGGATCTGTGGAAGGTCTTCAATTATGCAGGGGAATCACTACATACCTCTCAACCTCTTAAGAGTATGAAATCTGGACAAATCTTAACATAATGGGGGATCAAAGGCCAGAAAATAGGGATAGATTTGTATTAACATTCATTTTCTGAAGGACGTGAAGCCTGAAACTCAAATTTATATAATTATTTAGTGAATCCAATCCTTGGATAATCCTAATGATTTCCTGGAAAACACAAATTTTATGAAGCATGGACCAAACATATGAGGCAAATATCTGGACATTCTTAGAAAATCTGGACAGTTGTAAGGTATGAATGACTGTAGTTGTTCTCCATTCACTTGGTACAAAACCTGTATGGAGGATGAGATTGAACAGTGTTGCTAGGGGTGCAGCTAAATTGTGCTTCATGCTATTTAAGATGCATCCAGGGACATTGTCAGGATCCACTGATGCAGTATTTTTAGCATTTGATAGCACTTTAAGGACTTGGTCTTGTGAGACAGCTAGAGGCAAGCCAGTTTCAGGTATATCTTGAGGGACAGATGGAGGAGAAGGAGAGGTAAATTTACAGTTAAATTTCAGCCAGTAGGATGACTATATATATCTTCAGCCTCAGTGTAGGTAACATAATTCACCATCAGTTCAGTGCATTGCTGCTCTAAAATAGATGCTTTACTTATAATGTTGAATAATGCTTAACTTCTGTTTTCTCATCTCAGAATCAACCAAAGAAAATCCATATATATCTCAGCAAAATCTATACCCCAGGCAATAACATTACTACAGCATAAAATATTCTACACTGAATATCCGAAAACATCCTCATGAATCTTTCATATTGGGAGACTTAAACAATGAGTGAAATTCTCTAAACAGCAACACCCCTAAAGACTCTTTAAACTTTTATGGCATCACCCAACTAATAAACCTGCCCACCAGATAGTCCATACAGGACTGGATTCTAACAAACAAATCCCATAGCACAGCATCCTCTGGATGTTTACCAGATACTATCAATGACTACTGTAGATCAGTGTGTAGTGCGTGTGCACTATATCTTTAATAAGCATGTGAGGCTGTGTGTGCATGTATATATTCCAGACGTGTGCAATCCCTAGTGCCATTTTGAAGAAGCAGCCAGTGTGTAAGCATGTATGATCATAGCAGTTAGTTTGTATATAAGTTACTTAGTCATAGTCAAATAAGCTTTACAGTAATGTGTTTGTATAGAATAAAGCTGCTTAAACAGAACCCACATATACTTCTTTATTCATGTACCAACACAAAATAGACAACTACCTCCCAACCTATCTAAAAATACAATGATATGATTCACCCAAATGAATTACCTACAGCCAAATAGGTAATGTCACCAAGTTTACCAAACAAATCTTTATCTCAACTTTCACCATCTACAACCTACAATGTTTTAAGAACAATGCTCCTAGATGAAGCATTTGCTCATTTAAACTACACTCTCTTTCAAATGAATTAGCACCAGTTAGGACAAAAATGTTAAATCAAATACAAAACCATTGTTACGAGATGCAAAACAGCTCATGTTGCAAACACATAAAGCCCAGAAAGAAAAGTACAAAAATTAAACACAATATACCTACCAAAAGTTTAGACACCTCCAAAACCTGAATAAGTTCCATGTTACTGCAGGACAAGAAATTGTACTGGTTCCACAGCTATCTATCCAATCACCAGCAGGCAGTTAAATGGCAGTAAAATCTCTCGTTTCTTCCCTTCTCTTTTAGTGTTCCTCACCAGTCGATACTTGGCCCATTCTTATTTAACATTTTCATAAATAAACTCCATACTGCTACTAAGCTTACTACTTTTCTACAATGTGCTCTTCCCAGTCCATAGCAACTTTACATGAAATCACCAAACTGTTCTTCACTGCCATTGAAGCCAGGCTTAAAACTTCAATTTACTTCTCATTCTCAGTCCCCCCACCAAAAAAAAAAAAAAATATATATATATATATATATATGTGTGTGTGTGTGTGTGTGTGTGTGTGTGTGTGTGTGTGTGTGTGTGTGTGTGTGTGTGTGTGTGTGTGTGTGTGTGTGTGCGTGTGTGTGTGTGTGTGTGTGTGTGTGTGTGTGTGTGTGTGTGTGTGTGTGTGTGTGTGTGTGTGTGTGTATTTGTGTGTGTTAGTTACCCTAACAGGTCTAGGACTAATGATCACCTACCAACGAAACTAAAACGGCCGAACACACTTTTGTAAAAGTGCTTTTTCACTGAAAAAGTAGTTTCGCAAAACTGAGCTAAAAAAAACATGACAAAAAGGCTTTTGCTGAGATTGCTGCACAGTGAGGATAAGGGAATCTTCTCTTTTCCCCATTGTAGTGCGATCTCGCAGTGATGCCTCATAGCAAGAGGTTCTCTGGTTCGATCCTCGGCTGGGGTGCCTTCTGTGCGAAGTCTGCATGTCCTCCCTGTGGTCTCGTTGGTTTCCTCTGGTTGCTTCGGTTTCCTCCCACATCCCAAAGACATGCTGTAGGTGGATTGGACATTCTAAATTGGCCCTAGGCATGAGTGCGTGTGTGTGTGTGTGCCTTCTGTGGAAGGTTGGGCGCCAGGCTGGCAACTCAACACTGTAAAACTCCATTGCCAGTCATGAGCGGACAAGGTGATCCACTTTGATGACCCCTGACCGGGAAAAAGCCGAAAGAAGAAGAAGAAGTGCGATCTTGGAGTGAGAATATAAAAGTGGGGGTTACAGCCACTAAAGTGTGCTTGACCATTTCAGTTTCATTGAAACATGTGATTGGTAATTAGTCCTAGATCCTCAGAAACACACACTTCATATTCCATCAAATAATAACACTAAAATAAAATCTGTTAGCCAAACTAAACTAAATGGAGTCATAACTGATGACAACCTCAAGTTTGATCAGCACATACTTGATTCCATTTAGAAAGTTAACCAAAAACGTACCTTCCAGTATTGGATCAAGCAATATCTGACAGACACTGCTAAAATTACCTTAGCATCAACCTACCTCCTTCTTTCACTATTATATACCTCCCACATTTTTACAAACATCAACGCTACCTATAAAACTAAACTGGCCTCTTGCTACTGCAGTTCTATTACATTTGCAACCAGTCTCCTTAATAAAACACATGCCTGTGTTGTACTAAAACAATTAAATTGGCTCAAACTCCAGCATCAGCTTACCTACACATAATCACTGTGTAGAGCTTCCTATATTTTGCTAATAAATATCCAGCATTACAGAACAGTGTACTGTACTATTCCCTTAATACAGAACTTCACTCTAGCAACAACCCCCTACTACGTGTTAGTAAATCATTCCCCAGGATTCATTAAGAGCCATGCAGGAATAGTGTTATTCCTGCACAGAGTGACTCATGCCCGTGTAGAGCAGCAGAGCTCCTTGCATATTAATGAATGCGTGCTGCTGCACTGTCTACACGGCATGATCTGTGTATGAGTGCAGGGGGCATGTCCGAGCGCTGCTTGCAGATTACACATGTCCCCTGCACTCTAGAATTGCTGTATGGCAATTCTAAAGCATGTACAGTGTCCGTGGACATTATTATTACAAGATAACAGTGTCTGCAGATGAAATAAATACAGCCCCTCACAACATAGCTCCCAAATGGCCAGATGTACGCAGAATGCCCACAGTTGTACCATATATTTGTGGCCTTTCCCCTCATAAAATTCCCTCTCATCTGGCAAATGAAGTCACTAAACAGTGATATACATTAGAGTTGCATAAGTAATATCCCTCCCAAAATGTCTGCTAACATAAAAGCAAGTATCCTAGTAGCTTCCTAAGTTAGTAAGAGTAATATTACAGGTTCTGAGTTTTTTTTCCCATTCCCAATAAAGTTTAACCGTAGCTGCGTGGGTGTGCACGTCGCACAGCTATGCGTAGCATAGCTTAAACATTCAAAGGAGCTAAACAGAACTAGAGTGCCAAAATAGTCCAAGTGAGATTGAGTAGTGGTTAGAGCATTTGGGTAGCATGCAGTGGTTTACGGTTCAAGCCCCAATTCCGGTCATGCATTTTTATTTGTGAAAACAGCACCAAAAGTATATGTACCTAGAAATACATAGTAATAATATATATTTGTTAAGCAGGGTAGTGTAGCAGGTCCAAATGTGAGTTATCAGTGCAGTACAGATGTGTCATTAAGAAGGACTCAACCCCACAATCCTGATACCCCATAAAATGAAAACTGAGCAGTTTACACATGTCCCCTGCACTCTAGAATTGCTGTACAGCAATTCTAAAGCATGTACAGTGTCCGTGGACAGCTATGCTTAGCCAGAGTAAGCATTGCTCAAATATGTATGCTGAGCAATAATTAGCAAAGCTAAGCAGATTTGCACACTGGTAAGCAGTGCTTACCATCTTCCCCTTTAAGCAATGCCTAACTTAGCTAAGCAGGTTTGCCTGTCGCTTAGCTCAGATCAGCATTTCCAAAATCACCCAATCACTGCAAAGGGTGGGAAATCAGCCCTATTTTGACCTTGGAAGCAGGAATACAGCCCATAATATGTTGTAGCCAGTCACTGTAGGCACCATGTCAGGAGTAGGAGAGGGCACACGCTTCAGGGTGCAGCGCTGCGGCATCCAGGAGTCCAGGGTCATGTTTGGACTCCTTGTGAAAAACCATGCAGAGAGACTGCTGCAGGACCCATTCCACAGCTCCCAGTACAAAGCGGAGGCCTGGGACCATCTCACATGTGACCTCACCAGTGCTACTGGTATCCTTCAGACTGGTGAGCAGGTCTGGCACCACTACGCTGACCTCAAGTGTCTGATGAGGGATCTCTTGGATCAGTGGATCCAAGATGCTCAAACACAGGAAATCCCAGCAGTGTGTAAGTATCAATATCAATTAATTGTGTAACAAGGTTCAGCCTAAGTATGAGATGGATAGGTATGCATAAATGTTTCTCTAACTCCTGTACAGCTAAAGATGAGAGGGCTGCAAACATGAACACACACGCCAGCAGGTTGTCAAGGCTGCATTGTGAGGCTGGTGAGTACAAATCTAGCTTGTAGTAGTCAGGGCAAATAAATAGAAAGGAGTAGAATGTCACCTGCCACTAGTTAGAAATGTGTACTGCTTTGACTGAATAAATGACACATTGCAGAGTAATAGTGATGTATGGGATATATATCAATAAAAGTTGCAGCACTTGTCAATAAAAAACAAAACCCCAAACTGTTGTGTGTATGGAGGAATCTGGTAGTATAAAGTAAATGTGTACAAGTTCAATAGAGTAATTATGGCTCTGACAGCATTAATTAATTGAGGCTCATCTGACAAAGATTGTGGAGTTGTAACACAGAGTTATCATAACAAATGTTCCATGCACCAAGATCTGATCCCAGAATATTGCTGTTGTGTTAAGCATTTGTTTGCCATACTGGAAGTTGTCAAAGTATGAATACACAGTTATAAGAACAATGTGCCATGCATGAGTGTCAGAATTACAAGGCAGATAGTCCAAACAAGAGAGTATTAGGTAGAAAACAGTCAAAAAAACAACAGCCATTCCTCAATAGCTCGTTGTAATGAAATACAATTTGTTGAACCTTTTGCAGAAACAGGCACGGTTCGAATCCCGGGAGTGGTATTAAAGTGTATGCAAAATCTCACCCAAGAATATGTGAATCTGTGTAGAAACAGTCAGGTATTCTTATCAGAAATTTCCTCAACAGGTCTGCCAGGGACGAAAATGTGGATACCAGCCGGAAGAAGGCTGTAATTATACACTTGTGTACAACACCCACTGTCCAGCCCCAAGGCTGCAAATGACAGCAAGATAAGTATATACAGCAAGTAGTCCCCACCAAAAAATGTGCCTCAAGTGTCACACTGTCACAGCTAGCAGTCAGTGCTGCCAACACCCAGGGTGACCAGTAGAAACCAAGGTGGACTGTAGCAGTAGCACACACATGCACACAGTATGGGTGCACATATGTAACCTTTTGAATTTGTTTGTGAATCTGTGTAGAAACAGTCAGGTAGTGTTAACAGACATTCCCTCCACAAGTCTGCCAGGTAAGAAAATGTAGAAATAAGCTGTAAGAATCTGTGTAAAAACAGGCAGGTAGTGTTAAGAGACATTCCCTCCACAGGTCTGCCAGGAAAGAAAATGTAGAAATTAGCTGCAAGAAGGCCATAATGATAACACTGTGTACAAACATACCACTGCCCAACCCAAGGCCATATGTCAAGGTAAAGTGAGTTAATACCTGCAGAGTAATAAACAGAGCAATGAGTATTAAAGTTGTGAGCAATGGAAGCCTTTACATTTGTTAATTGACATCTCTCTCTCTCCCCCACCCTATCTGCACCAATAATCTAAACGCATAAATCAATGGGTATGTTTTTCACCACACCTACTGTTGGGACATGCATCCTATTGTTATACAAATATCTAAACATTTGATTATGAATGCTCCCTGTTCAAATACTACCATTGGTGGCCTGTTGCTATCAATGTAACC
>NC_056740.1:60522733-60762733 GCF_019279795.1 Protopterus annectens | reverse complement strand
TTTGGGAAAAACCCTGTTCCCATGAATTACCACATTGATGGTAGTCCCCTGAACACATAAGGCATTATCACAAATCTGGGTATACAGGTTGATAGCAATGTCTCTTTTGACTACCACATTGCTACTGTGGTCAGAAAGCCCTTCTATGTGGCACATCTCATTAATAACGCTTTTACATCCAGGAAGGCAGAGGTCATTGCCCCCCTGTACTCTCCTTGACAGAGTGACACAGTTTGTTTTAGCATACATATTCTAATGGATGTGAGGTATGAAAATGAAATGTACATCATCATTTACTGACAACAATTATCATATCATCACAGTGATTTACCAGAGGAATGAGAATAATCTGTAAAACATACCAGAAATATGAGCAATAAACCTGGAGATCCTGAAACAATCCAGCCAGTTGAGAGGTATACGCAGAACCCCTTACTGCAATGAATCTTGACCAAGGCTGACAAAGTGTTGAGTGAAAGTCATGAAAATGGGGATGTATCTGAAGTACTGGCATAGATAAGCTAACACAGTTGCTGCAGTAACACCCTCCTGTGTGCTCTAACATATGTAGTGAAATAGCACCAAGTAATAGTAATAGGAAATCCTCTATGGGTAATTACACATGTATTTGCAAATATATCAGGCACTACAGGGATGTAAGAGCACTGACAAACAGACACCAGTGTGAAAGTGCATACCCACAACCAATATCACCACAGTCACATACTGGTAAGTCAAGTGAACAGTATAGTATAAGGACTGTGTGAACAAATACATCATTGTTTGCAACTCACACACTAGCCATACATATAATGGCCCAATTCTCAGTGTGGTCTGAATCCTGACCATGGTACAGGACATGTCTCAGTGTGCCCCTACAAACACATACATCCAATAAATCAGCAGAAACTGGAGCAGCATGCACAGTCAGATAAAGAAGGAGTGAAAACACTTACATCTACCCCCTTCCATACACAGTCCAAATAACATGTACACATTACATGTGTACACAATCATAACAGTCTGTTAACAATGGCCAGACATACACAGGCCTCTCACATTTGTACAGTTCACCTCAGAATGTACAGGCTCAGGACTCATATCTATGGCCTCTTCCCTGACATGTCTGTGGGTCTACTACATCACTGGGATGGTAGCAGGAATGAAGGCAAGACATGATAAATACATCTGAGCCTCACTGACATCTGAACAAAGCCTGATATCACTTGGGGGCAGATGCACAAACACGGGGGTAGATGAGACATATTGTTGTCAAAAATTGAGACAGTTGCAGATGTTACTGGGTTTGTTGTAACATATCCTTTATGAGGAATAGGACGTCAGTAATACCAATAGATGTGAGTATTGATTGCATTCCCCAGAGTCCACAACTGATTTACCAAGGACACCAACTGTCTGGGGAACAGACAAAACATAACAGGAAAACATGTGGCCAGTAACATTGTCCACCTACCAATTCACCATGCGTGTAACAGTATGGATGACATAGAATCTGTTCAGAAATCTGGGGATATGTCCCCCATGTTGTTTGGCTGTCTCCACATGTCCTGTCCTGTGACATATTTTCACTTACTGTATGTGAATCTGTAGCCCACCACCTCTGTAATGTCCCTCACACAGGAAAGGAAAAGGGGCTAGGCCCACATTAAGGAATGTCCCATATGTTGGAAATAGTAGCAGTGTCCAGGCCCACAGCACAATACTATGTGGGCACCTACATAGCAGTATGGCCTTAGCAATACCTGACATCTGCACATCTGTACAGAGAAAAGACAGAAAGTAGATAGCCAACAGGTTATGCATTAGGATGAATTATTTGAAAGACAGAAGTCTGAAACTGAAAGGTATGCCATTACTACATGACAACATTCCTCAATGACATGTCCAAATAACATAGTAGTCTACAGTTAATATCATAATATCATATAAAAATCCAATAGGAGATACAAAAAAACATACAGCTCAAACACCAAGAACAAGATAGTCAGTACTCAGAGTCCCAGCTTTGCATGCAGGGGTGTATGGTTCAAGTACTACAATCTGCAATCTACTTTTACTTGGAAAACTAACTTAATGATACAATATGTGTTAAACTATGTTTGTCAACCAGTGCACTGTAGCTGGTGCAACATGCAAGTGTGACTGCATATAACCTGGGATACTGCCCATATATAAAACAAATACAAAGAAAAAAGATTGTGGTATTACCCATGTATACCCAGGTGTCCCATACAGTATAGTCACACCCGTTGCTATTGTAATGACAGCACATAGAAGCATGTTATGTACAGAAAATTAAATACACTTATTAAAGTTGTCATTACCCTGCTATTTTATCAGACAAGAATGTGGTCAATGGTTACCAGGTCTGAGCTATGCTTTTCAGGTTTAAGCATTGCTTAAATGTAAATGCTAAGCAGATTTGTGCACTGGTAAGCAAAGCATACATGGTGTAAGTGCCTATTCATTTAACCATACATTAGTACCACTTACCATCACGCAAACCCATACAAACATGCTTAAAGCTGCTCAAAACTGCATTAATCACTCTATATCCAACAGTCCTTGTTCTGCCTAACAACAAAACAAACAGCCCTTGCAGGTCTTGAACCCAGGAGCATGCACACCATAGTCAAAGCAATTTACCAGTAAGCCATTTCAGATGTGTGGTTTTAGGATATTTTCTCAAACACACCCTACTTTACAGCCAGTTTACAATAGGGAAGAGACACTGTGCAATTAGGAAGGATTGGTATCTACAAATATATATATATATATATATATATATATATATATATATATATATAGATATATATGTATATCTGAAAATAAACATATACATAGAGAGAGAGAGAGAGAGAGAGAGAGAGAGATCTGTATGGAGATACATATATGTGTAAAACAATATATAGATTATATTACCAATAAATACTGAGGTATACAGATATATATATATGTATATATATATATATATATATACAAATATATATTATATATATTATATATATACAAATATATATATATATATATATATATATATATATATATATACAAATATATATATATATATATATATATATATATATATATATATATATATATATATCTTTGAGTCTAGGACAGATGCTTGACTAGCATATGTCTGAATCACAAAACATCGAACACACATACATGAAAGCGCTTATCATCGAAAAGTGCTTCTGTGTATGTGTAGTTCAAAAATAAAATCTATGTCTGCATCCCCACACCCCCCCTACTTTATTTTTCTCACTCCAAGATCGCACTACAGTGGGGAAAAGGGAATTTTCCCTTACTCGCACTGTAGTCTGATCTATGAAACAGGCACACATACACGGACGTGTTTGTCGATGTGAAGCACTTTTGTGTATGTGTGTTCGATGTTTTGTGATTCGGACATATGCTAGTCGAGCATGTGTCTGGATCCCATATATATATATATATATATATATATATATATATATATATATATATATATATATATATATATATACAGAGAGAGAGAGAGTGATGCATACATGTCTCAAAATGCCCATACAAACATATGCTGCAGATAGACCACCCATAACTGGGGCAGCATGCACAGTTGGATACAAAAATACCCATGACACTCACATCTGCCCCCACACATACTCCAAATAAATAAGTGAACAGTACACTGCTACATAATCATGATAGGCCATACACAATGGCCAGACATACAACAGCCTCTTAGCAAAACAAGTAAAGTGACTGAACAGAGCAAAAAAAAAAAAAAAACAGCCAGTAATTCACACATGTTTATTATACTTTGATATCTTGCCCAAAGCTTTCAAGGAGTAAAATGAGCATTGGTGGTTCAGTGGTAGAATTCTCGCCTGCCACGTGAGAGGCCCGTGTTCGATTCCCGGCCAATGCAGCAAGGCATTTTCTATCTCTGAAAAAACAAAAAAAAATCTTGCTTTTTCCCACTTTTCTGAGATTTAAAAAAGTTCAGTTACAGGCTTGCTGTTCTTGAACTTTTTGTAAGTTTCTGTGAGGCCATTTTTTGCTTGGGCAAAAGGAAAGTCTCTCTCTTGATCAGTGGCAGTGAAAAACATTGAGCAGCCTGCCTGCCCCTGTGGGAGTGGTTACTGACTTGAAACTGTAGTTTTATTGGCCATTTTGGGTCAATTCCAAAACTCCTTCATCTTCTTCTCTTAAAACCCTCTTTTGTGCAGTTTTGCACATTTTTGAGCATAGCGCAACAACGGGCAGCGCCGCCTAATTGGGTTTAAACTATTCCTGGCTCAACAAAGTCTGCTCTTCACTTTTTCCCTTAGAACTGCTCTATCTCTCAATTTAAACACCATATTCTCATTCTAAGGCCCTTCACTGGTCCAATTAAGTAATCCTACAAGTTAGCACTATTAAGCCATAAGCACTACTTACTCTTATACTCTCTACGATTACCCTGTCCTCTATTGGTCCATCTTACATTCAGTTTCCCTATTACTCTAGCATGTCCAAAGGTCAGTCAATGGTTTCCTCTCCAGTCCAGCTGGTGAATCTGGGAATTTTGAGGCAATGTTACAACTGTCTCATGTACACGGATAACCCTCTCCTCCTCTAAACAGGTTCAAATATATGTGAGAGAAGCAACTATTTAGCCAAACTGGAGGCTGAGCTCTCTCATCTCAAAACTGGTGTAACCAGTCAGGAGGAGAAGGTAACCTCAGACAACACAATTCCAGTATCACATAGTCCCACCACATCAGCCAAACAAACACATAAATACACAAAAACATACTCGGAAGCTCTAAATAAAAATCTACCTAAGCAACAGAGACCTCCAAAGCAGACATCCAAGCAAATGCTACCTCAAAACAAAACACACACAACACATAACCCACAAAGTCAGTGTGCCAAGCAGCCACAGCCCTTAAGGCTGAATAACACACCTAATACTCTTGTTATAGGTGACTCTATTGTCAGACACACTGACTTCCCGCTCACCAGGCTGAATAAAGAGAAGGTCACGGTGAGCTGCCTGTCGGGTGCTAGGATCCGACACATAACGCAAGCACTCAGGTCACTCCAAAGCAAATACAAATATGACTCAGTCATTGTACATGCTGGTGTGAATGACCTGAGACGTACCTCCCTGGACTACATGAAAAGAGACATAGAGGAGCTCTCTGATCATGTAGCCCAGGCTGGTATGACCCTGACCTTGAGCAGCATCTTACCCTCATCTAGAATGATGCCACAGTACAAAGACAAAATGATCGATTTTAACAATTGGCTAAAATTTTGGTGTCATTCAAAGGGGATCCAGTGTCTGTCAGCCTGGGATGACATGCTCGACAAGCCACGTTGCTTCGCTAGGGACGGCTTGCACCTGTCACCACTGGGCTTTCGATATTGGCAAAGGCTCTTGCTACCGCCATGGTGCCTTTTTTAGGCAAGGCTCAAAAGTCAAACCCACCCCCATAGATAGCACAAGGAACAAGAAACTAAGGGTAATGCTGCTAAACGCCAGAAGTCTTAACCTCAAGATGCACGCACTCAAAGCTCTCCTCAGTATGGAGAACATCGATATCTGTGCAGTGACAGAAACCTGGTTCAAGGCTCCAGAGAGCACCCCAGCACTACCAAGCTATACCTCATATCATGCTTTTCGGCCGCAAAACCCAGACCAAACCACAAAAGGAGGGGGAGTTTCCATATTTATCAAAGATATCCACACCTCCAGGTTACTGGCATTGCACGAAGTATCGGAGACCATCCATGTGCAACAACAGTGGGCAAGACTGCTTTTCAGTTTATAGCATCCTACAGACCACCCTCTCAAAGTCAGGAATCCCATTCGGCTTTCCTGAAAACATTGGAGAACATGAAGATCTCCCCGAACACCATTATATTGGGCGACTTCAACTACCCAAACATTGACTGGGAGCACTACTCAAGCCCCAGCACCTTAGCCCAAAGATTCCTGGAAATTATAAACTCAACTGCTATGGAACAACTAGTCACCACTCCCACAAGAGGGGACAACATATTAGACCTGATCATTACCAACATGGGGACTCTATGCTCCACACCAGAAGTATATCCCTCAATGGTAAGATCAGACCATAAATTAATTTCACTGGATGTCCACATCCCGACCCACCCCCAGCCCAGAAAACCACAGTGAAAAACTTCTCAAAAGCGAACTTCTCACTTCTCAAAACTCAAGTGGAATCCTTCAAGGCCCCAGGGCCAGTGGAAACTACAGCCCAAACTGCAGAATCCTATATAAATGCATTCTACGGACATCTCCAGGAATGCATGGATCATGCTATCGCAAACAAAATCAAGACCCAATCATCCAAAGGCAGGCGTCCAATCTGGTGGACCCCTGCCATAAATAAACTGTACAACAGAAGGAGGAAGCTACTACATGATAGAGCAAAATCCCTAATAGGGAAGGCATCTCTGATCAGTACTAGCAAAAAATTACGATCCCTCGTAAAATCCTCCAAGGCCAGCTTCGAGAGAAAAATTGCACAGGACACCAAAGACAATCATAAGGCTTTTTTCAGTTATGTTAGAAACCTGGGATGCAACTCCCAGACTTGTTCTGAGTTGATTCTAAATGACAAAAAATAAGCTGAACCCACAGACATCACCAATATCCTGGCAGACAGGTTCAGTGCAAACTTCTCCACCCCCTCCCCCCCAAAAGAGCAAGTATCTATCCCAGCAGAGGGCTGCCGCCCAAACATCCCAGATGCTCAGGTGAAGGCTGCCCTCTCCAAAGCAAAAAACACTGCTTCCATGGGACCAGATGGCGTCCCAGGTTGCGTCCTACATGAACTACAAGAGGAACTAATCCCTCAAATAAAACAGCAATACAATCTCAGCCTCACTACAGGATATGTGCCCACAGAATGGCGTACAGCAACAGTGGTCCCACTCCACAAAGGTGGAGCCTCTACGGACCCTGGAAACTATCACCCCATAAGCCTGACTAGCTTAGTCTGCAAGGCTATGGAGAGGATCATCATGGAGCTCATAAACAAAGACATTGGGGACCTACAGACACTAGATCCTACCCGGTTAGGCTTTGTCAAGGGCAGATCCTGCCTTTTAAACCTGGTTGACTTCTTCGAAACAGTCACCAAAGCCATAGATGAAGGGAAGGTAGTCCACACAGCCTATCTGGACCTTGCAAAGGCATTTGACACAATACCCCACTCGGGCATCATAGATAAGCTATCCAGCTTAAATATAAACCCCTATGTCACAAGATGGGTCGCAAACTGGCTCAAAGACAGAACCCACAGAGTGAGAGTTGCTGGAGCCATGTCAGACTCGAAACCGGTCACAAGTGGCATCCCACAGGGTTCTGTCCTGGGACCACTCTTGTTCGGTATATACTTTTCCGAGGTACAGGCAAACGTGGGAGGACTATGGCTCACCAAGTTCACAGATGACTGCAAACTGGGCGCCATAAACAACTCTCCAGCTGACACAAGCATCCTTCAAAAAGGTCTCACAGAGACAGATAACTGGTGTCAGTGCCATGGTTTAAAGCTAAATGCCAAAAAATGTATAGTCATACCCTTTGGCAAAAACAATGTGCCCACAAATTACCACATAGGCGGAAACCTATTAAGTACAGAGAAAGTTATTAGGGACCTGGGGACCCAAGTTGATAGCAATCTCTCCTTTAAAAACCACATTGTCAAAGTGGTTAGAAAGACCTTCTACATAGCCCACCTCATCACGAAGGGTTTCACATCTAGATCAAGAGAGGTAATCGTGCCCCTTTATTCATCCCTCATCAGGCCCATCATAGAATACAATGCCCCTTTTGGGATGTACCTTACCCGACACCTGCAGCAATTAGAAAGACCCCAAAAGTATCTCACCAAGAGGATCAAGGGTCTCAAACAGATGCCATATGCTGCTCGGTTAAAAAAACTCCAGCTCTACTCAGTTGCATACCGTCTACTTCGAGGCAATCTATGCCTGACATACAAAGCTATGTCAAATCCAGAATTAATGGACATGCTCCACCTCAGTAAATCTAAATCCCTTAGAGCCACACACTCGAGAGACTTGAACCTCAGCACAGAAATAAATAGTACTTGCTGGAGGGACAGGTTCATAACCCAGAGCCTCCCTTCACTCTGGAATAGAATTCCAGTTCATGTGAGGCAGAGCACCTCACTGAATATCTTCAAGAAGAATCTCGATAAGTGGATGGGGGATCGTAGGTTTGTCCCAGGGATTACTCCCATGTCACTATTAGACAGAGGCACAGTAAACTAAACCTTAAAAAGGGCACAGTATACTCAAATCAAGAGGTGGTGTAAGCCATACAGAATCGGGCTAGGCTTATAATTACCCCAGGGCAGATAGCCTAGTATGAACCTATGAACCTATGAACCTAAAACATTAGAAGAAATATTTGCCTTAATCACAAGAAGGAATTAACACTTAATTACATAATTAAATACACAGCCTCCAGTTACACTCCTTATTTAACCCCCGAGGGATAAATTATCACATTTTATATTAATACATTGAGTCTGTACATAACAATTGTCCTTTTATGAATGTTTCATCAAGCTGAGGAACAGACTTTTTCCAAAACAGTACCTTGGTGTCCACTACTGTCCTCATGGTGAGATTTATTCAAATATATGGCTATAGAACTGTCATATGTCTTATCAGTAATATGTTTCACATGTTCTAACAGCCTAGTTTTAAAACACGTGTTACTCTCCCCCACATAAAATACGTTACAAGGGCATCTAAGAGCATTCTCTATACACTAATCTCTTGAATGTCCAGACTTCAGCATGTTTTCCAGCCTTTCCCCTCAGCAGGAATGCCAGCAATAAATCATAATAGACCAGTATACCTGTCAACCTCCTACTGTATGACATCTGGACAAACCTAACATAATTGGTGGACAGAGTCCCAAATACATGGCCATACTTGAAATATTGCTGTTACACACTGAGAAAAGTTGCTAGGGTTACAGGGTTTGCTGTACCATATATTTACTGAGGGATATAAAGTTAGAAAAACAAATGGCTGCTAGCATTTACAAATTGCAATCACCAAAGTATGCTGCTGAATTGCCAAGGACAACACCCGTCTTAGGAAAAGACCAAAAATAAAAGGCTAATCTGTGGCCATTATGTGGCTAGCCCTACAGTTGAGAGCTATGCAGAGACAGAACTTTGTCAGACTGAAACCCATGCAGAAGTAGCATGTTCAGACAAACCATGTTAAACTAGCAGTATTCTAAACATATAACAGCAATATTCACATTCTGCCCCTAAGTCTTGAACCTTCTCCACCATTTAGTTGGCTTGTCTCCACAAGTCTTGTTGTAAGAGGTATTAACTCACACAATTATAAGATCTCTTCCTTACAAGTAAGGGAAAGGGCCAATACGCACATGGAGTACTCAATTATAGGAGTGTGTTGCCATGACATTGGCTATTCAAAGAACTACACAGCTGCTCTGCATGCAATTAGCAAGTGGGGAAAACCAATAGGTGCACACTTCACCTGGTCATGAGCATCACCTACAAAAGCCATGCTGCCACCTATTCAAACCAGTTCTGTCCCTGTAGTCCACAGAGACAGAGAGAGAAAGAGAGAGAGAAAAAACAAATAAAACATATACCAGAAAAGAGAAGGAAAACAAGGTAAGTGTAACATGTAAGCATGCAATTGAATGTACAACTTGGTCTGTAATAATGAGAAATATGATTTGGAAGACTATATGTCCCAACAAGACTTGCTGTACTAATGTCCTGCTGAACAGCTGTTATGGCCCTAGCATCTGGCCCTGTCTGCAGTGGGAGAGATCACAGCCATACCTCTCAACTGTACAGATCTTCACATAATGTCCAGATTTTCCCTTCATAGTTTTTTGTCTGTTCCTCCTGCAATCTGTACTTTTCTGGCATATAGCTGAGGATTGAAGTCAAGTAATGGCAAACACTTGAGTTTAAGATTCCACATCCTTAAGAATATTCACAGTAATGCAAAATGTATTATTCCACAAACTTCCTAAGTTTGTAACAGGAATATTTAAAGTCTGTCCCTATTTATCCCCCCATCATTTTAGGCTTTGTCCAGATGTGATGCTCTAAGAAGTTGTGAAGTAGGGTCACAACTCAGGATCCTGACTCACCCTGGGAAAGGACAGCTCACATATGACAACTGCTGGGGTGTCTGTCAAATAGTTGTGACTGTGCCACTGCTAGGCCAATTAATGGCATGTTGTCCATATCCATATGTTACCTGTGAATATGAGCATGATACATGTCTGTCTTGTAAATCTAAGAGACCTATATAGAGCATGTGCATAGTGAAGTACTGTTGCAGACATGTGTGTTGAACTGCATGTGATATAGTGAATTGATAACATTCAACTCTACATTGTTCTGCTGGGCAATAAACACATTTGTGACTGATATCTGTAGTCACATACACATATACCTGTGTTATGTCAGCCAAACCATTGGCAAGTTTGTGAGCAATGACAATGCAACATAATAGCCTACTTATGAATGTTGGATATCTTCCAGGTTATCACAATGATTTCAAAGCCTACTGTGCAATCAACTTGCAAATGTATGGTGCAGCTATATTAATACAGTATCAGTATTGATGTCCCTTTTGTCACCCATTTATGTGTGCCATTGTCCAGATATCCTGCTATAACAGGTTGAGAAGTATAGTAAATGAAAAGTGAGAACGGTCACCACGATAAAGCTTCTTCAGCACAAGTAAAGTCCAATAGGCAATCACCATGTATAATAAAAACCATTTATTTTAGAACAAGGAATAAGCGCTTTCACGTAGTGCAAGCTACGCTTCATCAGTGACATACATTTACTGGATGCAACACAGACTGAAACGTGATGACTGTTCCATGGCTCCTGTACTGTGGCCAACATCATCAGCCTTTGTACGGTATGTCAATGTGCAGTGTGTGTATAGAGACTAAGCCCTCATAATGCTGTCTTGTACAAATATGCTGACTTTCAGAGACTCACACGCACATACACACACATACTCACACTTTCCAGGACTCAGGGTGGAACGCCCACCTACGTAGTCATTGTTAGTATTGTGTAATGCAGTTAATACATGCTTCATGGAGCCTATAGGGTGAAGAGTGCCACAAGGTATCATTACAGTGAATAACATCACCAGCACTGCAATGTATGGCAATGGTAGGTGGAGTGGTTGGAAGGGCCACAAAGTGATGTCACCTACAGGTTTACATGCTCACAAACAGTTGCATACACAGTAATGTACACACACATATTTGCGAGTACTGAGTGTCATTGGTCCATGTGTTCATATGTGTGTACCATACTAATGGCCATGGTGTCATTACAAGCCTAGCCCATGGGAGTATCCTGGAATCATGCCACCTGATATTTGTCAGCAGTGCATCTATCAAATACTGCCACGTGAGTGATCCCCAGGGTGACAGTTATATTCACCATTCACTCATCTGAATTTCCCTTGAAGAGGGCCAGTGAAGTGCTTTAACATGCATGCAACATATATCGCATAATGTGACCAGTATCTGGGTTATGGACCTGTCCCCAAGCATGTTCTGTTGAATGTGGTACTGAGATTGAGGTATCCATGGCATGTGGTGCATGCAGATTGGGGTTTCCTAGCTGTGACATGCATAACACAGCTGGGCAGACATGGCACTGTCAGTCAAGCAGGGATTGCCTGTAAGTAGTCTAGATGTGACTGGGAACACTTGGAGGTTTTGGTTTCTTTCCATATCAGACAATTGTTTCATGCCTCGGGTCCTATATGTGAGGTACACTTGCAGCCTACCCCAGTTGTTGAAGGTGTCTAGTGAGTTACATGGCAAGTAGGCTATTGTACCTGGTGATTGGCCTAATGAGCAGGGAGTGGAGGGAGACATTGACCTCTTAATTCCTAGATGACACACCATTAGTTATGCAATGTGTCACATGGAAGGACTTTCTGTCCATAGTGGCAATCTGGTGGTTAGAAGAGAGGTTGCTGTCAAGCTGTGTTCACAGATCTCCTATAAGGACATCTGTGTCCATTGGACTATCACTAATGTGTGTATGTGTGTGTGTGTGTATGCATGCATGCAAATATATATATATATATATATATATATATATATATATATATATATGTATATTCCACAGACCCTCTGTTGCCTTCATCAACATGCCCATTGAATTGACATCTGCTGCAATGATCACTCAATAACCCTTGGGTACAGTCATCACCACATCATACAAATTACTTCACATTTCTTTTTGTCATCCATCACACAACCAATTTGTGTAGTATATGAGCCCCCACCAACCTTGGGGCACACATCCTAGTATAACACCAGGGTACAAAGGCTAAAATTCTGGAGGTGGGTGGCACCCACACAATAGACAGTGAGCATGCAGGCACACAATGGACAGTGAGAGTGCAGGTAAGGGCCCAGTGTGGGTTAGTACACTAATGTATCAGACATACATGTATCTGTATTGTATCTACATCCATGTGTCAGGTCTGATTGCAGTTGTGGATGGGGTTTTCTAATGCACAGAGGTATATATCTATGGTATTCATCATTATATTATATTATATTGTATTATAGATGTATTCATCTATGGTGAGGACAGTACATTTTGTATTATTGGGGTTAGTACTGTAAATGTGCAGACATGCTGCATCCATCCTGTACCAATGACATATGTGAGTCTGTTGACAATACCTCCCTCTTCCAACTACCTAGGACCCTCTGGTCTGCATATGGGACAGCAGCCTTAAGGTGGTGAGTATGACACTGTTCTGTTGTTGCCTGGCAATTCCCCAGGCATGTGAATGGCATGCAATTTACCATGTACACAACTATCAGTAATAGCTATATTGCTTTATGTAATAGCTATATTGCTTTATGTGCATGTACACTTGTGGTGGGGTTAACTGCACTGCATCACAGTGGTCACCAGCGGGGCCTATCTGATGTGAATTCAACATTCCTATAGCATACCTCACAACTTGTCAGTGCCAAGATGTCTAGACAGAGGCCAGCAAAATGGGCTGGATAAATGACCTAAGGTAGGTACATGTGTGACACATTAGTGGTATACAGTGTATATAAATTGTGTACACATCCCTGTTAAGATGCAAGGTGTTACTGATACATACAAATTAGAACCACAATGTGTCAGTCCACACCTCTTCCAACCTTTAATGTGACCCATAACATGAACAGTTTACTTATAAAACCAAGCATCTGGACTCATGTACTCCACCTACAAGGCTGGCCACCTGTGAGGGTGGCAGACAACATATCAGCATGATGTTTCAGTCAGGTATGGTACCTGATGCTGCCATATGTGGCAGTACACTCAGTGTGGCCTATTTCCCTACAATATCACATACATGGGCATTGTTAAGGCACACTGACCACTTCCAACCACGTATAGGTTGCAAACATCTGGATATTCCAGACACATTTGTACAGAGGACTGTACAATGGTTTAACTTGCTGCATGTGAGGCAGATGCTGTTACCACACTATATAAAGTAATGGCAGTGGGAGGTGGTCACCAGCCGTGTATGGTACACACATCAAAATAATATAAGCCACACAAGATATGATCCTCACACACACACACAAATAGTCACTGGCATTGCCTATCTAGTTATTTCTACTATATTGTTCAGCAGTTATTAGATGCACCAAAGAGTTGACACATTTTTACCTTGTCCAAATGTACTTCTAATGTGGATGACATCAATAGGACTACTAAAGTGGAGTGAGGGGAAGTATAAAGGGTAGTACACAGGTCAAAAATGGTGCAATCCACACACTACATGATTCTCATACAAACAGACATCCAAACAGTTGCCAATAGGGATATTAGAACTGTTGCTTATCTAGTTATTTCTACTATAGTGTTACACAGTTATCAGATGTTCCACAGAGCTTACACATTTTCATCTACTCCAAAGCTACTTCCAAGATGGATGACATTAACAGGACTATTAGATTGGGGCAAGAGGAAGTGTGAAGTGTAGTACACAAGTCAAAAATGGTATAAGCCAGACAGTACATGATTCTCTCACACACACACACACACACACACACACACACACACACACACACACACACACACACACACACACACACACACACTTGCCAGTACTGGGATTAGAACTCTTGCCTATCTAGTTATGTCTACTATAGTGTTATGCAGTTACCACATGCACTACAGAGCTTACTCAACTTTCAAATGGCCAAAGCTGCTGATAATTGCACAGCTGAGGTAAAGTATTACAGGTGGCAGAACATCTGCCTTCAGTTACACCCTTAAATCATGCTAGTTCTTTTTGTCTTGCACTTCAAATAGCATTATGGCTTGGCACTTCAAGTTATTGTATCAAGAAGTGTGGCACACCTTGGAGTCATCAGCAGTACTCGTTCATCACAGAAGTAGCCTCAGTACTTACAAGTTATGTCCACCCTTCCTGGCATGATTGAATGGCAGTTTTCTGTGCTTTCACCCATTAACCTGGTGCACTTGTCCATTCTGAGGCACTGCTGCAACTACCTCATGTACACAGAAAATCCTCCCTGCTAAACTGCAAACACTCGACCTGTTAGAGTTACTCATATATCACCCAATGTGGACATATGCACTCTCCAGCAAAGACTGTACTAGCAGGTCAAGAGGCTAAGATCAAACCTGCACCAAACCATGTGGAACACATAGCTCACCATGACACCCACTTTGACAGCCATGACATACAGTGAAAAACCACACACCCACCTTCAAAGAGGCACTCAATGGACATTTATGCAAACAGCATAGACCAGCAAGACAGACACCCACTGAGAGACCATGACATGGCACATGCCAAGGGACACATATTTAACTTACACAGTGTGCCCCTCAACCTAAGTCCTAAGGCTAACCACCTTGCACAATACAGCGATCATGGGTAACTAAGTACTGAGGCACACACATATCCCACTCACTAAGTTGAATATGGATCAGGTAACAGCCAAATATCGATCACATGCCAGCATCCAACACATGACACAGCCAGTCATGGCACTCCACAACAACTACGAGTATCACTCTGTATCCATGTGGGTGTGAATCACCTGGGACACACCTCCCTGGATTACATGACAAGAGACATGGTTGAACTCTCTGATTATGTGGTCCAGGCAAGTGTGACAGTGGCCCCGAGCAGTATACTGCTGTCACCCAGAATGATGCTGCAGTACTATCAACAGATGATTGACTGCATCATTGGCTTATGTGTGTTTTGTGTCATTCTCAGGGGATTCAGTATCTCTCTGCTTGGGATGACATGACTGACAGAACTCAATGACCTGCCACAGATGTCCTATATCTGTCATCACTGGGTGTCCAGGTACTGGCTAAGTATCTTGCCACCCCATATAATGCCTTATTAGCAGTGTTCTTAATGTAATTACCACCATAACAGCTAGACATGTATGCAATCTGACAGTCATGCTGCTCAACAGTAGACATCTAGCTGTCAGGATGCAGTCACTCAAAGCACTCATTGACATGGACTGCATTAATCTGCTGTAATGGAGAGATGGTTCACAAAAGCAGACAACAGCCCTACAGTATCAGGCTATAATGCATTCCACAGCTGTCAGACCCCAAACATGGACCACACTACACCACATCTCCACAGGTGGTGTTGACTCCATATTCATTACGTATAGTAACACCTACAGACTAGTATCGCAGCGTAATGCATTGGAGATGCTTCCAGTACAACTGCCTTGGGGTAATAGTGTAATCCAGACGATAGCCTGCTATGGATCCACATCTATGTCCCTAGACTGTCAATGCACATTCCTCAACACCCTGCCATCTATGAAGGTCCAATGTAACATTGGCATAGTATGAGACTTCAACAACCACTCCATCACCTGGAGAAAGTAGCCAAGTGCCAGTACAGTGGCCCAACACTTCCTAGGATTCATCATTTCCAATGCCCTGGACTGGATTATACTGACCCCCCTCCCCCCGTAGAGGCTGCAACAACCTTGATCTGTGTTGACTACTTAAATATGGGACTGCTGCTCATCCACAGTTGTCAATCCCTACCTGGTGAGATCCACACAGGCTGTAATTAACATGGAAATTAACATGTCAGCCACCCCCCCCCCCCAAAGGTAACCACCTTGCAAAACCTCTCCGAAGCTGAAATTGCAGCCATAAAAACAGGGGTGGATGACTTCACTGCACCCATGGCAGTGGGAAATAGCTGCATGACTGTCAAATAATACACTTATGTACTGTACAAACAGGTACCAGCCATAGCCAACAGAACACAGGCACTGTTCTCCAAACACTGGGAGACAATGTGAAGGGTCCCCCGCTATTACTAAAGTGTACAACAGAAGAAGGACACTGTTGCAGAAAAAGGTGGTGTCCCATGAGTTTTGAACTCTCTTATTAGCCTCAAACATAACTTGGGATCACTTATGGAATCCCCTACAGGCGTCTATGAAGGCAGACATGCAGCAGACACTAGCAACAATCATAAAATCCTTTGATAATTACATCAACAACCTCCACAGCATTAAATACAAGTGCTGTGAGTTACTGCACAATGCTAATACCTATCTTGAGACAACATATATTGGCCACAGTCTTGGCAACACATTCAATGCCAGCTTTACCCCTCTCTCCTCCCACAAGTGTGCAATCACAATGGCAGATGAATGGCAGACAACCAGTAGTACTACAGGCCAGGTTAGATCTGCATGCTCCACAGGCAAGAATACAGCTTCCATGGGACACCCACATATCCATGGCTGTGTTCTACACAACATACAAAGTGACCTTGGACCAAATCTGTGTGCCCTGGTCAGCCACAGCCTCACCTCAGGCTTTGTCCCTCAAATTTGGCAAACTGCTAATATCATCCCTCTCCATAAAGGGCTAGTATCTACAAAACCTTGGGATTATTGGCCCCTTAGCCTGACAAGTCTACTATGTAGTGGTATGGACTGCATCGTCATGAACCTGATTGACCAAGATATAGCTGATCTCCTAACTCTGGACTCACACAGTTTGGCTTTGTAAATGGCACATCATGCCTGCTCAATCTGGTTGATGTCTTTGACTGAGTCACCAGGGCTGTGTATGACAATAAGGCACTGCATACAGCTTACATTAATCTGTCCAAAGCTTGTGTTATTATCCCTCAGTGAGGGATTATTGATACACCCCACAAGCTAGGCATCAACCCATATATCGTTTGTTTTTCAAACTGGTTCACAAAACATACAAGTATGACAGTGGCAAACTCCAGGTCAGACTGGCAAGCAGTCACAAGTGGAGTCCCACAGGGATCAGTACTGGGTAGTGTCCTCTCCAGAATCTACTTCTCAAGAGTCAAGCCCAACACAGAGGAACTCTGGCTGACCAAGTTCATAGAGGACTGCAAGCTGGGAGCTATCATTGACTCCACAAGTGATGCACACATCCCACAGAAAGGCCTCACTGAGACCACTGAGTGGTGTGAAAACCATGCCCAGAAGCTTGACACCACAATATGCATCATCATCCCCTTTGGTAAAACACTCAGTTCCCAGTAAGTACCACACTGATGGGAGCATAAATGAACACTGTATGCATTATAATAGATCTGAGGACACAGGTTGGCAGCGACTTCTCCTTCAAGCATCACATTGTCACTGTGGTCAAGACATCCTTCTACATGGCATATTGCATTACCAAGGGTTTTGCATCCAGGAAGACAGACATAATGATCTATGTCTACTATTCCATCATTAGACCACTCCTCAAGTATTATGGCCCATTTGCCATGTACCTTATTAGACACCTGCTACAGCTGGAGAAGCCACAGAAGCACCTCACAAAGGGGTTCCTAGGCATTAAACACACATCATATAAAGACAGACTCAGCAGACCCAAGCTATTCTCTGTGTCATATCACCTAATTAGCAGCTATCTGTGCTTGACTTACAAAGCCATGTCTGACCCAGCTGGTTTAGGAATGCTACATATAAATCCATCCACACCACACACTGTAAACATCTACCTCAGTACCACAATCACCACAACATGATGGTGAGATAGGTCCCTCACCAAGAGGCTGCACATGCCCTGGAATACATGTCCAATACATGTCATACAGAGCACCTACCTGACTTGCTTCTAGAGAAGCTTGATGAGTGAATGGGTAATGGACAGTTCAACCCAAGGATCACTGCAGTAGCTATACCTGATACAGGCACTGGGACATAACATCAGGTGACACAATGGCAGGGCGCTTCTATGTTCTAGGCGTATTAAGGCTCCTGGGCCATTACCTACCACACACTTGTAAACCTATGAAGGGAATGACATCAGCAAGACAGATAAAGTAGTGCAGAGGGTGTTTAACATATTAAAATACTTTGTCCTACAAACAGACACACATACACACTTGCCAGATGTGAGAGTAGAATCTCTACCTAACTAGTGATGTGCATCATAGTGTTACTCAGTTACCACATGCTCTACAGAGCTTACTGGGCTAAGAATTGGCCAAAGGTGCTGATATGGGAAATGACATTGGCAGGACTGATAAAGTAGGGAAGTGGGTGGGAAACATATCAAAATACGACTCCTTACCAACGTACATGCCCACACACACATTTGTTGGAAGAGTAGAACCCCTGACAAACTAGTCATTTGCACCATAGTGTTAAGCATTTATCACACACACTACTGAGTTTAAGGTGCTGACAGCTGGCTAAGGTGGCTGATAAGGGACTGATATCATCTGGACTGATAAAGTGGGAGCACTGTGTGGTGTCATGGGTGGGAATGGCATAAAACTGTTTTGCCTATATACAAACAAACAAACAACTCTGTCAGTCTTACACACACAACTGTCAGACACACACATACTTCTACATTTGCCAGGACTGAGATTAGACCTCCCACCTAACAAGTCATTTATACTATTGTGATACACAGTTGTTGAACACAGCACAGAGCTTATGGGGTTGAAGCCTGATGGAAGGCACTTCTAAGATGACTGATATCTGCAGGACTGCTAAAGTAGGGAAAGGGGAGGTGTACTGAGTTTGAATGGACCCAAAAGCATCTACTTGTGAACACACACACACTTTTACACTTGCCAGGACTGAGACTCAAACTCCTATCTAACTAGTAATTTGCACTATCTTGTTATGCAGTTATTGCACATGCCACAGAGCTTAAGTGGCTGATGTCTGATGGAAGGCACTTCTAAGATGACTGATTTCTGCAAGACTTCTAAAGTGGGGAAAGGGGAGGTGTACTGGGTTTGAATGGACCCAAAAGCTTTTACTTGTTAAAACACATACATTCACACATACACACACACACACACACACACACACACACACACACACACACACACACACACACACACACACACACACACACACACACACACACACACATTTTTACATTTACCAGGATAGAGATTAGAACTCATACCTAATTAGTTATTTTTACTGTCTTGTTATGCAGTTATCACATGTACCACAGAGCATAAGAGGCTGATTCCAACAAAAGTGACTGCTATGGTGACAGACATCTTCAGGACTGCTAAGGTGGGGCAATGGAAAGTGCACTGGGTGGGGAATGCTTGTTCATTCCTAGATACTACTGACATTTACTGACATTTCTCTAAGTGTATGAGCATGCCCATTGTGTCCTTCTTTAGTACATGTATGTGGGACTCCAATCCAGGGAGTGTAGTACTCCAGTCCTGTTTGTTTTGTGCTGCAGCCATACTTGTCAAACTGTTGGTGCAGGATATCTGGAGATAGCCTATCAAAATGTGGGGACAATGGGCCATACAATGACTGTGACAATTTCTGTCAGTAATGTATGAGTTGCAAGGGTTACAGGGATGCTTCAGCAGACATTTGTCATATATGCCATTTGACAATGTCATGCACTATTTCAGTACCTGGTGACATACCTCCTCAAATCATCACAGTGATTTATCAGAGGAATACAGGATGGATGATGCACACGCATGGTTTATGGGTCAAATGCTATGCATTCTTGCACTATCCAGCCTGTGGAGGGGCATGCCTACAAGCAATTGACTGCTTGTGCTGTGGAAATGGTCCAGCACCTTGGGGATATATTACAATTGTGGAATCTCTGTGCATTTATGTTCTGGCCTGGTGTGACTTCCAGTCCACAGTTGGGTATTATAATTCAGACAGGATCAGGGTGACAGGCAGACTCCAGATATATATGTAGAGGATAGGGTATGTGAGGGGGGGGGGTATCCTGGGCAGATATGTTTGGCTATAGCTGCCAGTACTTGCATTGGGCTCTCCTCAATGGTTGACTTGACTTGGGGAGGGTCTTGTGTGTGTCAGGCTGTTTTTCTGGCCTGGAGGTGTGTGCTTGCCACACATATATGTATGGCCCACCTCATTTTGCTTGGATGGCAATGTGTTGGGGTCAGGATGTTGCACAGGATGAGTGATCAGGGAGGGGTGTGTTACTCCCAATGGCTGTGGCCCAGGGTTCTGTGGATGCAGACAAGTCACCATCTTCCAGGGTTAGGCCTGCCTACAGTGGGTTCATTCCCATGTTTACACTCTGAGCCCTGCCTGTTGACTGTACCGAGTATCACAGAACGTCCACATCCATGACTTATATATCTTGTTGTTTACCCAAACAAGTGTGGTTTTCAAGCACAAGTGTTTTGCTAGTCACTCAGGGTTGAAGTCAGATATTACAGTTGACATTGCAGTTTCAGACTTCGTACCCAATCAGACATTCCATACTACTACAAATCATTACATCAGCTTTATAACATTATTAGGCAGTATTTCACAGGTGTCCTTCTCTTTGGATCATCATAACCCCATTATTTATGGCTTTGTCCTGATTTCTGGCTCCCTGAGGCAGGCAGGTTTGCTCCTTGCAGTTGTCAACATGGCCTTTCTTTGCATTTTGTGGACTGTGTTATGTTGGTGTTGTGGACCCAAATACATTTCCTAAAGGTCACTGTGGGTGAGGCATAGGCATTTGACAGAGGTCTGTAGGCCAAGTGTGACAGATGCAGGCCATCTGTAGCAGGGCACTGCATTCTGATGATCATATGTTCCCAGGCTGCCACCAGGAGACACCCCTGGAATGATATCAGTAAGTTGACTGTGGGTGTTACTAACAATTGCTTTCTGTTCCTATTGCACCATCAGTCTGGGTGACAGCTAGATACTGCTTAAGTCTAGGAACATGTTACTGCATTTCTATGGGACTATGGGGGGGGGGGTGACATAACTGTATACATTACACATCTGCATAGATTGTGCTGACATTTGTTTAACATTTTGGTCCCATGTAGCATGGTGGTGTCCCCTATTTTTCAGTCTACACACATAACAGTACCAACCACAGGTCAGCTTGTTCTGGCATAGACATTTGTAGATTTAAACTTCTTACCTTTTAAAGCCATACTGCCACTGCCAGATCTGCTGTGATATCACTGTGTAAAAGTCTGTGGGTGGGGATTTCATGGGTGTCTCCATGTGGGGGCTTTTGACAGGCATTTCTGTATGGCTGTCTACAGCTGATCAGCTGTGTGGGGATGATGGTAGGTATGGAACCCCCCACTTTGACATCCATGCATGTGACCTATGACCCCCCCCCCAGTTATTTGCCTCACACATCTACTGCAGTGGTATTTGTTGACTAGGGTGGTACTACATGGTGTGGGTAGGGCAGTACTGGGGATACACATCCTGTTGTCCCACAGAGCTGTCAGTTGTCTGTTGCTATCCCAGTTAGCCAACCCATTCCTTTACATGCTTGATCAATACCATAGATATGCTATCAGAAAAGTCCACCACATTATTTTAATTTGTTACAGAGACTGGCTTACCTTGTGCCTGCAGCTGTTGAGAGAGTGGTGCTTGAAGGCTGACTATGTTGGATGCACACTATACACTGCCTATGCATGGTTAGGTATCGGTGGTGTAATGTTTGGCATCTATTTTACTCTATGTGCGAGTCAGAGAGAGAGAGAGATCAGTTCCTGAGGCCCTATAGTGCCAGTGTATGTGCTATGCATTGCCTCTTTGCCAAGGCCAGGGCATACTAGGCATGCCTCTGTCTGCCTTCAAGGGCAGGCTCAGGATGTTCCTACTCTGAGTCAGTCTGTGCCTATGGAGGCCTTGGCAATGGTGGGGGACTGTGTGGTCCTTCTCCATTTTATTCCTGCTGCAGCTGTTTCCACTGGATCATATTGTGTAGCATGGCACATACTATGACCATATGTGCACATGTGGCTGGAGATTACTGCAAGGCTCCACCGGCTGGCTATGTCAAGGCAGTGGAACCATGACTTAAGCATCCCAAGCACATGCTCTATAATGCTCCTGGTTTGTGCGTGTGCCTCATTATGGCATTCTTGTGTGTGGGTGTGTGTGTATTTCTGATGGGTGTCATCATCCATGGCTCCAGTGCGTAGCCAGCATCCCCCACTAAATGGCCATATGGGATGTCCCCCCTGGCAAAACACTGATACAGCTCTGAGGATGTCAGATGTGGGAGTCATGATAGCTTCCAGGGCACACAGCACACACATTCATGATAATTCCCTGGGCATTGCACACAACGTGGCAGTTGATGGAGTGGTACCCCTTGGGCTTATGTAGACCCTAACCCGGTCATCAGGTGGTGCTTTAATGTGGATGTGCGTGCAGTCTATGGCACCCAGTACATCTGGGTAGTCTGCTACATGGTGGAAGAGACGCATATTGCCAGTCAGGTACTCACGGGTGCTGAGGAATTTAATGTGCTTCCTGGTATGTGTTTGCATGGCATCCAGGAACTGGTGGAGTATCCTGGACCCAGATGCCTGTGAGACCCCCATGATATCCCCAGTTGATCTTTGGAAAACACCTGTAGCTAGTATTCCTAGAGCTACATATACCTTGGTATCCACTAGTATGGGTTCCCCCCTGTTTGTTCTGGATATGAGGCGAGGCCAGGGCAGCTCCACAATTTGCTGCAATATGTCCCTGTACACCCTGTAGCGCTCTACTATCTCCAAATTATGTATCCCCTGGTAGGTTACCCTGGGCCTGAACACTCTTTTCCTCCTCTTCATAAGTCTAGGGCAGTTGTCAGCATTGTTCTCTTCACCACCCTCAGCCTCTTGCACATATTGATGTATGAGAGCAACAGCAGCTCCTAACATTTTGTTAGTTTTGTCAGGTAAAATTTCCCTGTCTGTGTACACCACTGGTGTAGAGACTGAAAGGTGTTTGCATAGTTTATAGTGGTGTGCTGCAGATGCTGCCTGTGTGATTGGCTGAGTATGATACATTCTACCTGCCAGCTCTATTGTATTTGAGTGCCTCTGTTCTGCTATTTCCTTTTTTTCTTGTTCCACATGCCATTTCCTGTATTTTTTTTATTTTTGTGGTTTAAATCCCAGTGCGCACTTCATACACCTGTTTAGGTAAGGTAAACAAGGCTATACAGCCTCAGACACACCTCCTTGCTTACATATACACAGTGCTGCCATTTCCTGTTTTTTTTTTTTCTGGTTTGTTTAAGTCTCAGTGCTTGCTGCATAAACCTGTTCGGCGAGTGTAAACACTGCTAAAAAGGAAATTACCTGTCCTGCCTGAGAACATGCTTAGCTAAGCACAGCTAAGCTAAGTAGGACACCCCCTACTTAGCTATGCATAGCTATGCGCAAACCCATGCAACACAGCCCCAATGTGCTTACAGCAAGCATGACACACCCACTTTTGATGTCATTTACTTATCCTTCTTATACAGCCATATTAGAGCACCTACACGGTTAGGTGCAGTCTGGAAGTTAGAAGAAATTTGTGATTTAGTAAGATTCTCCTCATTTGCATAACCCACTGCCTTACTCCATAGTCACTCCACTGACACTGAGCCTTTCCCCTCAGCAGCTACTGTTCCCTGGAATTGTTTTCATTCTGCATGCCATTGACTATAATGGCAAATTGCAGATTTCCCTGAAAATTGATTTATCACAATTTTTTTTATTTTTGGCATGATCCCATTTGCACGTCGCTGCCCTATGCTTAAATGGCTATGATCAGCCAAAAAAAAAAGTTTTATTTTATAAAATTTAAGCTATTTTTTCATGCCAATGGCCACATATTTGGCCATTGGCATGTCTACTACATATAATACATTCTTTTTTTCAAGCTGTTATGCCTCCATTTTGTAATTTGCAGAAATGTATTCAGTTAGTAACTGAATACATTTCTGCAGGTTACACTATTTCTGCACAGATACCTACCTGCTTCCTGGATCGCTAATTCACCTCACTTGCATGGTTTTCACCAGCAAATGAGGTAATTAGCATATAGCAGTGGTGTCCATGCATGAATAGTGCAGGAGTGCATGCGCACATCCCGGGAGCTTGATCCAGGATTGCTCGTGAGCCATATTGCATGCAGCAGCTCTTGTAGTAATCCTGCACTCCGTGCAGAGCTTGCTAAATCTGGCGGTCTGTCATCATCCATGTGGGTGTGAATCATCTGAGGTACACCTCTCTGGACTAGATGACAAGAGACATGATTGAACACTTGAATTATGTGGTCCAGGCAGGTGTGACAGTAGCCATGAGCAGTATACTGCCATCACCCAGAATGATGCTGCAGTACTACTAACAGATAATTGACTGCAACATTAGCTTACATGTTGTGTGCCATTCTCAAGGGATCCAGTATCTCTCTGCTTGGGATAACATGATTGCTAGACCTCAATGCCTTGCCAGAGATGTCCTAAATCTGTCAGCCCTGGGTTTCCAGATACAGAGTATGTGTCTTGCCACACCTATAGTGGCTTATTAGGCAGTGTTCCAAATCAAATTACCACCATAACAGCTAGACATGTATTTAATCTGAGGGTCATGCTGCTCAACAGTAGACATCTAACTGTCAAGATGCGGTCACTCAAAGCACTCCTCAGAGTGGAGGACATTGACATCTGTGCTGTAAAAGAGAGGTGGTTCACAGCAGCAGACAGCAGCCTTGCACTAACAGGCTATGATGCATTCGACAGCTGTCAGCTACAAAACGTGGACCACACCTCCACAGGTGGTGTTGTCTTCATATTCATAATGGATATGTACACCTCCAGACTAGTATCCCAGCATATTGTATTGGAGATACTTCGGTACAACTGACTTTGGGAATAGTACAATCCACACCATGGCCTGCTATTGGTCCCCAGCTATGTCCCTAGACTGTCAATGCACATTCCTCAACACCCTGGCATCTATGAAGGTCCAACCCAATGCTGACATAATAGGAGACTTCAACTAACCCTCCATCACCTGGGGAAAGTAGTCAAGCACCAGTACACTGGCCCAACACTTCATGGAATTCATCAGTTCCCATGACCTTGACCAGCTCATACTGACCCCCAGTAGAGGATGCAACAACCTTGACCTGTGTTGATTACTTACATATGGGACTGTTGCTCGACCACAGTTGTCAGTCACTACCTGGTCAGATCCAAACATGATGTAATCAACATGGAGCTCAACATCTCATGCACACCCCCCAAAAAGGTAACCACCTTGCAAAACCTCTCCATTACTGACTCTGCAGTCATAAAAACAGGGATGGATGAATTCACTGCACCCATGCTAATGGGATATAGCTGCATGACTGTCGCATCATACACATCTGCACTGCACAAACATGAACATGGATGCATGGTACTAGCCATAGCCAACAGAACACAGACACTGTCCTCCAAACAGTGGAAGCCACTGTGATGGTCCCCCACCATTACTAAAGTGTACAACAGAAGGAGGGCACTGTTGCAGAAAAAGGTGGTATCCAAATACTGATGATTCCCCTTATTAGCCTCAAACACAACTTGGGATCCCTCATGGAATCACATACAGGCAGCTATGAAGGCAGAATTGCAGCAGACACTGACGACAATCACAAAAGCCTTTGATAGTTGTATCAACAACCTCCACAGCAATAACCACAAGTGCTGTGAGTTACTGCACAATGCTAATCCCTATCACAAGACAACAGATATTGGCCACAGTCTTGTCAACATATTCAGTGCCAGCTTTACCCCTCTCCCCCCCAAGGGAGCAATCACAATGGCAGATAAATGACAGGCACCCAGTATTACTGCAGGCCAGGTTAGACCTGCATTGTTCACAGGCAAGGATACAGCTTTCATAGGACCCCAACATATCTTTGGCTGTGTTCTACATGACATACAAAGAGACCTGACACCACATATGTGTGCCCTGGTCAGTCACAGCCTCACCTCAGGCTTTGTCCTTCAAAAATGGCACACTGGTACAGTCATCCTCTCCATAAAGGGGTAGCATCTACAAACCCTGGGGAGTACTGGGCACTTAGTCTGACAAGTCTACTATGTACAGGTATGGACCGCATCACCAGGGACCTGATTGACCAAGATATGGGTGATCTAATAACTGTGGACCCAACACAGTTTGGCTTTGTGAATTGCATATCATGCCTGCTGAACTTGGTTGACATCTTTCAGTGAATCACTAGGGCTGTGTATGACAGTAAGGCACTGCATACAGCCTATCTCAATCTGGCCAGGGCTTCTGATACCATTCCTCAGTCAGGGATTATTGATAAACCTGACAAACTAGGCAGAAACCCCTATATCAGTGGGTGGTTTGTAAATTGGTTTACAGAACACACAGTGTGACAGTGCCAAACTCCAAGTCAGACTGGCAAGCAGTCACAGGTGGATTCCCACAGGGATCAGCACTGGATAGTGTCCTGTCCTGCATCTACCTCTCAGGAGTCCAGCCCAACACAGAGGAACTCTGGCTGACCACATTCACAGAGGAGTGCAAGCTGGGAGCTATCATGAACTTCAAAAGTGTTGCAGACATCCTACAGAAAGGCCTCACTGAGACCAATGAGTGGTGTAGAAACCATGACCAGAAGTGTAACACCACAAAATGCATCATCACCCCTTTGATAAAACACTCAGTTCCCAGTAAGTACCACATCAATGGGAGTCCAATGAACACTGTAGGCATTATAAGAGATCTGGGGCAACAAGTTGACAGCAACTACTCCTTCAAGCACCACATTGCCACTGTGGTCAGGAAGTCCTTCTATATGGCACATTGCATTACCAAAGGTTTTGCATCCAGGAAGACAGAGGTAATAATCTCTGTCTACTATTCCCTCATTAGACCACTTCCCAAGTATTATGACCCATTTGCCATGTACCTCACTAGACATCTGCTACAGATGGAGAAGCCATAGAAGCACCTCACAAAGGGGTTCCTGGATATTAAACACACATCCTACACAGACAAACTCAGAAGACCAAAGCTATTCTCTGTGTTATATCAACTAATTAGCAGCTATCTGTGCTTGACTTATAAAGCCATGTCTGACCCAGCTGGTTTAGAAATGCTACATATAAATCCATCCACACCACACACTGCAGAGACCTCTACCTCAGTATTACAATCATCACAACATGCTGGGGGGACAGGTCTCTCACCAAGATACTGCACACGCCCTGGAATACACTTCCCATACATGTCATGCAGAGCACTTAGCTGTCCCTAAGCCAGAGAAATCTTGCTGAGTGGATGGGTAATAGATAGTTCAACCTATGGATCACTGCAATGGCTATACTTGATACAGGCACTGGGAAGTAACATCGGGTGGCACAATGGCAAGGCCCTTCTATGTGTTAGGCTTGTTAAGGTTCCTGGGCTATTAGCCTACTACACACTTGTGAACCTATAAAGGGAATGACATCAGCAGGACTGATAAAGCAGTGCAGTGGGTGTTAAACTTATCAAAATACTTTGTCCTACAAACAGGCACATGGACATGCACTTGGCAGATGTGAGAGTAGAACCCCTACCTGACTAATAATTTACATCCTAGTGTCATACAGTTACCACATGCACTACAGAGCTTATCAGGATGACACCTGGCCAAAGTTGCTGAGAAGGGACTGACATCATCTGGACTGATAAGGTGGGGCAATGTGAAGTGTTGTGGGTGGGAATGGCATAAAACTGTTTCACATATAGACAAACACACAACTCTCTCAGTCTTGCACACACAACTGTCTCACACACACTTCTTCATTTGCCAGGACTGAAATTAGAACTCCTGCCTAACTAGTTATTTGTACTATAACGTTATACAGTTATCACATGTGCCACAGAGCTTATGGGGCAAGCCCTGATGGAAGGCATTTTAAAGATGACTGATATCTGCAGGACTGCTAAAGTAGGGAAAGGGGAAGTGTACTGGGTTTGAATGGAGCCAAAAGCTTTTAGTTGTAAACACACACAGTTTTACATTTGCTAGGACTGAGATTAGAACTCCTCCCTAACTAGTTTTGTTTTATCATGTTATGCAGTTATTGCATGCACCACAGAGATTATGGGACTGGCCCTAACAAAAGTAACTTCTATGGTGACAGACATCTTCAGGACTGCTAAGGTAGGGCAATGGGAAGTGCACTGGGTGGGGAAGGCCTGTTCATTCCTAGATCCTACTGACATTTTAAGTGTATGAACATGCCCAGTGTGTTCTTCTATAGTACATGTGGGACTCCATTCCAGGAAGTGTTGTACTTCAGTCCAGTTTGTTTTGTGCTACAGCCTTACCTCTCAACCTGTTGGTGCAGGGTACATGCAGATAGCCTAGTGATCAGGGAGGGGTGTGTTACTCCCCATGGCTGTGGCCCAGGGTTCTATGGGTGCAGACATAGGTTCATAGGTTGGTACTAGGCTATCAGCCCTAGGACCTATACAAGCCTAGCCATAACAACTCCCTGGCTATTTCTTCCCACACATGTCACCATCATCCAGGGTTAGGCCTGCATGCAGTGAGTGCATTCTCATGTTTAAACTCCTAGCCCTGCCTATCGACTGTACAGAGTATCACAGAATGTCCACATCCATGACTCATATGTCTTGCTAGTTACCCAAACAAGTGTGGTTTTCCAGTAGAAGTGTTTTGCAAGTCACTCAAGGTTGAAGTCAGATATTACTGACAGTTGACATTGTAGTTTCAGATTTCATACCCATCAGACATTCCATGCTACTACAAATCATTCCATCAACTTTATAACATTATTAGAGCAGTATTTCACAGGTGTCCTTCTCTTTGGACCTTCATCACCATATTATTCATGGCTTTGTCCCGATTTCTGCCTTCCTGAGGCTGGCAGGTTTGATCCTTGCATTTGTCACCATGGCGTTTCTTTGCATTTTGTGAACTGTGTTATGCTGGTGTTATGTACCCCATGGCACACCCTAAAGGACACTGTGAGTGAGGCATAGGCATTTGCCAGAGGCCTGTAGACCAGGCCATCTGTGGCAGGGCAGTGCATTCTGAGGATCATATGTTCCCAGGCTGCTGGCAGGAGACACCCTAGGAATGGCACCAGTAAGTTGACTGTGGGTGTTACTGACAATTGCCTTCTATTACTATTGTGCCATCACTCTGGGTGACAGCTGGATCCTGCTTAAATCTAGGAACATATTATTGCATTTCTATGGGACTATGAGGGGGTGACATGACTGTACACAATACACATCTGCACAGACTGTGTTGTTATTTGTGTAACATTTTGGTCCCATGTAGCATAGTGATGTGCCCTATCTTTCAGACGACAGGCATAACAGTATCGACCATGAGTCAGATATTTGGACATGGACATTTGTAGTTTCAGACTTCTTACCTTTCAAAGCCATATGTCACTGCCAGATCTGCTGTGATATCACTGTGTAAAAGTCTGTGGATGAGGATTTCATGGATGTCACCATGTGAGGGCCTTTGCTAGGCATTTCTATATGGTTTTCTACAGCTGATCTGCTGTGTGGGGTTGGTGATGTGTATGGGACCCCCACTTTGACATCCATGCATGTGACCTATGACTCCCCCTCAATTAATTGACTCACCACATATACTGCAGTGGTATTTGTTGACTAGGGTGGTACTGCATGGTGTGGGTAGGGCAGTCCTGTGGGATACACATCCTACTGTCCTACAGAGCTGTCAGTTGTCTTCAGCTATCCCAGTTACCTACCCATTCCCTTACATGCTTAATCAATACCATAGATATGCCATCAGGCAAATTCCACTCCATTAGTTTATTTTGTTACATAGACTGGCTTACCTTGTGCCTGCAGCTGTAGTGAGGGTGATGCTTGAGAATTGACTATGTCAGATGCATGCAATTCACTGCCTGTACATGGTCAGGTATAGGTGGTGTGATGTTTGTCATCTATTTTACTGTGTGTGTGAGTCAGAGAGAGAGATCAGTCCCTGGGACCCTACAGTGTCAGTGTATGTGCTATGCGTTTCCTCATTGCCAAGGCCAGGGCATACTGGGCATGCCTCCATCTGCCTACAGGGACAGGCTCAGGATGTTCCTCCTCCAAGTCACTCTGTACCTATGGCGGCCTTGACAATGGTGAAGGACTATGTGGCCCTACCCCATGTTGTTCCTGCTGCAGCTGTTTCTGCAGGATCATATTGTGTGGCATGGCACATACTATGAACATGTGTGCACATGTGGCTTGAGAGTACTGCAAGGCTCCACTGGATATGTCAAGACAGCAAAACCATGACTTGAGCATCCCAAACACACACTCTATAATGATCCTGGTTTGTGCATGTGCCTCATTATGGCATTCTTGTGTGGGTGGGTGTGTGCATTTCTGATGGGTGTCATCAACCATGGCTCCAGTGCGTAGCCAGCATCCCCCACCAGCTGGCCATATGGGATGTCCCCACTGGCAAACGTCTGGTACATCTGTGATGAATGCCAGATGTGGGAGTCATAATAGCTTCTAGGGCTGCCAGTACACACATTGATGATAATGCCCTGGGCATCACACATGACCTAACAGTTGATGGAGGGTAAGCCCTTGTTGTTTATGTAGACCCTACCCTGTTCACCAGGTGGTCCTTTGGTGTGGATGTGCTTGCAGTCTATAGTACCCAGTACCTCTGGGAGTCTGCTACATGGTGGAAGAGATGCATATTCCTGGTCCTCTCCTCACGAGTGCTGGGGAACTGAATGTCCTCAGTGGCATGTGATCGCATGGCATCCAGGAAATGGTGATGTATCCTGGACACAGATGCCTGTGACACCCCCATGATATCCCCAGTTGATCTTTGAAAGTACCTGTAGCTAGTATTCGTAAGGCTACACATACCTTGGTATCCACTGAGATGGGTTCCCCTCTGTTGGTTCTGGGTCTGAGGCAAGGCCGGCACAGCTCAACAAGTTGCTGAAGTATATCCCTGTCCACCCTGTATCGTTCTACTATCTCCAGATCATGTAGCCCCTGGTAGGTTACCCTGGGTCTCAACACTCTTCTTTTCCTCCTCAGTCTGAGTTGGTTGTCAGCATTTTCCTCTTCACCACCCTCAGTCTCTAGTACATGCCGATAGATCAGAGTAACAGCAGCCCCTAACATGTTTTGTTAGATGCGTCATTTTAAAATTCCCCCAAATGTGTACACCAGTGGTGTAGAGTTTATGGGAAAAAACATACTGAAAGGTGTTTGCATAGTTTATAGTAGTCTGCTGTGCAGCTGCCTGTGTAACTGGCTGATTTTGATACAGTCCACCTGCCAGCTGTGCTTGTTCTCCTTGATTACCTTCATTCTGCAGTTTTCCCCTTCCCATTTCCTCCTTGTTTAAGCCTTGATGAGCACCATGCATGCCTGGTTTTCAAATGTCAACAGTTCTGCTATCCACAGTGGGGATTTTTTTGTTTGTTTTAGGCCTGGTATGCACCAAGCACACCCATTCAGCTAAAGTAAACACTTTTAAGCAGAACTGGCCCTTCCTAGACACAATTTCTACATTTCATGGAATAGGGATATACAGCCTCAGACACATACACCCTGCCTTAGCTGTGCTTAGCTAAGGGAAAACACAGGCCAATGAGCTCCGATGTGCTTACAGAATACATGACACACCTCATTTTCATGTTAGCTGCTCCTCCTGTCTACACCATGGTGTTGGAGCACCTACACAGTTAGGTGCAGTCTGACAGAAGAAATATGTGATTCAGTATTACTCCCCTCATTTGCATACCCCACTGCCTTACTCCTGAGTTACCACACTTACACTCTGCCTTTCCCCTTAGCAAACCTATTCCCTGGTATTGTTTTCATTCTGCATGCCATTGACTATAATGGCAAAATGCAAATTTCTCTCAGAATTGTTCCCCTTTTTTTTTATTTTTGGCACGATCCTCTTTGCACACTGCTGCCCCATGCTTAAACGGCCGAGATCAGCCAAAAAAAAAACTTTTATTTTATAAAAGGTAAACTAGTTTTCATGCCAATGGCCATGCATATGCCCATTGGCATGCCTAATTAAGGGATTACATGCTTTATTTGAGGCTGTCATGCCTCCATTTTCTATTTTGCAGAAATGTATTTGGCTAGTAGCCGAATACATTTCTGCACCCTACACTGTTCCAGCAAAGAGACTTGCCTACTTCCTGAATCACTAATTCAGCTCATTTGCATAGTTTTCAGCAGCAAGTGAGCTGATTAGCATACTGTAGGGCTTTTCATGCCTGAACAGTGTAGTGGCACTCATGCACGGGCAAACGAGCCATTCTTGGATCGCTCCGTGGCCATATTCCGTGCAGGAGCACCTACACTGCTTCGTATGGAGAATGTCTCTGTTCCCACTACACGTCAATAATCTGGAAGTAAATCCATATGTACTTAAACAGACATGTTCAATAAATTTAAAACCTTACTTAAACAGCATATAAACCAAAGCTGTCTCTGTTCTTCCTGCTCTCTGGCCAAGTTGTCTCCCTAGATCTCTCATAACCAACAAACCCAGCATGTCTCTACTTTCTAACCCACCAAATCTTTCATACCTCTAAACCTCTTCTGCAATATCAACAGTATGGTTTGGAGGGACAGGTATATTTCACAGAAGATACCACTGCTGTGGAACATACTCACCATCCACATAAAAAAAAAAAATCATCCCTGTCCTTATTCAACTGCAACTTAGATCTATGGATGGGAAACAGGACATTTATCCCAGCAATGCCCTCTGTAGTAATAATGGATAGAGGCTGTTCCTAAAGGCATTATCCCTTGCATGAGTCCCCTCTAATTATCTATGTTATGATCACAAGTTATTCTCATTAAGGATAATATATAGTTATCGACCACAGGATGGTAAGGCCAATCTATAATCAAATGGGATAGCTTATTATGAGCACAAAAATTGAAATAGGCTAAGCTTAAAATGGCCTGCACTTACCTTTGAACCTATGAACCTATACCTCACATAAGCTCATTAACTCACAAACTGTCACCTTATAATTGCCTTCTCAGTCACAAACCAACCACTGTATAGCATCTTTCCTATCATTTCATCAACTTCTTTCATTCTTAATGTTAAGTCAGATTGCAACTATGTTATTAGTATTATTAGTAGATTTTATTGCACATACTACCATGAAAAAAATACTCTGTTTTTTCCTTTGTTTCCTTATATTGAACAGGTGTATATGGTGTTTCTCTTTTATTGCATTCTCTAATTAAACTTAAACCACTACATGTAAATTTCTTTTATTATTTTACTACTTTATTTTCATGCAAAAATGTATGCAAATGTACTGTACATATACAAATATTTTTATATGTATGTAGTATATGTGATTTAACTGTTAAGCCTTTCTCCATAGGCATCCTCTGAAAATGCTTTTTGCCTATTCAGACTTTCCTGGTCAACAAAAATAAAATAAGTAAAACAAATAAATAAATAGACATGGTTTGAAGCAGCTAAAGTATTGCAGTCAAATTTATCTTTGAGCTGTACTGAAATTTCTAAATAAACAGGCTTAGATACATTTGTAGCTGAACATTTTCTTGTTACTCGCTGAAAATGTAATAAGTGCTGTGGTAGCATTGTTGCCTCACAGCAAGATGTTGTCCCATTCAATTCTCAGCTAAAGCGTCTTCCGTGTGGAGGCATATGTGAATGGGCATGCCTTCGTTGAAGGTTGTGCGTCAGAGCTGGTAACGTGGCACGTAAAAATCCACTACCAAACATTAGCGGATGGGAGTTCCGCTGTGGTGACCCCTAACCGGGATAAGCCGAAAGACACAACAACCTCCAAGGGAGACTGACTAACTCATTAACACTTATGTGGTATGGGATGTCATACCTCTAGCAGCCTGTACACATCTTGCATTCCACAGTGTTTTTTGAAAAAATAAAAAGCATAAGATAAACAAATGCAAATAATTTGTGAGCAATAAAAGCTATTAAGACTGTACAAATAGCAATGCTATCAGTAAGAAATATTCTGTTCAGTGATAACAGTCAGTCCATTCATTGAGCTGGATTCAGTAAGTGGCTCTACACAGTGTATAGAACTGTGCAAACACGGGAAACAGCATGACATGCTAATTACAGCATAAGCAGCTGAAATGTATGTTAATCAACCAATCCAAGATGGAGGAGCTGTTCAGCTATAAACAATCATGTAGACTTAGTGTAGGTTTTCCATGTGAATTCCAAAAGTTATTGGAATATAGTCACAGAACCTACTCTACATAGAAATGATGTTAGGAGCTGCTGTTGTTCTTATACATGTGTATGTGCAACAGGCCCGAGTCTATCTTGCTGTGCTGCTAATAGACCTCGGCCAAGAAGGAGAAAGGTGTTTAGATCACTTTTAACTTTTCATGGTTTGCATGAGGTGGAAATTGTAGAGAGACACAGGGTGGATAAAGATGCACTACAGGAACTCAGCAACCTCTGTTTTCCTCAACTAAGAGCAAGGGCAAACCGAGGAGAACCAATACCTATAGAGACTACGATATGTGCAGTACTTAAAATATTAGCTACAGGAACCTTCCATATTCCAGTAGGGGATATGTTGGGGATGTCACAGGCATCAGCAAACAGGGTCCTACATTAAATTCCTGACTGCTATGCTACAACATGCAAGTGGCTACATACAGTTTCCCCATACACCTGAGAACAAAGCTACAACTATGTAGAATTTCTGCCCTGTAACACACTTCCCTGAAGTCCTACATGCCATCAACTGCACATAAATGGAAATCACAGCACTACCCTGGGAACAGGAAAGGGTGTACCTAAACAGGAAGGCTTCCATTCCATTAACTCTCAGGTCATATGTAATGCTAAGGGAATCATTCTGAATGTGTGTGCTGGCAACCTAGACAGTTACCACGATTCCCATATCTGGCACAACTCTCATCACTTTCAGAGGTTTTCTAGGGGGAATACCTCACAGGTTCATTTACTGGGGTTGCAAGTTATGCACTCAGACTGTGGCTGACGATGCCCATCAGAAATACAGACACACCCACTGAAGAATACTATAATGAGGTACATGCTCAAACAAAAAATATCATAGAGTGTGTGTTTGGGCTGATGAAGTCACAGTTCCAGTGCCTAGATGCATCTTAGGGGGCCCTGCAGTACAATTCCCATACTTGTGCTCAAATTTGCACTGTCTGTGCCAGCCTTCACAATATTATTCTGAGAAAACAGCTTAAGCAGGATCACCAAGGAGAAGGGGCACGCATACCACCACCACTGACAAGATCACCACAGCCACACACAAGTGAGGAGACAGAGAGGGAACCAACAGCTACAGTGGGTGTAGGTAGACATAGGCATGCACAATATGCCCTCGCCCTGGCCAAGAGGCAAAGGATAGCACACAAGTTCACCACCTAAAGGGTTAAAACCTTCATCCTATGCACATACATAAAGTAACATTGATGCCAGGCAATGCTCAGTATCGTTACTTCCCCATGTAATGGCTGTGTACTGCTAGCATCACACAGAGTCAGCCCCAAATTAAAACACTTGTAACTGCTGGACAATCAAGGTAAGTGCTGAACCTGGAATAGGAAAATAAATGGCTAAGAACACGAATGAATGGCAGATCCTTGCATACCGTTACTTGATAATATAACTAAGTAGAAGGTGGATGAATTTTACAGCAATGACATCAGTATGTGACAGAACTGACTTATTTCAATAGCTGTGTCCTTATTTAAGTAATACGCCTCTTGCATCAAAGATACACACATTAAAGAAACATGTAAGAAAGCAGTACAATTTTAAAATGAGCATCACAAACACATGTATCAGGATGACTACACAATTTCAAAAGCAAACCTCTCAAAACACAACTTCTGTTGTGGCAATACACAAATGGTACTTGGATCCCCCACCTTCAAACAACAGACAAATGTCAGTTTGTACAAAACAAGGAATAACAAATAATTCAGTTGTTATAAATGCTTTCAACACATTCTTACAAAATGTATGCACAACAGAAAATTCAGCTTTATACCATTGCCACTCACCTCTCACTGTGCCCAGCACTCCCCTGGAGGAGTCTGAGGGCCATCACAAAAGCATAACACCCCTCTGTTATTGACAATATAGTACACTACATTTGACTGAAATAACACAGAAGAAGGTAAGATAACCAATTTTACGAATAACACTTGTGATGAAAGTGAATAAGGGTTGTCTGAGAAAGTAAACGAAAGCCAAAAATGCCTTTGGTAACAGTAAACTTATAAGTACACAAAAATAAAAGTTCTATTTGCTGATGTGTGTGTGTATATGTATATATATATATATATATATATATATATATATATATATATATACATACATATTTTTTTTTCTTTGTAACATATTAAAAAATCTAGCATGTACTTGAAAAATACAGTCATACCTTAGCAAGATCAGAAGCCTTCTGTGCAGATAAATCAAAATGAATAGCAATCTTCTGTGTTTTCCCAATACACAAATATCAACACAGTTATCTTTTTATGGTGTAGATTCAGGCATCTGAACATGGTGAATATGCAAAGGAGGTATGAAGTCATTAGAATAACTGAATCCCAAACTTCTAACTTTGTGTAGCAGGTGTAAACATAGTGTAGGCACTACCTCAGTGTTTGCTGCTAATGGATTGCAATTGTGAATAGCAATTCAGACTACCTTATCTGCAGTGGGTGTGTCACCCAGGATGCACCTTGAAATGGAAGTGAGCAGCACACATTTCTCATTTTTGTTTACTAATAGCCAAACTATACTGCCTTTGCTGAAAACTGCTTTATACTGTCATGTAATGTTATCATACATTTTAAGGACAATGATACAAAATGCCCTGTAAACTGCATGTTTCAAAGTACAGCACAGATAAGAATGAACACAATACAAAGAGAAGACAGAGCTGCATAGGTGCAAACAATAATCATAAATGGCCATGTGATCACTCATTGCACTAAAAATGTACACAGCACATGTTCACACAACTGAGAGTGTACAAGTGTATAAGCCTTGTTAATATTGTGGAGGAAATGGGACTTGCTTGTATGCACAATGATTTGTATTTCTGCTCACACCTCTCAACTGTCCCTGATTTTGACTCAAATTTTAGCTCTGTCCCTCTTAATCCCTCCTAAAACTAGTGACTTTTGGAGGAAAGGTGGTGAATTACACTTAATGAATAATGACAATAATTAAGAGTTATAGACTTCTTTTACTTCAGAAAATGTGCATTAATTCATATGCTCTGATTCTGTCAATGTTTCAAGTTAATAGCACTAATATTTTAAAAATATCCCTGATTTTTTCTTGACTTGTCCCTGATTCTGTTGAAAGTTATCCATGATTGGTTGAGAGGTCTGTTTCTGCTGCAAAGTGTTTCTATGGCAAAGAGAGATAAGACACCCCTAGTGTGTTTTGTAGGTTCATTAGTCTGACAGTTCACCTCCACAGTTGTGTAAAAGTCTATAAGGTGTGTTAAAAAGTATTTTATAATGTTATTTATGTTTCCTTTTTTTTCTTTATATTAAACAGTAATATTTGCACAGCAAGTGAAACGGCTAAATAAAAGTTAAAGGCCGAATAAAAAATAATGGAAGTTGCTTCTATGGTAAAGACAGCATAAATTAAAGCTGTGAATTACGTGTTTAGTACACTTGTTAAACACAATGAATTACACAGAACACAGTATGTATAGATTAAGGTTCAAATCCCACATTTACCTTTTAATGATGAAAACAAATACATACTTTTTACAATAATAATACATGTTGAGCTTTGCTAATCTCATTTGGATGTTGCTTATCTCTGCTCAAATAGGATGTAATGGCCCAAACAACAAGCAGACACTGTCAATTTCCAAAATGATACATTGCTGCATCTTTTGCCTTCCATCACACAAACATGTTAATTGGCATTGCACCGCAATCAGCATACCTCCACAACACCTGCAGGTCCAGAGCACATGCAGACAATAGGCAGACAATGTCAATTTCCCAAAAGATACCTTGTTGCATCTTTTGCTATCCATCACAATAAACACAGTAAGTGGCATTGTGCAGCAGTTAGCACACATACACAGTAAAGACTGAAAATATACAGCTGTAGGCTAGCTATCATTCTGGCAGCAGTTATAACTTAATGGCTATAGTAAAGGTGAGCTAGGGTTCTAATCTCACAAACTCAAAAGTTTTAGCAATGCTGTTCCTCTTTAATTTATATAAAAATTCATAGCAGAAAAATAACTATACAAACAAATAACTATGTAAAGCAGGTGCATTAATCATACACAGGATATCATATACAATATTTTGCATGTGTTAACAGTGGGTATCAGTATAATTATGGCTTTACAATTGCACACTTATTTTCTGAATGTTCATGTCACACACATACATGGTTAACCACTCAACTCTCTAATTTATATGTATAACTAATGAGCAAGTCTGAAAAACAAGTTTTTATTTGCAATGAGCACTGTGCACAGTAATGACTGTAAAAAAGTAGACCTATTGCCCACCGTTTCCTGTGGCAACTGGTATAAGTTAATGCCTGCAATGTAGGTGAACCAGGGTTCTAATCTAACACATCCCAAGTTTTATTAATGCTGTTCCACTCACTTTTAAAAACTAAAGAACAATCTAAAGATAATTATATATAACAATAACTATGTATAGCACTGGAGATCATGTGAATTATATGTGTGATTGAGGGTATACTGACAATTATGTTTCTATACTTAAAAGTGTCTCTTCTTCCCTAGGATGGACTTCATACTTCATTGATAGTCATATCCATATTAATGTATAAACCAGAACCTTATCAGGTCACACACATACATGGTTAAACATTCTTTTCATATGTCTATATTGTTAAATGAGCATACCTAATAAGTCCTACTTCTGTGGCAATGATGAATAAATGCCTCTCTGTTAAAATATATTTGTCTATTTTACATAAGTTTGAATCCCGCATTGTACAAATCACTTTTATCAATGCGTAAAGCCAAACAAAAATGTATCAGGTCAGAAAATTTATACCCCCAATACACATCTGCAAAGTTAAATCAGCTTATAGGTACAGCAGCATCCATCCCATAAACTAATGCTAACTGTCACATTAACTTTCCTATTTCAAAAACTGCCTTCCTCTCTGTTGGCCATTTTTGCTCTCCACTTAACATCATGCAAACACTGTTGACATGGTTGTTCAGGTTTGTGCACTAGTTGTGAAACGCAGTGTCTCAAATTGGCAGGAAAACACTTTAACTGTTGCTGTTTGACCTGTGTAGACATGGCAGGATCAAGAAAGAAAGTTGTCCAATTTAGGGCTAAAGATGAGAGGGGGGTATAGCGGAGTCCAGAATATTCATTGGACTCCTTGTAAAGTGCCACAGATGTAGGCTATTGCAGGGGGACTATACCAGGTCTCAATATAAATCAGAGGTCTGCTATAGTCTTGCCAAGACTGTCTCCAGTGCAACTGGCATTCCACACACTGGAGAGCAATGCAGGCATCAGTACAATGACCTGAAAAGGTGCACGCAGGAACAATTCAACCAGTGGCTGGGTGAATTTAGGACTGCTGATATCCCACAGTTGTGTAATTATACAGATAAAATACTTTACATTAAATAGAAATGTGGATATAGCCAAGACTGGTATGCATCATGCTCTTCTCCTTTTGTCTCCTATTTCTTTTATAGTCAGCCAGGAGATTCCAGCTAACAGGGAAGCACATGCTGAATATTTGGAAAGACTAAGAGATGCAAGTGGTATGTCTTTCAGCTTTTCCCAGTTAGGGGTGGCCACAGCAGAACTCCCGTCTGCTAACGATTGGCAGTGGATTTGTATGGTGCCCAGTTGTTAGCCCGACTCCCAACCTTCAAAGATGACATGCCCATTCATGCACGCACCTACATGCATGTCTTTAACATCACACGACCACGAGGAGGACATGCAGACTCCACACAAAAGGCACTCCAGCTGAGAATTGAATGGGATAACGTCTTGCTGTGAGGTGACAATGCTAACCACTGCACCACGATGGCCTAGATGCAAGGGGCATGTATACAGCACAAAATAATTATTTTTCCAAATGTATTGCCCTTTTATATCGTGGTGGTGGTGCTGCGGTAGCATTGTCATCTCACAGTAAGATGCTGTCTGGTTCGATTCTCAGCTAGAACGTCTTCTGCGTGGAGATATGCATGAATGGGGGTACCTTCATTGAAGGTTGTGCATCAGGCCTGGCAAGCTGGTACATAAAAATCAACTGCCAATCATTAGCGGACCGGAGTTCCGCTGTGGCAACCCTTAACCAGGAAAAGCCGAAAGACACGACGATTGCCCTTTTATAGATTAGTAGTATATTAAGCATGCATATCTTAACTGTAAAATCAAGCCTGTATGATTCACTCTGCAACTCAAAGTAATTGTAGGAGTCAGTAGTAACAGTGTATTCAGATGTTTTGTGTTCAAATCCCACACGTAATGAATATATCATAAAATAATTTTGAAATATTACGTAATAATTTTAACAAAACTGGCATAAATGCCATGCTGCTAACTTAATCTGTATTATTTGAAAAAGCATATGTGCAATATAGGTATATTGTAAGGATTACTTGAAATAATTATCAGTCCTAGTTTGTAGTTTTTAAAAGTATAATTAATGTAAAAGTAAACTTAAATTTGTATTGTAGTAATGTATTGCATGTGACATATGATGGTTTTAATTATCTTTTTCTTTTTTTTCTCTCTTACCCCAACTCTTATGTCTTTTTTTATATGTGTGGTCAAAACATTCTAAAGTCATTAAGTTCTGACAACTGACAAAGTGCTATCCAGCACAGGGAGGTAGACCAACCATACAAGTCAGCCTTCCAACCCTCCAGCAGCTGACACACTGACACCCAGCACACCTGGGATGTAACTTGGCAGTATTGCCTCTGCTGCCCCTGCACTACCTGGGCCCTCACCAACCGATAGCATTACCCTGGAAGCTGATGCAGTGGTATGCTCCCAGAGTATTGGTGGAGGTGGTGATTTTGTTACCTGCCAGGAGATGCCAGGCATGGTGAGTGAGGTTGTGGAAAGGCTTCTATATCACATAATCAAAGTTTTAAAACATTGAATCTGATATGGTCAAGACTATATTACTCAAGTTTTAAAACTTCGGATATGTAAAACAAAAAAAACACACACACACACACACCTCGCTACTTAAATATACCAACTCAGAGATCACACTACAGTGCAGTAAAGGGAAATCTTCCTTTACAGAGATTTCCATTAAAACATTCGATGTTTCAAAACTTCAATGATATGATGCTGACCATATCAGTTACGAAGTTTTGAAACTTTGACAAATCAATATAGACCCCTGGAAAGTACCATTGGTGCATGCCTCATATGGATGGAAAAGATACTCGCTAGAATGCTTGGAAAAATAAACATAAAACACTTCAACAATAAGCTCAGGAAGGGGACAGCGATGACAGTTCTGAGGGTAAGGACAAGATTATCACTGTCCCCATGCCGGATGGCATGGGCGTCTGATGTCCCTTCCCTATCTCCAAGCATGGTGTCATATAACCTTTTGTGTCCCTCACCATCCCTGTTTCTGTCTTATTTGTCCTGTTTATCTGCACCCACACCCTCACCTGCCCTACTTAACTGACCCTGACATACCTACATTCCTTACCCAACATTCATCTGTTACTGAAATAAAATCAAAAAATGGGCACCCGTTCCACAAAATAATGTCATCCCATACATAGCTCTCCACTTCACATGTGTTTTCTTGACACATTTGATGCGGTCCAATTGGCTATACAATATTACTGCATTGTTGTTACCATCTTTGTTGAGGTGGCAGTCCAAATGTATCCAATATTCTATCCATGTTCATTTTACACTGTTGAAGAAGTGGATATCTGTGGTTCTTTCTTAATTCTGAATTGCATATTCGAATATTGTTTTCCCTTTTGTTCTTTCCCCCACTTTCCCCCATTTCACCACTTTCATATCTACCCCATTTTCACATCTTTAATGTGGTCAAAAAATAGAATCACACAGCACACACATGGCAGAAATGTTCCCTAATTCTGTGTTTGCACTGAGTTTCGTATTGCACACCAATGCCAAGCAACGGAGAATGGTTCTTAATGTCCTATGGTTATCTCCATGCAATGCTGCTTAAACTCACTGCATAGAAGAAATACACAGTTAAAGCAGAGTAAAGACACTCATATTGAATATTTGCTATAATATTTATTTAGACTGATGAATGTATAAAAATACCACTGCATATGTATACTGTTGACATAAATCAATTGACTGATTTTAGTTTTTTATAGAGTACTTCTCTGTAGTCATTCCCTCTCACATTTGCAAAAATTATTATGTTTAATTATTTAATGCCATCCTGAATAAATATGTAAAAAATTAGACTGAGCTGGATATGAACCCTCTATCATTTGTGCTCAAAATAAGAGCTAATTTATACCTGCTGCCACACAGTTGGCTAGGAAGCAAATGTTTTTCTTCCACTCAGTACTTTCCAATGTGCTGACTGCTGCACCTCTCCACTTTGCTTTTTTGCACGGAGGAAGGTGAAGCAATACAACTATTAGAAATTTCTCAATGAAGAAGAGACCCAGTTTTTGTTTGTCACTTAATTCTGTGCAAATGGGGAAAGCAATAACAACAGTCCTTAATGTTATAAAAGTTATGACCCAGCATTTTCAATATAAACTACATTATGAACACCACAGTATCTGTCACCTATTTATACCATAGCCTATATGTCATCAATCAAACAAACTAGCTGCTCAGAGGTACACTATGGAGAGAGCTGAGTGTATGTTTACTGAGCAGTTAGTGTTCATACCCTTTAATCCATGTAAAAACACAACAAAAGGCAAGGTAGCTGTTCCTGATTGAACACATATTTCCACAGAGTCATGTGTACCTTGCACCCATGCACTTGAAAATTGATATGTCAGTAGTAGTCCGTAAATGACAACTACACTACAAAAATAAATAGCACAATAGGCGTTCAGATTGTCTTATACATGTATGACTGTGGACATCAATTCATCACAAATATGAACACATGTACATACACACATGTATGTCTGTGTGTGGCAATAAGTATGTAATGTATTCAACAGACTGATAAGCAGCTGCATATGTCTCAGTTTTGCTACATGCATTCCTGACAGCTTTTTGCATCTAGTTTGAGAAGCTATCTTTTAAAGTATACCTGAACATTAGAAACACAACAAAAATACAAAATCCACATGTTCCACACCACAGTCATAACAGGATCTGTTGCCCTCATCATATAATGATGGTAGCATTATCTGTAAAGACCAGCATGACAAGGCAAAACCATACTTCAGGGATGGTGCAGTCATTAACCACTTTGTTCTGCAGATAGGAACAAAATACTTACATGTCTGTTAAATTACCACAACAGCCACATTATGTGTGTGTCTCTATGTATGTGTAAGCGAGTGTGCATAGTCATGTGGGCATCAATCTGTATTCTATTAATCCAGTCTCATGGAGAGTTAATCAAGCCTCGCCCAGGGGGAGGATGGCCCCCCATTGTAGAAGGGAGTAGCAGTCCATAAAAATCACAAAACCTGATAGGCCAAAGAAGAGTCATAAAGAAGACAGAGTGGACTATTGTGGATAAGAAAGAAATTATGTATTGTTACTATTATGCAAAAAGCCCAGAATTTCCAGACATAAGATATACACAATGATTAAGAGAGAAATTAGAGGAAAGAATAATACTTCCACAAAAAAACTGTCAGAATTCTCAAATAAAAAATGTGTTCATTAATACAACAGATTTGTGAAAAAAACAGTATATATATTTCAAGAAACGTTGATTTATTTTGAAAAAGAAGCATCTGGGAAAGTGCGAAAATATAAAAAACAAAACCTAGAGATTTTTGAAAAGTATAAAAAAGAAATATGCACATGGAAAAGAAAAAGAGGTTTGATATGGGGCAATATTTATGCAAAGGTGAAAGCCAAATTAATCAATATAAAGAAGGTAGCCCAAAGATATTTGAAGAGAAATACAGGCAAAGGCATCCAGATATGGAAAATTTCACAATAAAAAAATATTTTCACAAAGAGAGAATGTAGAAAATAAGATTAGTAAAGTAAATGTGCACATCCCTAACAGACACCAACCTGGCTAACAACAGGAAAAACATTGCTCCTACTTAAGAGTGAACATGCAAGCTACCTTAAAAATTATAGACCAATAACTTCCCTTCTGACAAATTATAAACTATACACTGGAAATGATGCTGACAGAGTTTATAGTCATTTAGAAGAAAACTCAGTTATGGCAATAAAACTAAAAGGCAATAAAAGAAAGTTATATGGAACACAGGATAATTTGTTGTTAAATAAAGTCATAGTGGAGAACTGTAAAAAGGGGAGGAACCTAAGTATGGCATGGATTGACTAGAAAAAGCATTTTGATAGTATCCCACATTCATGGATAAAACAGTGCTTAGAAATGTGTAAGATACACCCCACACTGATTGACTAAATTACACTGTCTATGAAACAGTGGCAGACCACTTTGCAATTAAGCCATGATAAAGGGAAAATTATTATCCCAGGGATAAAAATTAAAAGGGGGTATTCCAGGGTGACTCTTTGTCTTTGCTGCTATTTTGTCTTGCCCTTAACCCATTAAACTGTCTACTTAACAGCTTAGGGCATGGCTATAATTTGGCTCCTAGAAAACAACAATGTGTAAAGACTTCTCATCTTTTCTTTGTCGATGATTGAAAACTATATAGCTCATCAGATGAGGAACTGAAAGCACAACTGCAAGTTGTCAACAAAATTTTCAGATGATATAAGAATGTCATTTGGTGTTCATAAATGTGCAAAAGCAACCTTTAAAGCAGGAAAACTGCAGCACCAATAAAACATCAGTTTGGAACAAGAATGTGATATAAATTAACTTGAGCAAGAGGGAGTGTATACACATTTGGGAATTGATGAAGGATCAACAATAACATGAACAAATGTGAGTAAAACTTAGTAAGGAATACTTTTAACTACTTAAATTAATCCTGAAAACAGTATTTACATCTAGAAACAAAATTCAAGCTATAAACCAATTTGCTCTTCCTGTCCTAACTTACAGTTTTGGAGTGATTGACTGGCCCCAAAATGTTTTGGATAGATTAGACAGGAAAACAAGAAGGATGCTTCATGCTCTCCAAATGATTTTAAAAAATTAGTGCATACCAAGATTATATATTCCCATTCTAGAGGAGAGATGGGCCGCCTTTAAATTGATTACATGTGTAGATCTGCAGTTGTGGGACTGCACACATATCTGCTGACTTCACAAGACCCAACATAGTGAAAGTTTTGAAACATGAGGAGAATACATTTAAGATGTCTCCTCTGCTTAATCTAGAAGAAGCATATCTGCATCAAGCAGGAATGGAAATCAAACCAGAAGTAGATAAAAATCAGGCAACAACTGAATGTACCAAAAAACAAAAGAAAGAATATAAGGTGAAGGACCAGATGAGAAGGCAAGAAATGTGAAAAATGCATAAATATAATTGCAAGTATAGAAAACTTCTGGAAGAACCTCATGTTGATCAGGATTGAAGCAGGAATGGTTAAAGAGAGGCAAATTCAAACCAAGAGATGAAAGGTTAATATTGGTGGCCCAAGATAGTGGGCTACATGCACTTTGGTTTACAAAGTCCATTGAGCATGTGGGAGAAACAGACAAATGCAGATTTTGTAAAATGGAGTTGTAAACAGTTGCACACCTTGTTGCTGGCTGTGACATACTAATGGCAGAAAGACTATATACTGAAAGCCATAATAATATGACAAGACTGTTGCACTTGGAATTGTGCAAACATTATGGCATTGAAGTGGCTGAAAAACACTGGAAACATGAGACACAAATTATCATAGAAAATGATGAAGTCTACATCACATGGGATCATCCATTACCAAGAGTTCAAAAGATAAATGCTAGAAAACCGGATATAGTAGTCCATGAAAAGAAGACAAAAGTAGCATTGATCAGTGAAGTTGCCACACCCAGTGACTACAGTGTCTTGCATACAGAGAGACTCAAAGTCATAAAATATCAGGATTTGCAGGCAGAAATGAGAGCGATGTGGAGGAAAGATACACAGACAGTTCCAATATTAGTAGGAGCAAAGGGTCTTATAAAAAATAATCTACAATCGTATTTAGATATGTTATCAATAGACTTAACCCCATACAAATTGAAAAAGGAGTAATTACTGGGCACATTGCAGGTGTTGTGAAGATCACTTCTGGCTGACATCAATGATTTAAACAATACTAATTTCATGAACTTTAATCGTACTTGGACATAGGAATGGGGTCCTTTCCCATCATGGTATTAGAAACCCAAAAGACTTGGAGAAATTGAAAAAGAGAGCTTATATTTTGACAGTTGTATGTGCCTACACATCCATTTCATACAGATCTCCCCAACACATTCTCTGAAACATCCAGTGATAATGTCGTCCATTATAAATTGTCCAGCAGCAGTGTAAAAGTCAGACTTGTGCCATGGTGCTTCCATTAAGTATGGAGTTCCCTAGCTTCTGTAACTAGTTAGGGGTTCTAATCTCAATGCAGTCAACTGGTGTGTGTGTGTGTGTGTGTGTGTGTGTGTGTGTGTGTGTGTGAGGGCTCGCGTGCACACACATGCAGTCAGAAGAGCATAAGCCTGTATCCTACTGTCAGCATTCCAATCCCATGGAGAACAAATGGGCATTTCATACATGCCTCCCAACATCTACTCACAAACATACACTGATGATATCATCTGCTATAAAGTGCTGTATGTCACTTTAAAAGCCCAATTTTTGCTGAAGTGCTTGCATTAAGTACTCTGTTCTATAGATAGGTAGGGGGTCTAGTCTCTCTGCAGTCAACTTGTGAGTTTGTTTGTGTTCGGTTAACTCACAATTTAGAGACCATTTTAGAATGGCATGTGAGACACTGCTATTACCATCTTCTTCCCATCAGACACTGCTAATGTCATCAGCTATAAAGTGTTAACTGACACTCTAAAAGCCAGACTTCTGCTGTGGTGTTTGTGTTAGCACAGAGTTCTGTAGATAGGTAGGGGCTCTAATCACACTGCTGTCAACTTGTAAGTGTGTGTGTTTGAGTTCATGTTCAGTTAGTTCACATTCCAGTGCCCATTTTAGAACAGCATGTGAGACACTCCTATTGCCATCTTCTTCCCACTAGACACTGATGATGTCATCAGCTATAAAGCATTGTTGGACACTCTAAAAGTCAGACTTGTATTGTAACTCTTGTGTTAAGTAGTTTGGGGTTCTAGTTTCACTGTGGTCAACTGGTGGGGTGTGTTTATTGAAGATCAGTATGTTGACAATTTTTGAATAGCATGTGAGTCCACAGCTATGTCTGACACTCCTCCAGACATCTTCTAGTAACATGCACTGATGATGATATCCTGTATAAGGTGCATTCTGACATTATTCAATCAAAATTGTTCTGTGGCAGTAACCTTAAGTACTGCATTCTCCAGCTTCTGTAACTCGATAGTAAGGTGTTCTAATCTGAGAGCAGGCAAACTGAATGTGTATACATTCAAATAATATTTTTGATATAATTTTACACCAAGATGTAACCCCATATCCATGTCTGACACTCCTCCCAACATGTTCTCAGTAAACAATAATACTATCATACTCATTGCAGTGCAAAGTGACACTGTTAAATTCAGACATATGTGGTGGTGGTGCTACTGTTACATTTTATGGTGTAATGTTCAAATAAGATGCAGTCTACTGCTGTGTGTGTGTGTGCGTGGTTGGTGGTACATTGTGGTCATTGTATGATCTTTTGAATCACTTTTTATTTCACTACCACTTAGGAGAACCTTTAACATATCCCCATACATCCAACATCTCCTTATTCCCTCTGGCCACATGACAGCCTTCCTGCAGAGGAGTGGAGGATGTCCTCATGTCATAGATGCATACACACATCATGAAGCAAAATCTTGCCATGAGCCTCTGCAAACCATCTGCAGACCACTGAATGTGTGATTGCTATGCACATGTCACATATAAAAAGGCACTATGTAATGGAAAAAAAACAATACATGCATACGCACATAAACTTACTTACTTCCAGTATATAGATATATGTAGTTAGATTTACATGTTATAATAATGTTCAGGATTTTATGTGACGTTGGCTGTTAGCTTAGTTATGACCTATGACGCTATGAACATTTCACATGTCAATGTTGCTGCCATTGACATGTGCTATGTTGAGGTGTGTATGTATGGTAGGCCTTCAACAGGGTATTACAAGCTGTGATGTGAGGCAATGTATTGATGGCCACTGCTGCCTTTTCATTACATTTTCTTTCCATAATAACTGTAGCAATATGTCTCTTAAGAACTGTTGATATGGAATGATACTATGTATATTGTTAGCTTAGGAAGATGTGTTTTGTAGTGGAACAGATCAATATTCTAGGCAGTTTTCATATAGCCGTCACAGTGACACTTGCAGTATGACACAGGTGTGCATGTATCTACCTACCATCATTAAATGTTCTGTGACATACATTAATATAAATTCGTACTGATTACATGTGCACATAAGTCTTGTTTCATCCAGTTGTAATGCTGTGATATACACAAAAATATCACATGTTTTTATTCAATTGCAACCTTGTGGAGTTAATTCAGGTGTAATTGTGTTGCTATTCCCAAAGATTATTGAGGTGGTCACCAGAGCCACTGTGTGACTATTAGCATTTGTGTCGGTAAATGTTCTAAGTGTGCTGTAACTAACTCATTTGTTATGTGTCCATATAATGGTATCAGGCCACTCAAACAAAGTTTTCAAATGAAGACATATAGGTATGTTGTGCAATGGATATAATTACATGACATTGGTTGAGTTGCATGACTGTGTGAACAGTACCAGTGTGTGGCACATGATACATGACCAAGGTTGTATTTGGAGGTATTTTCAAAAAAAACATTTATTTCAAATCATGTGAAATACATTAAGGGGAATACACAACTAATCACAGAGCTGTTTGTGGATGCCACCAGACATACTCAACAGGAGGCAATAGACAATCTGCTAGCTGACAGTTTGCCGCACACTTCACCTCCCCTGTTGCCATTGGCCATAAGCCAAACTATACATGCAACATTACTCAGTTTATGTTCACAGGAGAGCAGTTTATCCATGTGCACCCACATAGAATCAGTGGTTGCTGAAAACATCCCAGGTTGCCTTTTCAATAACTTAAAACCTGGCCTGGCAGACACAGTTGGCTCCCTACTTAAACACAGCCTCCAGAAAGCCTATGTTCTTGTAGAAGGATGTACAGCAACAGTCATCCTTCTGAACAAGAGTGGACCATCACCTGATGTAGGGACAGATAGACATATAATCCTTACTCTCCTCACCCATGTGGCAGACTAACAACTCATCATGGACCTTATCTAAAAGGACACATGTAATCTCCTGACTGTGTACCAAAGTCATGCTTGATTTGTTAAGGCTACATCATGTCTGTTAAATCTTTTTGAGATCCTCAGGAAGGTCACCAAGGGCATGCATGATAAAATGACTGTCATCCCACATACTTTGACCTGTCCAAGGCATTTGACACAAATACACAATCAGATATTACACAGAAACTGTCTCAAGTTAACATAAACACCCATGTCACCAAGTGCGTAGACAAATGGATCACATGCAGGACACATAATGTCAAAGTGTGTGATATGACCTCTGAAATGTGACCAGGTCCATGTCTCAGGAATCTGTACTAGGCCCCTTCTTGTTCTATATTTAAGTCTCGTAAGTCAAGACAAACTTACACATCATTCGTCTAATCAGCTTTGTGGATGACTGCAAATTGTGGACAATAATTGAATCCAAGAATGCTACTGATATATTGCAGAAAGTATTAACACATACACAAAGGATTGTTGCCAGAACAATGAAGACACAGTAGATGAACTAAAATCATGATTAGTTCTTTTATGAAAGCAAATACACAAGTTAATTATAATATAGACAGCACAATCCTATGAGCAGACCAAGTGGTACGTGACCTAGGTACTCGGGTAGATAGTAAGTGATACTTCCACCACTGTGTGACCACAGTGGTGACAAATCCCCTGTATGTAGCACAACTTCTGAGTATGGGCAGGCCATCCACATCAAAGGATGTTATAATGACATTGTTCTCAGCCCTCATAACACCAATGATTGAGAGCAATGCACCCTTTTACATGTACCTCATCACATATCTTCCAGGGATGATTTACTCATGTGTATACTTTTGCTACAGTGAGCTCCCACATATCTTACTGGCCATGCATAAGTATTCTTTGTGATGCATAACCATTAGGAGTTGACAGTGCAGGACTCCTTCAAGGTTTTATACAAGATGCATGTGTGATGCATATTCCTTTAATGCACCCAGTAAATACATGGCTCCTTGACAACACTGGTGGCATAGGTTGCATTACTGTAAGTGTGGATTGTGCCTTATATTTGTCATGCAGACATCTTGACTAGCCAGGATTGCTTGTAATTTAAACTACAGGTGTAACAGTATCAACACCTTCAAAAAAGTGGTTGTTTTTGAGGAAGATGTCCTTGATTTCCCTGATAGATTAATGACAAATCATTACAGTTGTACAAATGTATTCATGCAGAACATATATAATAATGGACCTATGTCAAAATAATGAATTACCATAATGTTGAGTTGCAAAAGAGCAAGACGGAAATGATGAAACTTTACATTCATGAATATCCAGACCTTTTGGTTTGTTTTTTTTTTAAGTTTTGTTGGCAGATTCTTTACTTGCCATGGGAAAAATTATGATGATCTGGATGTTCATGAATGTAAACTTTCATTATTTCCGTATCACCATTTTGCAACTCAGCATTATGGCAATTTGCTATTTTGACAGAGATCCACAATAACTCACAATTACATACTTTATGTCAATGACACAGAATAATGGTGGCATTATTCTAATATTGTCCATTATTGTGCATGCTTCTGTCTACTTTTCTCCATCAGCCTATTGCTATGTGTCCCAACTGGTTGAGCTCTATGCTGACATTATATTCATATTCAAGCAACTCAATTTACACATATTCACAATATTCACATAACCCCTTTTCTATATACCGCCCTTGCTAAATGCCCTCTCCAGTGGTCCTGTCAGGGTGTTTATATCACAACCAATTATCTCCTTTGATCTGTGACCTTGTGTGACAGTCACATAATATAAAATAATTGTGTGATGATATGAACATACCCACACAGGAGGTGTAAATAGCAGTTTGTACTATATTATGTACTTATGTGATTACTGCTTGTGTTACAACTGTATTGTCTTTGGGGTGTGAGTACATTGACATGCCCCTATCTGGTGTACCTTGCCATGTTTCACTTGCCCTCTTCACTTCCCTTCATTCTTACAATTCATGTGTGTGGCCATTTTCATCACACACATTTCCCTAGACTAGGGTATTTAAAATGCAGTCTACGTACCCTTGAGGATCAAAACCAAACCTTTATTTCAGTATGCCTCACACATGTTTGTGCTATACTTTGCAATGACTACACTTCCCTACAATGTATTATAAATGTATTCCTCACCTTAAATTAAGCTTGGGTCATTGTGGCTGCCAATGCAATCTTGCAGAGCTAGTTTGCCCATAGATAACATTGTCTGTGTGTCTGACTGTGTTTGGGATGCTTTACATGGTTTCCTGGCTAGCACCACTGTTGCTGCCCATGAAACCTTGCTTGTATTCATGCAGGATCAATGCTTGGCATGCATAGGGAATTAGTACTGCTGTATCATGTAAAAACATAAACTCCATGTAGGCCTTGCGCTTAGCTTACACAGAGTTTATTGAATCCCCATGATAGTTTTTCCATAAATACTCTAACATATTATAATGCACATGTACCCCAAACTATATTTTTGTATAACTTTCACAAACAAATTGTTATATCTTGGAAACTGTACTACATAGACATATATTGTTAGAACATTTTTTTAACCAAACATAAGCTTTTACACAACAAAAAATTCCTATATGAGTGTGTTTATTGAAATATTTACAGAAATATGTAAACATATGCTTAATTATATAATTAGCAATATAAACCCCAACAGGACAGAAGATCCACAAAAGATATTTATTGAGCGCTTTCATTTGGTATAATACAAAACTTCATCAGAATATCTAGTAGAAAAACAAACAGACAACTGACGCAACAAAATGTATATGTATATATATATATATATATATATATATATATATATATATATATATATATATATATGTATCCCATCATGCACAAGTTAATCAAACAATTATGCCTAGCCTTTCTACTTAAAGGAATATTATCAAAATTAGTAAATAAATACCTATAAATATAAATAATGCATTTGATAAAACATAAAAAGGCTTAAAACTTCATAAAATCATATCTAAAGTAAAACACACACACACACACACACACACACACACACACACACACACACACACATATATATATATATATATATATATATATATATATATATATATATATATATATATATATATATATATATACATTTAAATGATAGCTTCCTAAATGAACTGCAAGCTTGTGACTGGTCACCACTGACCCATCTTGAACTTGATGAGGCTGTAACCTACTTTAACAATACCTTTCTTCAAATCCTAGATTTCCATGCACCTTATCGCTCTATTAGAATAAGAACCAAATCTGCCCCATGGCTCACAAAACAAACTAGGCAAAAGATGCTCCTCAGAAATAAAATCTGGGCTAAATGGAGAGCCACCAAATGTCCATCAGATCACCTCCACTTTAAACAGTTAAGAAATGCCACCAAGAACGATATTCTTAGAGACAAAAAAAACTTCTACCTTCATCTCCAACAAACTAGCCAACATACCCCACAAAAATTTTGGTCAGGGATAAACAAACTTCTTCAGCCAGGTCACTCTACTAGTCCGGCCCCAGCAGGTTTCAATCACAATAACTCCAACCAGATCCCCAAAGCCTTTAATAACTACTTTACAGAAGCCATTCAAACACTAGCCAACTCTTTACCACCTTTTACTGCTTCCCCACTAAACACCTCCAAGACTTCATCTCCTACCTTTCAAATACAACCTGTACCTACATCTTTCATCTGTAAGCTACTTCAAAAACTGAAACCTTGCACCCCTTCTGCTGACCGTCTCCCATCTGAATACCTACAAATTGCTGCAAAAGCCATAGGCTATCCCATCTCTGTCCTTATTAACAGAACTATCTCAGAAGGCAAAACCCCTACCATATGGAAAGTATCCCACATCATCCCTTTACATAAAGGTGGATCTTCTATTGAGCTTTCTAACTATCGACCTATTGCCTTACTCTCCCCATTAGCTAAGATAATGGAAAAATGTATTCACAAACAATTACTTAACCACCTACTACAATATAACCTACTGGCTAACTGCCAACATGGCTTCAGACCCTTCCATAGCACAACAACTGCCCTACTATCCTTCACCGACTCTATAAATAAAAATCGTAACAATAACTCCTTTTCCTCTGCACTTTTTATTGACCTGTCAAAAGCCTTTGATATGGTTAACCATAAGCTACTTCTAGATAAACTAAAGGCCCATTCTCTTGATCCACAAGCATTACAATGGTTTAGGTCGTATCTGGATAATAGACAGCAAGCAGTTCTTTGGGATAACAATCTGTCTACATTACTTCCAGTTAATATTGGGGTACCAAGGCTCTATCTTAGGTCCCCTTCTTTTTTCATTATTTATTAATGATCTGCACATGAACATACCTCAAGCCACCTGCATTCAATATGCAGATGACTCCACCTTAATCTGTACAGCTAAGAACATAGCCTCTCTCCAGTCCCTCACCCAAACTGTTTTTCAGAATGTTGAAAACTGGTTCATGCAACACTACCTCCTCCTAAACCCCCAAAAAACAAAACTACTGCTATTTTCTCCAACTCTTAAATCACCTAATGCATTCTTCTCTATAACCTCTAACAATGCTACCAACATAACCCCAGATACTACAACCCACCTACTAGGTGTAACAATTGATAATCGTCTCAAATATGATGACCACATCAACTCCACCATAAAATCAGTTAACAAAAAACTTGGTACCCTCTATAGAATTAAACCATTCCTTACCCCTTCTTCCAGGAAAACTATTGCCCAGACCCACCAAATTTCTACCCTTTTCTATGCCTCTGCTATATATACTAACCTATCTAAAAACAACCTCTCCAAACTTTCCACCTGTTATAATAACATAGCTAGATTCATCACATGCTCCCCCTTTAAAACTCACCACTGCCTCAACCTCAAAAAATTTGAATGGCTAGAACTGCAGAACCATATACTCTATCAACAATTACTTATCACTCAAAAGACCCTATACCATCCCAACAACACACCTATCCTCACTAATATGATTATACCATACAAAAATCTGACTACACTATGCTCTGCTAATAAGCTCCTAGTTTCCTCGATTAAATCCAACAACAAAGCTGGTGACTGTCTCTTCACAAACACAGCAAGTAAAAACTGGAATCAGCTTCCTTCTGAATTATCAACCCTTGCTTCCACTTCTTTATTTAAAAAAAATCTTAAAGAATATCTTAAAACTCATTGGGTTTGTCCTTGTGCTAACCCAGACTGATATATTTTTCCCCTTCCTGCTCTTACCCCTATCCCTACTCCTCTAACCTATGCCTCCAAATCTAGTTACTACTCTTTTCTTCATAGTAAAAGAATAAAATATAAGGGCTTTACTCTCTTATTTGGTATTGCTCATACCTACTATTGTGTTTAGTACAATTTTTTAGTATAATTTTTAGTATAACTTTTATTGCTTAAAATTTTATTATTATAATTTTTCTTTTGACCAATGCTACCTCTGCATTATGATTTTCAATGTCTTTTATATATTGTTAACTTTGTCACTGTTCATTCTTGGAGCTTTTCTCCATGGGCCTCTACTGACAATAGACATATATCCAGTTAGACTAGCCCGGTCAACAAATGTAAAATAAAAATAATAAATAAATAAAATGATTAAATAAATAAACAAATAACTACATGAAACCATCAGCTTTTAACCTAAGAATAGAACCAATTGATACATTCTTATTTAGCCCTGGTTGTTGGGTGGCATTACTTCTCCTTTTTATGGTTTACCTTTTTATACTTTTTATGTTTTATCAAATGTATTATTTATATTTATAGGTATTTATTTACTAATTTTGATAAAATTCCTTTAAGTAGGAAGGATAGGCATAATTGTTGTTTGATTAACTTGTGCATGATGGGATATATATATATATATATATATATATATATATATATATATATATATATATATATATATATATATACATACATATAAATTTTGTTGAGTCAGTTGTCTGTTTTTCTACTAGATATTCTGATGAAGTTTTGTATTATACCAAATGAAAGCACTCAATAAACATCTTTTGTGGATCCTCTGTCCTGCTGGGGTTTATTATTTTTACTGGTTTGCCTTTCATTTGTTTTTATAATTAGCAATATAAATAAAAATATGCAACTTACAGTGCAAATATAAAAGACAGTTTTCTTCAAGAATGCCTAAGGTTTCACCCGATATCATGAAACATTTTCTAAGTCAGTTATTTTTTTGAAATTTTAAGTACATATGGAAATATTTATTTTTCTAATTACTAACAAACAACAAGCAATATATCAGGTATAGTGTGATAGAAATGGACGTTAACAATAAATTTTCCTGTTCCCCACCATGGCATTTTGCACCATGTCCCTAAATAACAGGTAAGGCTCTCAGTTATGAACATATGAACACAAGTATGAAAATATGAACAATAAGTGACAAAGGAATTGATAAGTTTCTGTACTGTAGGTCATCCTAGTTTAACAACCTTAGTGAAATTTTATTAATAACTCTTTGCAGTTTCTAAGACTGCCTATTATTAGCTGGGGTCTACTTTGATTTCCTGAAAAGCCAAAATACCAATGACCAGAAGACCAAGACGGAAATCACGAAACACAGAATCACGAATGTCATAAGTATTCTCTGGGCACATGAATACTTGCCCAAAACAACAGTAAATAACAGCACACCACCTAAAACCCACCTAGGTACCCCCACCCCCCTAACTAGATATACCAACTCTGGGATCGCACTACAGAGGAGAAATGGCATAACCCCCCACCCACTGGACAAGTGTTCACTTGCCCTGAGAATACTTACGCAATTCGTGATTCCATGTTTCGTGATTTTTGTCTCGGTTTTGTGGTCAATGGTATTTTGGCTTTTTGGGGAATCAAAGTAGACCCATTAGCTGATATGTCACTTGGTTAACTTGCTAACACCTATATGGCGTGGAATGTCACACCTTAAGTAGCCTTCACATTTGCATTCCAGAGCATTTTCTGAAAAAAATAAACTTAAACATTATAAGATAAACAAATCTAGATATGTTGTGACCAGTTAGTTATTAAAACTGTACAAATAGCAATGTTATCAGTAAGATGTATTCTTTAGTATAACAGTCATTGCATTCATACAGTAGGATTCAATAAATTCCATATAGGCTTCATGCGAAGCCTACATGGAGTTTATGTGTTTGTGTGGTGAGCAGCAGTAGTAATTAAATATTCATGCCATGCACCATCTTTAAATGTATGGTATGGTATTCTACAGTACTCAACACTGTATACACTGTCCTGCAATGCCTTTGGACCATATATATTGCTATTTTATTAACCCTGGTAATCATTGTGGCAGAATGTACAATCCCGCAGACCAGGTTTGCCTATAAGTAAACAGGTCTACATGTCTGCTACTATCTTGCTTTACATAGTTTCCTGACCAGCAACACTGTTGCTAGCCATGAAACCATGCATGTGTACATACATTTTCTAAGTTTGTAAGAGCAATATTTAAAACATTTCCCTATTTTTTGTGCCTTTGTACCCACATTATTGATGACTTTATCCAGATTTCTTGCTCTAATATGTTGAGAGGTATGACAGGGCATACTGCCTATCTTGATCTCGCCTAAGGTTTTGACACTGTCTCCCAGTCAGGTATCAGTGAGAAACTCTCCAAGCTGGGGATTAACCCTTACATCACTAGATGGTTAACCAATTGGCTCACTGACAGAACACATACTGTGAAAGTTGGTGAATCAACCTCTACCAGTAGAACTATCACCAGTTACACACCTGAAGGATCTGTGCTGGGCCCTTTACTGTTTGGAATCTATTTCTTGACAACTCACGCTAAAGTATACTGCCTCCAGCTTACCAAGTTTTCTGATTATTGCATATTGGTTGCAATCATTGAGTCCACCGATGATGTTAAAATATTACAGGAGAGGCTAACACATACAAATGATAGGTGCCAAAGCCATATGGCCTACAGGTAAATGCAAAAATGTGTCATTATTTTTGCATTCTACAAAGTGGAATTCCCTGCTAATTATAGCATTGGCAACACCCCCCCTCCATGTTCAAACCCAGTGGTACAAGATCTGGGAATACACATTGATAGCTATCTGAACTTTGACCACCAAGTTTCCACAGTAGTATGGAAAGACTACATTGTGTACCTCATAAGACAGGCCATGATATCCAGATCTGAGGATTTTATAACAGCGCTGTACTTGACCCTCATCAGAACACAGTATGATGCTCCCTTTTGCATGTGCCTCACCAGACACCTGCAGCAGCGGGAAAGACTACAGGAGTTTCTCACTAAGAAAATACAGGTCCTACAAACCATGCCATAATATATGTGGATAGACTGAAACCCTTGTCACTGTAATCTGTATCATGTAAGATGAGGTAACTTGTGTCTGGTCTATAGGCCAGTCTCTGGCCCTGCTCTGATGAAAATACTACACATCCACAAATCAGCTATAGCTCATTACATCAGCAGACTCTGGTGAGAGGAAGATATTATTATGCAGTCTCTAATGTCAAACAAGTGCACAAACAAACACATACATACCCTAGTTGACTGCAGTGAGAACAGAACTCCTACCCAAGTACACTGACTGGAAAACTCTGAATTTAACACAATCTCCACAGCACAAGTCTGATTTAGAGAGTGTCAGACAGGACTTTATAGGTGATGATGATGATGACAGTAGTGTCTGGTGTGGAGAAGATGGTAATAGGAGTGTCCCACATTCCCACATGCTGGTGTAAAATGCTCTTTCCAATGTCAAACAAGTGCTTACACACACACACACACACACACACACACACACACACACACACACACACACACACACACACACACGAGCGCATGCGCACACACACACACACACACACACACACACATGCACCAGTTGACAGCAGTGAGAACAGAACCCCTACCTGTCTAAGTACACCATATAGAGAACTCGTATTTAATGCAAGCACCGCAGCACAAGTCTGACTTGAAGAGTGTCAGACAATGCTTTATAGGTGATGATGACAGCAATGTCTGGAGAGGAGAAGGTGGTAATAGGAGTGTCCTACATGCTGGTGTAAAATGCTTTTTCTAATGTCAAGCAAGTGCACAAACACACACACATCCTGGTTGACTGCAGTGAGAGCAAAACCCCTACATATCTAAGTACACTGACTAGATAACTCAGTACCTTACACAAGCACCATAGCACAAGTGCAACTTTTACAAGGCTCCAGTACAATTTCTAGTGGATGACATCAGCAGTGGGTGCTTGAGAAAAAAAATTTAGGAGGCCTGCATGAAATAGAAGTGTAGCCATGTGTAAGTGTCAAAATATTGGACATCCATGGGATTGGAGTGGTAACTGCAGAATACACACTTTTCATCTGATTAGATAGACATGCACACACACACACCTCTCAGTTGACTGCAGTGAGATCAGCACCTCTAACTACACAGACTAAAGAACTCACTATTGATGCAAGCACCCCAGAACAAGTCTGACTTTTACAAGGCTGCAGGACAACTTATAGTGGATGACATCAGCAGCAGATGTTGGAGAGAAGATGTTGGGAGGCCTGCATGAAATGGATGTGTAGGCATGTGCAAGTGTCAAAATATTGACAATCCATGGGACTTGAGTGGTAACTGCAGGATACACAGTTATACTCTTCTGACTATACGCACAGATGTCAGACAGACACGCAGTACTTTACACAAGCACCATGGCACAACTGTGACTTTTTCAAGGCTGCAGGACAATTTCTAGTGAATTACATCAACACTGAATGTTGGAGAGAGGATGCTGAGAGGCCTGCATGAAATGGGTAGCTAACCATGTTCATCTGTCAAGATATTAAAGTTCTGCATATTACCAGACTGATTAGTATGCAATGTGTAGTATTTGTTGGTTGTGTTTCCAGTGTGCAGGTATACTTTAAGAGACAGCTTTACAAACTATATGCAAACAGATGTCCACATTACTACAAGTACTGGAAAATCTAAAAAGTGTATTGCCATTATAAAAATGTGCATGGTATATAAGACTGCATTTGTTATTTATTTATGTAGTGTAATTGATATATTTGTGAACAAGTACTGACAGACCAAGGTTGCAGTGCATGGGGGAGGTGACAGAGGCTACATTGTAAATGTGTGTTATTTTCTTAGAAAGTGCCTTCATTTATGTGTTTCCATGTGTAGTTTCATGGCATCAACAATAAATGAACAGTAAACAAAAGTTATACATGATATTGCCCACTGTGCTTAGAGCACCGAAGAGCAGTGGGTTTGTGCAATGGATGGCAAAATGTTTGTGTATGTGAGATACACATTTCTACTGCTTTCCCTGTTTGTGCATAGTTAAGTGATGTGCAAACATGAGCCTAATTGCTAAAATTATGAGACGTCTCAGTACTGAGTGTATGAAGCACACCTGCTGCTTAGCTGACTCTGTGGCAACAGGTGTAAATGCACTGGCACTTTTCTTTTGGAGCCCAGATGATACAGGGCTTGAATGCAGGTGTATGTAATACTTTTAAATAAGTAGTGATAACGCAATTAAATAATTCTTTATACTACATTCACTGTGTACAAGTGTGTTTTATCATAGTACAGTGTGTTTATGCAGGGGTAATTGCACCATTGAAGAGTCATTCACCATCATTTGGCATTGGTGTGCAATGCCAAACTCTTCACAAAGAGGCCAAAATGTGAAGGGCTCCTTTGTTTGTTTGTTTTTTTTTTTTTTGTTACTTATGTGTGTTGTGTGTAATTCTCTTTTTTGACCAGAATATAGGTGTTAAAATGGGGTAGATAGGAAAGTGGTGAAATGGGGGCAAGCAGGAGGAAGAACAAAGGGAAAGCAATATAGGCATGTGTAGGAGGGAGGCAGGAAAGAACCATAGCTATCCATTTCTTCAACAGTGTAAAATAAAAATATGTACAGACTGTTAGCTGAATTTGGACTGTCACATCCACAAAAAAGGTGATAACAGAGCAATCATGTTGTACAGCCAATTGGACTGAACCAAGTAAACCCAAAGAAACACACATGCAAAGTGGAAAGCTATGTATGAGACAACATTTTTGTGGGATGGGTGTTCCTTTTTTTGTTTTTACTTCAGTAAGAGAGAATTGCTGGCTAAAGATCATTGGTATTTTTGAGTCAGGTAAGTTGGGTAAGTGAGGAAACAAATGCAAACACATGGAAGAAACAAGACAAGATACAGGGACAGTAAGGGACACAAAAGGTTGTGAGACACCATGATTGGGGTAAGGGAGGGTACAACACAAGCCATGTCCATCAAACATGGGAACAGTGAGAATCTAGTCCTCACAAGCTGGACTGTCATCACTGTTTCCTAAATCAACTGGCTGCTGGAGTTCTTGATATCTCCTCCTCCTACAAACCATGATGGAGAGCAGCCTATCCATCCAACATAGGCATACACCAATGGTGCTGTGCATGACCCTAAGCACCAACCATGGTATCTCCTGGAAGGTGATGAAATCCTCACCTCTGCCAGTACTCCTGGAGGGTACCCCAGCACCAGCTACTGGGGTAGTGTTACCTAAGGTTGTAAATATTTCAGGGGCAGCAGAAGCAGTACTGTTAGGTTAGGTCCCAGATATGCTGAGCATCGATGCTGGAGCCAGTGGAGCAGGACAGCCTGAGCCACTGGGGTTTGCCTATCTCCCTGTGTTGTGAAGCATTTATTGATTTGGTAGAGATGGATGACATGAAGACATTTTGATGACACATAATAGAAAATAAACAAAAGCGATAAGGGTTGGCGTGAGAAAAAAAAAGAGATTAAATTAGAACCATCATATGTGAGACACCATGACTGGGGTAAGGGAGGGGACAACACAAGCCATGTCCATCAAACATGGGGACAGTGAGAATCTAGTCCTCACAAGCTGGACTGTCATCACTGTCCCCTAAATCAACTGGCTGCTGGAGTGCTTGACATCTCCATCTACAAACCATGAGGGAGAGAAGCCTCTCCATCCAATATAGGCATACACCAATGGTGCTGTGCACGACCCTAAGCACCAACCCTGGCATCTCCTGGAGGGTGAATGGAAATCCTCACCTCTGCCAGTACTCCTGGAGGGCACCCAGCACCAGCTACTGGGGTAGTGCTACCTAAGGTTGCAAATAGTTCAGGGGCAGCAGAAACAGTACTGTCAGATTGGGTCCCAGATATGCTAGGCATCGATGCTGGAGCCAGTGGAGCAGGACAGCCTGAGCCACTGGAGTTTGTCTATCTCCCTGTGTTGTGAAGTATTTGTTGATTTGGTAGAGATGGATGACATGGAGACATTTTGATGACACATAATAGAAAAAAAAAAGAGATAATGGTTGGCATGAGAAAAAAAAAAGAGATTAAATTAGTACCATCATATGTGACATACAATGCACAATCACAATAATACTATTTTATCTGAAGTTTTACATTTAAGTATACTTCCTAACAGCTACAAACTATAACTATGGATTGCTCAAAGTAATACTTGCAATGTACAGATATTGCACATATGTTTGGTCCAATTACACAGATTAAAGTTAACAGCAAGGCATTTATGCCACTTGTATAGAATTAAATTTATGTAATATTATTAAAGGATTGTACTATTTTATACTTGTTACTTGAGATGTTTCAGCCCATAACATCTGACTTCAGTCTTAAACTTGACTCCTAATGTTGGTTTGTGCTACAGGCTAATGCATGCATACTTGCTTTTACAGTTAGGATATACATGCTTATTTTGCTACTACTTTATAGAAAAGAACACTTTTTAATAATTTTAAAGCTACAATAATAAAAAAGTAACCACAGTGTAAAATATAACTAAAAACAGTTCAAAACATACAGTGTGAAGCAGTAGGAAACACTTTCAGTCAGCCAAACTCTTCAGTCTAAGCTGTTTTTATTCTTCCAACATAAAATGACACAGACTAAGTGCTTTCATCCCCTAAACTGGGGACTTCATCAGTAATACTTTTCTTGTGCTGCATACATACCACCTGCTTCCCTCAGTATCTCTGGGTGCTCAGCATGGACCTACCTATTCATATATGTTTCACAATTAGATTTTAAAAGAAAAGAAGTGCATTATGCATACCAGTCGTGCCTATATTCAGCTGTCTGTGTATTATAAATTATCGTTAATAGCATACTTACACAACTGTGGGATGTTGCAAGTCTGGAACTCATCCAACCACTGGTTGAGTCTATCCCTCTTGTGACTTTTTAGGTCATTAAAGTGATGCCTACACTGTTCCCCAGTGAATGAGATCCCAGTTGTACTGGATACAGCCTTGGCAAACTATTCCAAGTCTCATACTTGTACTGGGAGCTGGTATAGTCCCCATGCAAAAGTTATTGGCTGTGGCACTTTACCAGGAGTCCAATAAAGATTCTGGACTCCTGAACACCCCATCTCTTTGACCTAAATTAGGCACCTTCCCCTCTAACACAAGACATGTATAACCCAAAATCAATGCAATAGTAAATAATGATTTCTCATCAAATCCTGTTATCGTGCTTACTGGTAGTGCGCAAACCCAAGCAATGATGCCAACTGCATTTGTGCGATATTAAGCTGAGAGCAACAGTGCCAATCAGAAATGAAAGCTGTTTTGAGAACTGGAAAGGTAGTCTGACACTTGACATTAGTTTGAGGGCTGTCTGCTGCTATAACTGTTAGATGATTTAACTTTAAAGACATGCAGTGGCGGCATAAATGTCATGACCTGAGAAATGTTTGGTTTGGCTTTATACACTGATAAAATTGAATTTTACAGTGTGGGATTCAAACCTATGCATAAGGGACAAAACATTTTCTTCCACAGTGGTGATTTTCTAACTTTGTCACAGAAGAGGTGCTTCTCAGAAATAGTCATGAATCATTTATAAATACAGATGACAGATTGAGGTGTTAACCATCCGTGTATGTGACCTGACAAGGTCCTTGTATTTACATTCATATGTGTATGTGTCTTATTTAAGTGTGAAGGCCATCCAAGTCCAGATAGCAGAATTATACTTACAGAAACATAGTAGACATTATAACCTCAGTCATACATGTGAACCTTCAAAACACAGTAAGGGTTATCCCTCATACATATAATTCATATCAGCTCCACTGCTATGCATAGTTATTGTTATTTATAATTATGTATCAGTTGTTATAAGTGATATTTAATATAATGTGAAATGGGACAACAGTCAAAATGTCTGGAATTTCCTCTACTAGAACCCAGGACCATGTGTATGGCAGCCCTACACTTATACCTGTTGCCACTGGAATATTGAAATGACACTTGGATATTTTCCTATTCATTACTATAAACTAAACTGCCACAACACTAAAAATATGTTGCATTTCCTGTATTAGAACCTAGGACCATTGCTATTATAGCCCTACACTTACACATGCTGCCAAAGGAATAGTGAAATAGTTGGATATTTCCCTGTTCATTATTAACTTCTGTGTGTTAACAGCCGCACAAAATCGCTAAGTGATGTTACATGATGAAAAGCAACAAATACAACAATATATCCTTTTTTACATTTAGGATGTCTACATTCTGTCTGCGGGTGTTCATAGGTTCATAGGTTCATACTAGGCTGTCTGCCCTAGGGCATTTATAAGCCTAGCCAGAATGTGTTTGGCTTTCGCCACCCATTTTAAATTTATTTTGCTATGCCCTTTTTTGAGGTTAGTATACTGTGCCTCTGTCTAACAGTGACACAGAAGTGATACCCGAGGTAAACCTACGATCTCCCATCCACTCATCAAGATTCCTCTTGAAGAGAGTCAATGAGGGACTCTGCCTAACCTGGACTGGGATTTTATTCCAGAGTGAAGGGAGCCTCTGGGTTATGAATCTGTCCCTCCAGCATGTCCTATTTATTTCAGTGCTGAGGTTCAAGTCTCTCGAGCACGTAGCTCAATGGGATTTGGATTTTCTGAGGTGCAGCATGTCCATTAATTCCCGATTGGACATGGCTTTATACATCAGGCACAGATCGCCTCTGAACAGGCGGTATGCCACTGAGTAGAGCTGGAGTTTCTTTAACCGGGCAGCATATGGCATCTGTTTGATGCCTTTGATCCTCTTGGTGGGTGTTCTGTCTGCTTCCTGTGTGGGATAGTAGTCCAGGTTTGCACTATGGTAAGCACTGCACAAACGAGATAAGCAAAGCTAAACTTCTTTTACCCTTGTGATCAGAGTTTACATGGCATTTATTGTGTTTCTCTGTTTCCCCTGTTTGTGCTAAGCCACACACTGTGCAAATACTGGCCATATTAAAAAAGGGAAATTAGAAGGAAGGAAGAAGAGAAATCTATTAAATATACAACAATACAAAATTTATGTTGGTACACATGAGATATTTCTACATAGGACTGGATTTGAACTCTCATTCCAATAAGCCTTCAAAACACAATAGGGGTGTTTTATCCCTCTTTGCCACAGCAGCAGCTTTGCAGCAGAGAATGAAAATCATTGTGCATACATGCAACTGCAGCATCATCCACACTATTAACACAACATATGACAGTTGTACACTTCTGAGTTTTTTGTACATGTATTAATTTCAGATGTTGTGTAATGACTGATCACACAATCATTTGTGACTACTGCTTGCAGAGATGATCTCTTTGTGTTTGTTGCTCAATCTTCTTCCCTTATCTGACCAGTAACCTCAGACATGCAATCTGTAAGGCATTTTGTATCATCGTACTTAAAATGTGTGACAATAGTAAATGGCAATAATATACAGTTGTCAACAAATGAATGGGAGGTTGGATGTTACTGAACAGAAACTGGTGAAATGTGTGCCACTTACTTCCATTTAAAACCTTGATACACTTTGTAAGTCTAACCTGGCTGACACACCCACTGGAGGTAAAGGTGTCTGAATTGCTGTTGTGTTTTCATTCTCCTTACCAGCAATCATTCACAGTTGCATTAGCAACAAACACTGAGGGGCTGCCTGCACTATATTTGCACCTGTTACATGGAGACCAAAAATTGGGATTCAGCAGTTCTAATGAGTTCACAACACATTTGCATCTTCACTGTGCTCACAGCCTTGAAACTACACTAAAAAAAAGGTAACAATGTAGGTAGGGAACCTGAAGGTGAGGAAACTTGTTTATGTGGATAACACAGAAGAAGATCGCTATTACTTTGGATTTATTTGCACAGAAGACCTTAATAAGGTATGATTGCATTTTTCAGTTATATACTGGATATGCTCACATGTCACTAAGGAAAAAAAATATATATATATATAAATATATATATATATATATATATATATATATATATATATATATATATATAAATTAGCAAATGCTTTTATCTGTATGTTAGGGCATCTTCTCAGATGGACAACCTTATTAACGTTCATCATAATTTCCTTATGTTATAACTGTTTTTCTTTTTACACTCTTCTATTGTCCAGTGAAATGTAAATGGTTGTATCAGTCATTCCATTACATCTGACATTGCTCATCTTCATACCTTACCCAACAGTCTTTTTACTCATTCGTAAGATGGTTTACTTCTAACCAGCTAGTACTGAATCCTAAGAAGACTAAACTTCTCCTATTTATCCCTACAGCTCTCCAACATCATAAAACTACCTTCTCTGTCTCCTCATTGGACAACACTACCATCTCCACTGAACCTCACCCGAAACACCTCGGGATGACTATTGACGACCACCTAAAGTTCGAATTCCATACTCAGCAATGCATCAAAAAGACTCATCAAAAACTCGGACTCCTATACAGAAATAGAAAATACCTCACTCAATCCTCCAGACTTTCCCTTGCTCAAGCCTTCTTACTCCCCACATTAATCTATGCAGTCCCCATATCACAAACCTCCAATCCAATCTCCAGACTAAACTAGAACTAACCTATAACAAAATTGCAAGATTAGCCTCTAATTTACCTTATCACACTCATCACTGTATATCCCTAAAAAACTGCAATGGCTTGAATTTCACCACCAAATTCTACTACCCCAGCTTCTCACAACTCATTCAGTCTTACATGATCCATCATTCTGCCCTTCTCCCTCTACTAGCATCCAGCCTTATACTTCCGTCCATGCTCTCCATAGCTCTCAACAGAAACTATTTCAAGTTTATAGGCCTAATAAAAATAATTGCAAACTTCTCTACAGCTACTCTTTCACAAATGCTTGGAACAGACTACCACTACATGTCAGATCTATCTATAACTCCAACTCCTTCAAAATAGCACTAAATGATACCTACAGCAAGACATGGTCATACCCTTGCAATGCCCAACATAAATTATTTTACAGTCAGCTATAATTTCTGCCTACTTCTTCCCCCTCTCTGTGCTGCAACATTTATAAAATTTGATTAGACTATTCTAATTTGGACTGTTGTCCCATCTGCCTCTATTATCCTAGTCTTCTGCCTACTTCCTACGTAAGTTGCTTTTCCCCTACTTACTACCAGTGATTTCTCTCCTGTTGTTACGCTACACTCAACCTCTTACTACAGCTGTCTTCCTTGTTGGCTTATAACTGCTTATATCATAATATTCCTTCCTGCATTAGTATACACTCTCATTATATGGCCTTCTATCTGTCTTATTTTTGACAAAATTGTATTATGCACAGCACATTTTTTTATTATTATTATTGTCTCTCCTGTCAATTAAAAAATTATGTTAGTGCTAGCTGTTCTTGTGTTAGTTTGTTAAATCTTGATTACCCTGTAAGTATTTTACAATTGTTATCTTACTGTTTGTTTTTCTGTTTTTTTCTTTGCTGTTGGAGCTTTTCTCATCACATCTCCTCTGAACAGGGTTCTCTACCCAGTCAGACTAACCAAGTTAACAAATGTCAAATAAATAAAATAAATAAATGTAAATGTCCTATATTGTCAATGACACAAGGGTATTATCCTTTTAGGATGGTCCATAGACATCTCTAGGGGAGTGCTGGCCACAGGTAGAGGTGACTGGTAATTGCATAAAATTTAATGTTCTGTGGTAAATGTGTGCACATGTTTTGGGACAGTTTATTTAATAGCACTTTTAGTAGTTCACTGATCTTTTATTCCTTTTGGTTTGTTAGCAAAATGTGTTATTCACCTGTGTTTTTGGGGGTAGGGAAGCCAAGTTCAATTTCTGTGTTGGCACAAACAAAATTGTTTGTACAGAGGTTTGCTTTGTTATTGTTACTCTCCTTGTTTTGAATCCAACTTTGCTTTGTCTGTGACTGTAATATGTTGCAACCACATAAATCCTTTTTTATATTTAAATATCTTGACTGTTTTTGTTTCTTCAAGGTAATATTGAAAAACTGCCTTTTATGTGTTATATCTAAGCAGTACTTTTTATCTATATGATACTTATGCATATTATCCTTCTTTTGTGGTTTATGTCACCTAGGTCTATGGCACCCAGTTATCCCAATCCCCACAAACCCTGATTCAGTGACCCTGAGAATGAAGTAATTGTCGAAGCATTTAGTTGACATGGTGCCTTTCTGCTTGAGAGAGAATGGAGGGATATGTCTGGAAGAATGCAAATTTGACAGCAAATAGTGGATGATGTAAACAACGTAGGTGGTCAGAGCAGGCCATGTGATCAGGTGCATCATAGGGACACTGCCATGATTTCAGCGGCCCGGAGGAGAGCAGTTGCAGTGGCCCATGGACGGATGGCTACCAAGGGGTGGGCCTGCTACAGAGCCAGCACTGACACCAAATAAAGAGTTCCTGTCTACTGTCAGGGATCCAGAGGGCTTAGGGGAAAGTTCGCAACAGCATGTGATTGATCTTGGTGCCACACTTTTAAGGAGAACAAGTATGTCCCAGGAGGAGCTTCCAAGGCTTACCTATCTCACTTGTTAAATATTTCTTGTATAATAAAATATTGACAGCCATACTCAAGTTCTGTTTAATATATATATATATATATATATATATATATATATATATATATATATATATATATATATTTTTTTTTTTTTGGGGGGGGGTTAGTTGTGGATTGCTACAGTTAACACATTCTGGTTGATTACACATAGGCTTGTAGACATGTAATCCAAGCTTTTGTTAAAAGTATCATTAATGGATGTATAAAGGGCAAATCATATTTAGATATGTTACCAATTCATGTATCACCATACGAATTGCAGAAGGAGTCATTACTGGGCACATTGCAGGTGCTACGAAGAGCACTGTTGGCTGACATCAAAGAGTGAAACAATACTAATTTTATGAACTTTAATCGTACTTTGACTTAGGAATGGGGTCCACTCCCATCATGGTATTAGAAACCCAAAAGACTTGGAGAAATTAAAAACGGCAAAAAGTTTTAACCCCTTGTTACAGTTAATTGTGATGATGGTGTCCTTACCTTTTTCTTAACATCTTCCAGGGCCATCCTCTTTATGAACTCTGGAATCATCTACACAGGGTAAGACAAGCATTTTTATGTCAGTACTGAAGAGCAGTTCAAAAAATATTTATATTATCCATATGTGTGATGTGAGTGTCAGGACTGTTGTGTGTATTGCTGTACTGTCTATAATAGTGGTACCGCTATTAGTTTGTTGGCATATATTGTACTATAATAGTGTAGGTATTAATTTCTTTCCTGTGTTTGTTGCTTATTATCACAGGTAATCCTGACAGTGGAAGTGTAGGACTGTTACCACCTGATGTTAGAGTACTGGCAGACTCTGATGATGATGGCTAAACACAGGCACAGTCATGGAGTGTAGAGGTTGAATCTGACACTGAGTATGACATTCAGCCATCTCCTGTAATTCCATCGGACATGGCCAGCAGGCCTACACCAACTCATTTCAGTCAGCCCTCAGATATTGGACAGGTGGAGGGTGAGACACTCAATCAGGGTAGTGTGGTTACTGCAGCTGCAGTGCCTGTTGACTCTGTTCATAGCCAAAGTGTGGGAGAGATGCCATGCAAGAGGGTTGTTAGGGGTGCTCAGAGGAGGCCTGTTGTCTGTCCATCCCCCACCTGATCCAGGTGTATCTTCCCATGCCACTTGATGTATGTTTAGGGCCATCATTGAGGTGCAGGCACATTCTAATAGGTCCTCCAGAGAAATGCTTAGAGTTGTAGGTGTGGTACAGACTGACATGTGTGACTGCCTCCACCATGTTGTCGATCCAATGAATTGGATGAATGACACATTGTAACAGGTGGTGTTTTTGATGGAATGTCTGCTGGGAGTGGGAAGGCATCCACATGGGCATAGGCCAGCCACATCATCTGATGTTAGCCAATATGGCCATGCCTGATCACGCTCCCATAGCAGCACTATTTCCATTGCTATGTCAGTGGTTGAGGTGTCCACACCCAGACATGGCAGGCCATGGGGTCATGGTCCTGGGCATCCTCATGAGGAGAGCTCATCCAGCAGACATCAGTCACATTCAGGTAGTAACAGTGCATCTGACCATGGGCTTGGATTTGCCAGTGTGACTCCTGGCAGAGCTAGTTCTCATGGTCATGTACGACAACAATGAACTGCCACCTCTACCATGCATGGCTCACACCTTTCCGACATACCAAGACATACAGCTAGCACAGAATTTGGCTGTGTTCTTGCAGACACTCACATGCGGGTTTCACCTGGAGGGCCCATACAGACACACACACAACAATTACATGGTTCAGCTATGAGGCTTAAAGCTCATTCTGTCTCAGATGCCATTTGTTACTTTATCCAAATGTCTGCCTGTTTCTATTTCTTAATCACACACATTTACCTTTTCTGTCAGCCTAGACTTCCTGCCCCCCCCCCCCCCACAATACCCTGTGCAAGTGAGAACTGCACCATATCCCTGTTTCCTATCATTTGGATTCAGGGATACATAAGATTTGTGGGTGATGCTCAGGGTGCATAGCTGACTTAGTGGTTAATATAGTTGATGTTAATATATTTAGTGATGTTGTTTTGACAACTGTACTGCCTTATTACTGTTTTTTGTAATTTGTACATGCCTCCCCTACTCTTACAGCAACAAAGCTGGACCAAGCCATGAATAAAAGTGACAATGGCTGAACAACAGGGAGACTTTTTAAATACTTTGCTCTTACAAAGTTAGACAGTTGATAGAATCAGAACAGTTTTTGTATCAGTATTTTTAAGAATCTTCTAAGGGTCATGAAATCTGAAACTGAAATATGTCTCATTAATTTCTAACTTCTCTTTTTAATGATTTGTCAGTACAAATGTTTGAGGCCAAACTGAGGACATTCAGTGACCATCAGTACTTTTGAGAAGTATGAATGTGTGATTCTTTGATTCTTGAGGCCTATTCCTTCATAGAGGACACATGTATTCACGGGTCTATATTACTAAGTCGACAGGGCAAAACAACGAATACCCTAACGTCGACACATATTACACAAAATGTCAATATCTTGAATGGCCAGAACAGTGATTTTTTTTCCCAGTGGAAAAAATTGCTGGGCCAACAACAAAAACAACAAACCGACAGACAAAATAAAGTGGGGGCCGTCGACCACCACACACCTCCCTACTTAAATATAGTAACTCCAAGATCGCACTACTGTGGAGGAAATGGCAAATTCTCGACAAAGCCCAGTGATTTTTTTTTTCCCTGGGAATAAAAATTCGCTGTTCTGGCCATTCAAGGTTTAGGCATTTTGTGTAATATGTGTCAATGTAAGGGCGTTCATTGTTCTGCCCTGTCAATATGCTAATATATACCCATATTCACATAAGTCTCTGCTGTTAAATGTTGAGGTCATTGATATATAAATCACCCCCTTTTACTTATGTACATTACCAAGTAACAACATGCAGTGATATGCCAGTGACTGGTATTATTACACAATTTTGTTTTAATACTCCATGTTCAACAATTACCTTATAAATCCAGCAGTTGCTACAGTTTTAGTTCAGGGCTGAGTCTGTCTGATGCTAGGAGGACATAGACATTATATGGGTAGGTAAAGGTTGTGAGTGTTGCCTGGCATCAGTGTTACTATATGTATGTACATAGGCTGAAGGTTTTAGCCCATTACATGGTGAATAAGTATGCTATGCATTGCCTTTTTGCCAGTGCGAGGACATATTGGGAATACCTATGTCTGCCTACACCCAAAGCTACTGCTTCCTCCTCTGAATCCTCACCTGCATGTGGCTGTGGTGACCTTGCCATTAGTGGTGGGATGTGTGTCCCTTCCCCTTGTTGATCCTACTGAAGCTGTTTTCTCAGGATGATGTTGTGAAGCAGGCACAGATGGTGAAAATTTCAGTACATGTATATGGATTGTACTGCAGGGCTCCACAGATATTTCTAGGCAGCGGAACCATGACTTCAGCAGCCCAAACACATGCTCAATGATATTTCTGGCTTGAGCGTGTGCCTCATTATGGCGTATTTCAGTGTGTGTGTGTGTGTGTGTGTGTGTGTGTGTGTGTGTGTGTGTGTGTGTGTGCGTGTGTGTCTGCGCATTTCTGATGGGTGTCATCAGCCACAGTTCCAGTACATAACCTGCATCCCCCAGTAAATGACCCAGTGGAATATCACCCCTAGGTAACATTTGATAGAGTTGGTGGGTATGCCACATATGTGAATCATGGTAACTGCCTGGGTTGCCAGCAAATACGTTATAGATGATTCCCTTAGCATTACACATGACTTGGCAGTTAATGTAGTGGAAGTCTGTTATATTTATGTAGACCCTTCCCTGATCTCTGGGTGGTGCCTTGATTTCTATATGTGTACAATCTATGGCACCCAGTAGTTGAGGGTAGAACTCCTGCATATTTGTGGCACTGTCCTCAGGAGTATGGGAAAAATGTATGTGGCCACTAGCATGTTGGAGCATAACATTCAGGAACTGATGGAGGATCCTGGATGCTGATGCTTGTGACACCCCCAGCATGTCCCCTGTTGGTCTCTGAAAGGTTCCTGTAGCTAAAATTCTAAATACTACACGTGCCTTTGTTTTGGTGTTGGTTCCCATTATATGGCAATGCTTCTTCTTTATATATTGAATCTCTCTTGTCTCCCTACTATATGTAAGCATATATCTCATTGATTTCTTATCTTTTTTACCATCATTGGTACATCTACTTTATACTGCTTTATCTGAAAAAGGTTTACTTATTTTATTTCTATACGGTTTAACAACCTTCCTCTGTTCATACAGTCTATTTCAATTATAACCTCTATACATAAATTCATTTATCAGTTTCTTAGCTTGCTCATCAAAGTTGAATTCATTGGTATTACCTCAGGATACCCGTAACATGTGTCTAACTATATGTCGAAACATATGTGGAGGCTGCATTCTGGTCTTATACACATAACCATTTCTCCTAACTTCCTTGGAAAAAAAACAGAGGTATGTAATCTACTATCATTCTGCTTTTGTACAGATACATGAAAAATGTTAACATTGTTTTTAGAGAAAGTACTTTTAAATCTTAGAAAATCTTCAAAAGTACTTATTGATTCCACCAAAGAGAACGTGTTGCCAGTGGTGGTGTAGTAACTACCCTAGGCCCTTTGGATGCCTCACAACTTCTGCAATAAGGAATCAGAAGAGCAGAAGCAGAAGATGAAACCCACATGGAGAAAGAGAAAGAGAAGGAGGCAGATGCATGGGATCTATATAGAAAAGTGTAATTGGAAGTTGAGGGAGCATATTTGTGATCATATGGCAGAAAAATTTGCCTATTAAACCTCCTGACCTTTTTTCATTATATTATGGAATTTGTACTCTGACTTAAGTAAGACACAGCATTTACCTTACTCATTGCAAAAATCCACAATAAGCACCATTTTTTTAATAAATGAAACTTTTGAAACATTTAAAACAACTCAATATTGATATAAAACATATTGTTTCAGGAAAAAGCACTACAAAGTGTTGTACTGAAATTAATCTGACTATATGAAATCAGAGCACATGATACTCCCCAGTATTCAGCAAGCTCTGCATGGTATGCAGGAATAGTGCAAGAGCTGCTGCACACAATATGGCCAACAAGCGATCCAGGAATGAGTTCCCAGGATGTGCACGAGTGCCCCTGCACTATTCCTGCACGGACACAGCTCCTGTATGCTAATTACCCCATTTGCAAATGAAAACCATTCAAATGAGGTGAATTAGTGATCCAGGAAGTAGGCAGGCATCTGTGCAGGAATAGTGTAACCTGCAGAAATGTATTTGGCTACTAACCGAATACATTTCTGCAAATTATAAAATGGAGGCATGACAGCTCCAAAGAAAGCATGTATTCAATGTAGTAGGCTTGCCAATATCCAAATAGATGTCCATTGGCATGATAAATAGTTGCAAAATTATAAAAAATAACTTTTATTTATTTTTTTGGCAGATTTTGGACGTTTAAGCGTAGGACAGCAGTGTGCAAACAGGATCGGCCCAAAAATTAAAAAAAAGTTGGAAATAAGCTTTTAAACCAAAATCAGCATTCTGCCATAATAGTCAATGGCATGCAGAAGACAACAATACCATGGAATAGTGGTTGCTTAGGGGGAAGGCTGTCAGCCATGTAACCATGCATTAGCAGTCAGTTTTATGCAAATGAGGGGATTGATACTGAATCACAGATTTCCCCGCAGTGTTAGCTAGCACCCAACCGTGTAAGTGCAGCAACACCATGGTACAAGCCTAAGAGGTAGATGACCTCATAAGGGGGAGTTACATGCATGCTGTAAGCTTATTGGAGCTCTGTGGCCTGTGTTTGCCCTTAGCTAAGCACAGCTAAGGAAGGGGACGTGTCTGAGGCTACCTAGCAGTGTTTACATTGCCTAAATGAGTGTGCGCGCCATGCACCCAGTTTTAAACAAAAAAAAAAAAACAGGAAATAGCAGCTCTGTTCACATCTGAGCACTGGGTATGCACGGTGCACCTTGGGGCTTAAGCGGGAAGAAAATGGGAAGGGAATATAGCAGTAGGAAGGCAATCAAGGAGAACTAGCATAGCTAGCAGGTGAAATGTATCAGAATCAGCCAATTACATAGGCAGCAGCCCAGCCCAGCACACTACTATAAATTATGCAAACACCTTTCACTCTGTTTTTTTCCACAAACTCTACACCACCGGTCTACACAGATGGGTAAATTCTACCTGACAAAATTAACAAAATGATAGGGGCTTCTGTCACTCTCATACATCAAATATGTGGAAGAGGCTGAGGGTGGTAAAGATGAGAATAGTGACGACCAATGCACAGTGAGGAGATGGAGAAGAGTGTACAGACCCAGCGTAACCTACCAGGGGCTACATGAGCTGGAGATAGTGGAGCACTATAGGGTGGACAGGGACAACCTACCACAAATTATTGAGCTGTGCCAGCCACGCCTCACACACAGAGCCAACAGAGGGGAACCCATCTCAGTGGATACCATGGTATGTGCAGTCCTAAGAATACTAGCCACAGGTACCTTCCAAAGGCCAACTGGGGATATCATGGAGATCTCACAAGCATCAGCATCCAGGGTACTCCACCAGTTCCTGGATGCCATGTCAGCACATGCCAGTGAGTACATATATTTCCTCAACACCCATGAGATGTTGATGAGCAATATGCATCTCTTCAACCAAATAGCAGAATACCCTGAGGTAGTGAGTGCTATAGAATGCATGCACATACACATCAAAGCACCACCTGGTGAGTGGGGTAGTGTCTACATAAACCGCAAGGGCTTCCCCTCCATCAACTGCCAGGTCATGTGTGAAGCCCAGGGCATTATAATGAATGTGTGTGCTGGCAGCCCTGGAAGCTATCACAACTCCCACATCTGTTATATGACATCTGTACCAGAGATTTGCCAGAGGGGACATCCCATATGGCCGCCTAGTGGGGGACGCTGGTTGCACATGTAGCCATGGCTGATGACACCCATCAGAAATGCACATGCACCTGAACAAGAACTCCATAATGAGGCATATGCACAAATGAGAATCATAATAGAGCATGTGTTTTGGGATGCTCAAGTCACAGTTCTGGTGCCTGGACATATCCGGTGGAGCCCTGCAGTACTCTCCAGCTACATGTACACAAGTTTTCATTGTATGCGTCATGCTACAGTATATGATCCTGCGGAAACAGCTGCAGCATGAACAGCACAGAGCAGGGCCACACAGCCCCCCACCATTGCCAAGGCCAGCACAGGCACAGAGTGACTCAGAGGAGGAACAACCTGAGCCTGCCCATGTAGGCAGAAGGAGGCATGCACAGTATGCCCAGGCTTTGGCAAAGAAGCAAGGCATAGCACATACACTGACATGGTAGGAACCCAGGGAATGACACCTTTCTCTGACTCACACATACAGTAAAATGGATGCCAAACATGACACAACCTGTGCTTTACCATGTATAGGGAGTGTACTATGTGCATTCGACATAGTCAGCCCTCCAGAACCATCCTCAATACTGGCACAGCCACAAGTAACTCACTCTTCCTATCAATTGCTGAATGGAGTAGTATGTTCTGCCAGTTGTAGCTATGGTATGGATGTGAGCATGCAAGGGAATTGGGTGGCTGAATGGGATGGCAGCAGATAGTGGACACCTATATGGGCAGCATGAAATCCATAACAAATACTGGTGTCAACAAAGTAGGCAGTACTAGACAAAGTGACAAATCCCACTGCAGTACATGTGGTGGCCCAAATATGTGTCCATAGGACACACACATGCATGTCAATGAGTTCACACACCTAGCCTCAGCCAACAGGACAGGTGTAGATGACCATAGAAAATGGCTGTGCTAAGGCTTTCAGCCCCACTCCAGACCTACACAGGCAGACTGCAACAGGTCAGGCAGTTGTATGTTAGTTCTGCAGGGTATGAAGTCTGAAACTGAAATGTAGGTCAATAAAACCTAAGATCTGCACCCTACTGATATGCCTCTAGTCTGCATGATAGGTCAGAATACAAAACTAAATGGAAGCCAACAGAGTACCTGAAATACAAGTACAGTCATAGCAAATGTTTACAGTTGTCAGGTGTGCCCCCCCATAATCCTATGTAGAAATGCAGGAACATGTACGAGTGGAGTTAATAACAGTGGAGCACAGATGACCTGAGCTGGCCCAATTTACAGGATAGATTGTTGCATGTGTGCAATATGCAGGGCTCTATGTGTTAGATTGTTGTGTGTTATACATCATGCAGAAGTGGTCAACATGTAGGCATGGAAGTTTGTGTCCCGGTGGCCTATGGCCAGTACTGTCGATGACAGGGCCATGTTCTGACAACTGCAGTGCCAACCACAATGCATCCCAGCAAGACCCAATTCAGCAGTCATCCATACCCATTGTTCAGATGTCAATATCTGCCACCAACTGAAAGATGGACATGCCATGAACGTGGGCCCAAACATACACACAGTACACAGGTGGAAGTACCCTAGACAGAGTACATAAAATGTAACTGTCAACTGCACACACCTTTGGAATTGTACATATGGGTTAGCAGCACATTAGTTCTCTGCATAGTATGGAATACTGATGTAGTCTGGTCAATCACTGGCAGACCACAAAAGGCACAGTTATGAAGTAATGCAAGACTACCTATGTCCCCACACAAGGCAGCATAAGAGGAAAATCCCAGGTATATCTTTGAGTCAGATGCAAGAAGCCTCCATATCACACATGCACTCAGCTTACCCAACCATCATCCACAGGTTTATCACAGGCCATATCCCTGCTGGTGGGAATGAGTACATTATGAAATCCACATCTGTATGGGAATACCCACAGAATGCAGCATGCTGAAGAGGTGTCCTATGCAGGTTTGTCCCTAGCTGTAAGCAGCACCCTGCCAGCATCCAGACCAATGGATTAATATGGACAGGAACTATTGCCATTAACACCTCGCACGCTTACTCTGTCACCCTAGGGGAATCCAGTGGCTCACAGCCTGGGACTATAGGAGTGACAGAATGCACTGGCCTGCTACAGATGGCCTATATCACTACCAAATGCCCTACAGTCCTCTGTCGAAGGCCTGTGCCACACCCGTACTTCCAATTTATGTTATCTCATGGGGTCCCAACTAACAACATAACAGTCCAGAGAACACAAATGCAAGGCCATGTCGACAAATCCCAGTCACATGCCCACCATGTCCTACTGCATGAACTGTGGGCCAACCCCTAAATAACGCTGGGATGAACAGACACAGATGACCTGAGCTGGCGCAATTTACAGGATAGATTGTTGCATGTGTGCAATATGCAGGGCTCTATGTGTTAGATTGTTGTGTGTTATACATTGTGCGAAGTGGTCAACATGTAGGCATGGAAGGTTGTGTCCCGGTGGCCTATGGCCAGTACTGTCGATGACAGGACCATGTTCTGACAACTGCAGTGCCAACCACAATGCATCCCAGCAAGACCCAATTCAGCAGTCATCCATACCCATTGTTCAGATGTCAATATCTGCCACCAACTGAAAGATGGACATGCCATGAACGTGGGCCCAAACATACACACAGTACACAGGTGGAAGCACCCTAGACAGAGTACATAAAATGTAACTGTCAACTGCACATACCTTTGGAATTGTACATATGGGTTAGCAGCACATTAGTTCTCTGCATAGTATGGAATACTGATGTAGTCTGGTCAATCACTGGCAGACCACAAAAGGCACAGTTATGAAGTAATGCAAGACTACCTATGTCCCCGCACAAGGCAGCATAAGAGGAAAGTCCCAGGTATATCTTTGAGTCAGATGCAAGAAGCCTCCATATCACACATGCACTCAGCTTACCCAACCATCATCCACAGGTTTATCACAGGCCATATCCCTGCTGGTGGGAATGAGTACATTATGAAATCCACACCTGTATGGGAATACCCACAGAATGCAGCATGCTGAAGAGGTGTCCTATGCAGGTTTGTCCCTAGCTGTAAGCAGCACCCTGCCAGCATCCAGACCAATGGATTATATGGACAGGAACTATTGCCATTAACACCTCACACGCTTACTCTGTCACCCTAGGGGAATCCAGTGGCTCACAGCCTGGGACTATAGGAGTGACAGAATGCACTGGCCTGCTACAGATGGCCTATATCACTACCAAATGCCCTACAGTCCTCTGTCAAAGGCCTGTGCCACACCCGTACTGCCAATTTATGTTATCTCATGGGGTCCCAACTAACAACATAACAGTCCAGACAACACAAATGCAAGGCCATGTCGACAAATCCCAGTCACATGCCCACCATGTCCTACTGCATGAACTGTGGGCCAACCCCTAAATAACGCTGGGATGAACAGACAACTATAGGGATACTTTGCAGATATCACTTGCATAATGTTAGGAAGAGGACGGAATAACAGAGTGGGGGGTGTAGAAGCATGGAGCTATGGAGTGTGTGAAGTCTGAAGCTCTGATGTGTGCCCATACTACCCCTGCCTGCAAACCCAGTAATGGGTGGCTGCAAACCTGCTTGTAAACCATAATGTGAAGGGGAACTGACCAGATATTTCAGCCCTGCCTCTGGTAACTTGGGTGAATCTGTACAGCTGAGAGGTATGGCCACAGTAGGATATGGCCATTCTGTTATTTTGATAGATGTACAAGCAGGGGATCCCCAGCCACCACAGTACCAAGGTGCTGGGCCATTTACACAGATCAATCAGCAAGTGTCTGCAGCTACCCCTCCAGAATGGAATGAGTGCACAAGAATATGTAGGCTGCAGACCACAATACTGGACACAGCTTCATTCATCTTGTATTTCCCAGGAAATAATTGTGAGCAAATAAGTATAACTGTTGGTAGTTGATGACATAATACATCACAGTGTAAAACAGTACATGTCTGAATATCTTTGCTAAAACCAACCATGTAACACAAGCAGCACAGCAGCAATAGTTACAGTATCCCACTATCTTTTTCCCATTGTGACTCCATATTGTCAACCTATCAACAGATATCCTGCAGAAACAGGTTGTTAGCTGTAGGGGTAGGACAGAACATCCTGCACTGGAGTACAACCTACCTGGAAAGGATTCACACACTCAATTCAGAAGGTCATACTGGGCATGCTCCTACACTTTGAGTAATGAAGCCCATGTCTGACAACAAAATACAGAAGATCATACTGAATATGCCCCAACACTTAGAGAAATGAAGCCCATGTCTGACAACAACAGAGGACTACATATCTGTCAGTTGCAGATGTCTATGCACACACACCACATTGCACACCATTCATGCTTTGCACACACATTGGATAGGAATACTCACACATATCCAAGGACAACACACTATAATAGGTCAAACATACACACACACACAGATGTGGGTAAGAGAGAAGCAGACAGTGACAAAGAGATTGCCATCATGAGGCCTGTCCCACCCACCACACATCCAATTGGCCAATATCACATGATGTGCCAATGTCGATCAAGTTGACACTTGCTTTTGGTAGCCCTAAGCCCTATAGTGTCTGTGGTGCTTGTGATAACTGGGTAACATGATAGTACAAATCAGTATTCATCTAGCATTTTTATACCCAGTCCTGTCAAATGTAAAGTTGTGTGTGACTGAGTGTTGTGTGTGGTTCCAGAGGAATGGTTTATGACCCTTCACACACACTGCACTTCCCATAGCCCATGTTAGCATGTCAGTCACCTTGAAATAACCCTCTGGCCAATTATCAGCCCCATAATCTCCATGGCACATGTGATAACTGCATAATTCTATAGTATAACATACTAGCTAGGTAGGAGTTCTAATCCCATACATGGGAACTGTGAGTGTGTGTGTGGGTGTGTGTGTGTGTGTGTGTGTGTGTGTGTGTGTGTGTGTGTGTGTGTGTGCGTGTGTGTGTGTGTGTGTAGAGATTAATGATTTGAGGCCATTCACAGTCACTACACCTCCCATTGCCCTACTTTAGCAAGCCTGCTGTCAGTCACCTTGAAATACCTTTTTGGAGAATAGCCAGCCCTAAAAGCTCAGTGGAGCATGCGATAACCGTGTAATACTATAGTGTAACATACCTAGTTATATAGGAGTTCTAATTCCAGACATATCAACTGTGAAATGCTGTGTGTGTTTGTATAGAGATTAATGATTTTGAGGCCATTCACAGTCATTACACCTCCCATTGCCCTACTTTAGCAAGCCTGTTGATGTCAGTCATCTTGAAATACCCCTTTGGATAAAGGCCAATCCTATAAGCTCCGTGGTGTGTGCCATAAATGTGGAACAATGTAGTAACAGTAACTTTACAGAAATGGGTTTGAATCTCACCTGTGACAAGTGTTTGTGTGTGTACCTCAAAAGATTTTGGCCCCATTTACAGCCAGTACACATCTCAGAGCCTGACTTTAGCAGTCCTGCAGATATCATCCACCTTACAAGTACTTGTTGCCAACCCTAAACCATGTCAGATCAATGGTGCATGTGTAAATGTGTAACATAATGGTCTGTAAAGATTGTTAGATAGAGCTTTGAACCTCACCTCTGGCAAATGTAAATGTGTGATTAGGGTAAAATTATTTTTGGGATCTCTCACCCACTACATCACCCAATGCCAGTATTTACAAGGGCTGCTAATGTTCCTCACCTTAAAAGTACCTTGGACAACATCTATTCAATAAGTTCAGTGGTGCATGCGATAAATGTGATACACTGTAGTAGCAATACATAGCTAGGAAGGGGTTTGAATCTCAATATCGACAAGTGTGTGTCTGTCATCAGTATCATCTGCGGAGGTCACTGTGATTGTGTAATAACAAGATGCACTGTGGGGTGGGTTTTGCTAAATTATTATATTGAGGACCTACTATATGTCACAATGTCCACTTTACAAGAACAACAGATGTCAAATGCCAGAGAGGCTGGTGTAGACAATCCATAGCCCTACATGTGATATTATGGATCGGTGAACAATATAGGCAACCCTTGTATTACTCAGAGAACACTCTCCACCCATGTCTCATACACAAACACACTTGGCTAGGCAACAACCACTATATTGGTAGTTCCCTGTATATTGCCTCACAGATAATAACCATGGTGTGATTGCAGTGGACTACATGCCTGTTGACCACAATGGTGCCACTGACATTAGAAAGTACTGTGATGTGTAATATCTCCTGGCTGAGTGTGTGTTATCCATCAAGTAGAAGGACATGGCACCCTGTTCCATCCCTACAGTAGGGAAATAAATGCTTACAGTGGTCCTTTTGCTATGTTCCCCACTGGAAGCCTGCAACAACTGTAGAGTCTGCAACCCACAAAGAGAATACTATGACTTATACACATGCCCTGTATGGACAGATGCCACTAACTCCACTGAATTCCTGTATCATGCTGTTAATGTAGGTGCAAGCATGACCTCAGTTCCATAGCCAGGTCTCCCCAAATGAGGTCAGGAATGCTGCATCAGAAGATAAAAATCTATACATACAACATGACCCAGTGACCTCAAGTATGCTTCCACATGTCAAAGCACATGCATGTGGGACATCTGCACAACCCAGACATTGTCCATGTTATGGAATATAGATCACATACATGGGAAACAGTGCACATCACTGGCCACCCACAATAGTAACCCAGATGATTGGATGGTGAATATAATACCCACCTGTGGGAACCACTCCAGGGACTACACCCCTGAGCCATTTGCCTAGCCTTGTACAGCCATCAGGCCCATTCACCTACTACAAACCTGCAAAGCAATAAACCTATGCATCTCAGTACTGGCAAGTGTGTGTGTGTGTGTGTGTGTGTGTGTGTGTGTGTGTGTGTGTGTGTGTGTGTGTGTGTGTGTGTGTGTGTGTGGAGATTAATGATTTTGAAGCCATTCACAATCACTACACCTCCCACTGGCCTACTTTAGCATACCTGCTGATGTCATTCACCTTGAAATAACCCTTTGGCCATGTATCAGCCATGTAAGCCCTGTGGCGCATGTGATAACTGCATAATACTGTAGTAAACAAGCTAGTTAGGAATGAGTTCTAATCTTCATCCTGCCAATTGTGATGATGTGTGTGTTTCCCTGACAGAAGGTGTGTGTGTCTCCATTGACACCTGCTTTTGTGGACATTCACATATACTACACTTCCCTTACCCCTTCTTTAGCACTGTTGCTGATGTCACTCACCTTCAAAGATATCATTGGACAGCTGTACAACATGTAAGCTTCATGGCGCGTGCAATAACTGCATAACACTGTAAAAGCAATACATAGTTAGGTAGGGGTATGAAACTCAGTACTGGTAAGTGTGTGTTTGTGTGTGTGTCATCAGTATCCTGTTGGGGTGAGTGTGTACTGACAGGATCCATTGCAGTGTGGATTTTGCTACATCATTATATTGAGGAACTATATGTCCCATTGTCCACATTACAAGGCCAACAGTTTTCAAACACTTTAGAGGCATAAATGTGTACAGCCATGTGCAATTACTATGTGACAGTATGGATTAGTAAACAATATAGGCAACTGTTATAATACCCAGATGCCACTCTCCACCCATGGATAATACACAAACACACTTGGCTCTTAATCTTTTACACCCTTCCTTTTTTACTTTGTCTCTGTCTCTGTCTCTCTCTCCCTGGTGGATGTAGAAACGTACATCAGTTTTGCATAGGCAGCAGCTTGAGTTTTGAAAGGAATGCTCATGATCAGCTGATGGCCTGTGCATGAATTCCAGTCCCCCACTTGTTAATTGCATGTGAAACAGCTGTGGTATCATTCCTATAGCCAATTGCATGGAAACACACTCCTATAACTAAGCACTTCATGTGAGTATTGGCCCTTTTCCTTCACTGTGAGCAGGACTTCATGTGTGTGTTTGACAAACAGCATCACAGAGGGTAGTTGAAAATACCTCTTACAACATACACTGTGGATACAGGCCAACAAACAGGAGGGGGTGTTCCAGACATGGGGACAGAATGCAAATATTGCTCTTCTACATTTGAAGTAATGGTGGTCTAACAGGGTTTGTGTGGATATGGCTGTTCTACAGGATTTCAAGACTGGCATGACAGTGTTATGTGGTTGAGGAAACACTCACCTGCAGAGCTATCTGCAGACTGTCCAGAGTTTGGAGTCTTACTTGTGTTGTGTTACTCACACATTTCCTATCTTTAGATATGCAGTAGCATACTCTGATGATTGCAGTTATTACATGGTGACATCCATGTGAGTTACTGACTTTCATATCCCTCAGAAGAGATGTCACAAAAACCCTGTTACACCAGGAAATTTCTCAGTTTATCACAGCAATATGTCAATATTGGCCCTGTGTTTGTGCCTCTGTCCCACACGTCTGTCACCCTTTGTCCATATGTCATGCAGTAAGAGGTGCATATGTACAGTACATCATTATTTACTGACATCATACCTGATAACAAGCCCGTGAGATATCAGACTACTAGACATGTTATTTATAGTAGGCCTTATATTTGAGGACAAAACCTGGACATTCTGTTGTAGTGTGTACAGTAGTGAGGTCTGTGTACTTATGGTGATTGTTGACAGAGTGTGAATTGTGAATATGTCACTTGGCCTGTGTACAGACTGCGGTAGATGTCATTGTTCTTGGTCCTGTTCTATCTGATGTTGCATGCTGCTCCAGTTTGTGGTACCCTATCAGCGTACATGTTTGTAGGGCCAGACTGACACATCTCCCATACCACAGTCAGGCATCAGACTACACTGTTTATTGGCCCAGTATATGTAGGGTTATTGTGTGAGTGGCTCATATGAGGGTGGTTTTGTTCACACAGTCCATATACTGTAATATTACTCAGGCTTACCATAATGTGAATGTGACTGTGTTCAGATTGGTTGTGGGTATGCACTTTCACACTGGTGTCTTTTACCCCATGCAGTTACATGCCTGTAGTGCCTGCTATATTTGCAAGTACATGAGTATTCCCCCACAGGAAACTTGGGCCAGTGCTGTGGCAGTCTGCCTGTAGCTTGCACAGTGCTTTGTGACATGCCTAGCAGCTCAGTGTATTTACCTAGTGTGATGTTATGTCCAGATATTTGTCAGATGTACTGTTCCCTGGCCACCATAACTGTTGTGTATTTCTGAAAAAGCAGTGGGATGGTGCAAAGATGTATGTTAATAACTAGTGTGAAGTATGTGGGCTTGGGACCTCTGCTCCTCTGGTTAATATGTGTTAGGACAGACAGGAGTGCATGAATGCATCAACTGTGTGTGCTTATTTATTACAGTATTTTTGTGATATCCACATTTACATGACTGTAAACATCCACTTTGTCAGGCTTGGCCCACACACCTTGCACTAAGAAGTTCTGTGTATGCCTCTGAACTGACCAGATTGTGTCAGACTGTCCATATTTATTGGTCATATCTCTGCTGTATTCCACAGGATCATTACTGTGATTTATGTGGTACTTCACTATGATGATCTTATGATGTCTGTCAGTAACTGATGGCATACATGTCAGTATCAGAAGTGACTTCCCACACAACATGTCTGTTAACACAACCCCTGTTACTGTAGCAACATTCCCCATTTATACCTGAAATACTTACATGACATCCCCTTGTACTAAGAGGTTGTGACTATTGGTGCTGAGGTATGACTCCAGTACATGTTATGGGCATATGTTTATATATATATATATATATATATATATATATATATATATATATATATATATATATAGATAGATATATATATATATAAAAATATACATATACACACACGTGTGTGTGTGTGTGTGTGTGTGTGTGTGTGTGTGTGTGTGTGTGTGTGTGTTTGTGTGTGTGTATATATATATATATATATATATATATATATATATATATATATATATATATATATATATATATATATATATATATATATATATATATATTTATATATATAAAAATATGTATATAAATATATATGTGTATGTACATGTATACATATATCTATATATATATATATATATATATATATATATATATATATATATATCCATATCCTGGTTATGCGTAAACATGACTGTTGTATATACCCGCCCAGATGTATCACACCATATTTATCTGATATGTGTATATTTAGATATAACAACATACTTGATTCAACACTAATATTACTAACAAGTACTACACAATTGTAGAAGTCAAAGCAGTTGTTTACTACTATTCAGTATGTGTACTGACAGATATATTGGAAATAAGAACACTTACCTTTATAGCTGTGATGGCTTAGTGGTTAACTGCTCTGACTATAGTGTACAGGGTCCTGGGTTCAAGACCTGCAAGCGTTGTTTATTTTGTTACTAAGCAGAACAAGGGCTGTTGGATACAGAGTGATTAAAGCACCATTATTTATTTTATTTATTTTTATTTTATTTTATTTTACATTTGTTGACCGGGCTAGTCTAGCTGGATATATGTCCATTTTCAGTAGAGGCCCGGGGAGATAAGCTCCAAAAATTATAATCTCTAATGATAATAAGTAAAAACCATTAAAGAACTACATGTAAAGTAAATAGTACAATGGTTATGGAATAACAAAAGAATTGTTACATTAAGCAGTTGTAAGCGAGTTTATGCGGCAGTAAGCAATGCCAACTTCTGCTTGAATATGCTTACAGACAATTAGCCATAAAAGTGCTTAATCTGTGTTGGCATTGCTTGCCAAAATGCAAACAGGCTTAAATCCACTTACTAATGCTTAAATATGCTTACTCCCATTTACCCCCACGCTAATTTCTTTAAAAGAAAAGAAAAAAGGGGTGATATGAAGGTGGTAAAAAAGGGGGCATGCAGAGGGAAAGACAATAGGGAAAGTAGCTAGGGATGTGCAGGACAGGTGTAGGGAAGGACCATAGCTGTCCATTTCTTCTACAGCAGCAGCTGCACATATATATTGAATTTTGAGGTAGGTTTGGACACTCAAACCCATGAGAGAGGGGTGAGATCAACAATAATATGTTGTGAAGCCAATTAGAGCAGATTACATGTGTCCAGTGGACATGTGTGTGAAATGGACAGCTATGTATGGCGTGATTTTTTTTTGGGAACAGATTGCCTTTTTTGTTTTTTTTTTAAGGTAAGCGTGGGATGTTGGGAAAGGATAGTAATTATATTTGGGGAGGTAGGCTGGGTAGGAAAACAGACAAGCATACAAGGGCGGTATGTGACACATGTGGGGGGTAAACACCTTGGATGGGGAGGGTGTTTGGAAATCGGAAGCCAATGAGCCCTCAAATGGAAACAGTGGGACTGAGGTCCCCACCCATGGGCAGTCACTACTGCTCCTTCACGGCCTTGAAGGTGGCTGTGCTGGGGGTTGTGTAGGAGGGGCAAGTTGATCCTCTACATGCACCATATGGTCCACAAGCTGGCATAGCAGATCTCCAAACTTGCTATGCACCAATTCCCGGACCTGGCTATGGGTGACAGTGTCCTGTCTGGACCCACTCCTGTGGGGGGGGGGTGAGCCTCATCCCCTGAGGCATTTCCACCAGAAGATGGTACAGGACCAGTGGATGAAGAGGTCCTGGGGTGAGGCCCAGACATGCTGGAGCAAGGTGACATGGCCAGATGAGGTGAGAGATGTGGGTCTGCTGGGACCGGCCTTCCCAAACGTGCTATAGTGTTGCAGTTTAAAAACATATGTGGGTTAGTAATAGTCAACACAATCCAGGATTAGTTATAACATCATCCATAGATATTCCCATTAACCCAAAACACCAGATTTGGAACAGTTGCATAGCAAACAGAACACATGCATATATGGAACTACAGTGGCCATTACAATGGCATGTAGGTTACATTGATAGCAACAGGCCACCAATGATAGTATTTTAACATGGAAAATTAATAGAAACACCTTTCAATATTTATTGAACAATAGGGTGTATGTCCCAACAGTAGGTTTGGTGTAAACATACATATTGATTTGTGTATTTATATATCCTTGTAGTTCTCACAACTTTAATGATCATTTCTCTAATCATTAAGGTACAGGTATTATTACACTACCCTATGGCCTTGGTTTGGCCAGTGGTATGTTTGTAAACAAGTATATACTTCAACTGTCTTATAGCTAAATTCTACATCTCTGGTATAGCTGTGGAGGGAATGCTTGTTAACACTACCTGACTGTTTCTACACATATTCCCAGATTAAGAGTTAATATTATGCACAATACCTCTCAATCTCTTATTGCACACACTCTGGTCAAAGCTTGACAACATGGGGGAACAACTAGGGACATATTTTGAATATTGCTCACATAAACTTGGAGGGCTGACAGAGTGACAGGATTTGTTTTCATATATATTTTATGAAGGTTTTGAGATCTGAAAATCAAATGTATGTCATTATTTGCTGACTACAAATTTGAGATCATCCCACTGATTTGCCATGGGGACAGGGGAACAGGCAGAAAATATGAGCCAGTTATCTGGAAATTCTGAAAGGATGTGTACAGTTGAGAGTATTATTATGCATACAGCTTACTACCACTCCTAGGATTCAAACCATGGCTCTGTCTGATAAAACACAATAATTTAGTGTCAGCAGAGTGTGCTGTTTGAATATTGCTGGATATCTCTTCAGTGTTTTCTGTCTAAGTCTCTCATGGTTGTATAATCTGACCTTGTAATTACAATAGTTTCATACAGGCATTCCTACACATTTTTATGCAGCACAGTGTGAGAAACAGTGGTTGACACAGCAGTACTATTCTGATATCAGATGTTACTGAATGCTTCAGGTCAGCCATACAATACCAGAGTAAACACTACCAGTCCAGGATTTCAGTCTTTATTGGCAGGCACAGTTTTCTTATCTGACAGACCTGTGGAGGGAATGTGTGTTAACACTACCTGACTGTTTCCACACATATTTCCAGATTCTGAGTTAATATTATGCACATACCTCTCAATCTGTTAATGCGCACACTCTGGTCATAGCTTGACAACATGGGGGTAGAAATAGGCACATATTTTGAATATTGCTCTCATAAACTTGGAGAGTTGCTAGAGTGACAGGTTTGATTTCATATACATTTTCTGAAGGTTTTGAGGTCTGAAAATCAGATGCATGTCATTATTTGCTGACTAAAATTCTGAAATCATCCCATTGATATGCCAGGGGGACAGGGTAACAGGCAGAACGTATGAGCCAATTATCTGGACATTCTGAAAAAATGTGTACAGTTGAGAGGTAAGATTATGCATACAGCTTACTACCACTCCCAGGATTTGAACCATGGCTGTGTCTGATAAAAGTACAACAATTTAAGTTTCAGCAGAGTGTGCTGTTTGGATATTGCTGTCTATCTCTTTAGTGTTTTCTATCTAAATCTCTCTCAGTTGTACAATCTGACCTTGTAATTACAACAGTTTTATACAGGCATTCCTAAACATTTTTATTATGTAGTAAAAAAACAGTCCAGGATTTAAAGCTTTATTGCCAGGGAGTTACATTTTTATTTAAATACGACCTATATGGGACTATTACTGTCATATTATCTGGTTTATTCAGTACAATCCATACATAAAACAGTTTTTATACTGGCAGCTGACTTTCTACTACTTTTATATTTATTTGGTATGACTACTACAAACAGTATTGTTACTCACCAGCCTCGTGATGCAGCCTTTGCAGCTTACTCGCATGGGCTTCCTTATTCACAAACCCACTCAGCTGCAGCTGTATGGGAAATAGAGAAATATTTAGCCATATCTATCCATCACGTACACAGGCTAGACATTATTAAACAGTTACTGGTATGAGTACTTACACACTGCTAGGGCATCTCCCCTCTGCCTTGATTCTTGGACCCACTGGTCCAAGAGCTCCCTCTTCCTCTGTTTCAAGTCGGCATAGTGGTGCCTGACCTGCTCACCAGTCCGAGGGATACCAGTGGCACTGGAGAAGTCACAGGCGAGAAGGACCCAAGCTTCCACTTTATATTAGGAGCCTTGGTACTGGCCCTGCAACAGTCTCTCATCATGTTTTTTTTTATCAGGAGTCCTACTATGACTTTGGACTCCTGGATGCCACAGAGCTGCGCATGGAATCACAATCCCTCTCCAACTCCAGCCATTCTGTCTACAGTGGAAAGCGGCAACCAGTTATGAGCTGTATTCCCACCTGTGGGGTTTAAATACAGCTGATTTCCTGCCCTTTGCCATGATTGCACGGTTTTGAATATGCTGAGTTAAGCTAAGCTACAGGGAAACCTGCTTAGCTAAGGTTGGCATTGCTTAAATGGGCAGGTTCAGCACTGCTTACCAATGGGCAAATCCATTTGGCTGGGCTACTCATTGCTTAGCAGTCATATTTACACAATGCTTACACCTGATAGGCAGAGCTGTGCAATGCTTATCATTGCTTATTTTTCATTTTATAGACTATCATTCATTACATATTATAAATTTGTTTACTGTCCCTGACATCCCCCAATGTGCTTTCATTGCATTTATTCATGTGTGACTATACTTGTATGGAGTCTATATTAGAGCATGGAAACATTTAACTGTTCAAACTACTAAAGGATGATCTTTAGTGATCGAACTGTCAAATGTTCGAATGTTCATAAAAAAAAAATAAACAAAAATAAAAAGAAATAAAGAGTGTAGGCAGGGGGGCAAGCCTCCTGCACCCCCCACACCCCCGCTACTTAAATATACCAAGTCCGAGACCGCACTACATTGAAGTAAATGGAAATCATCCCCTTACTGAGATTTCTGTTTACCCACTCGATGTTCTGCACTTTCGCCATTCTCGGGTCGACAATGTCAGATTCAACATTGTTGGCTTTTGAGAATTTTGTATAGACCCACTTGTACGGGGCACTTGTGTTTATATGGGGATTTCGCAACTTTATTAAACTGACGCCTCACATCTGGACCTGATGCAGTACTCCAGTTAACAAACATATATGCTATTTAGTAGGTAATACAAACAATTGTTTATACGCTGCTGTCACATTTAAAATGTGAATTGGTTATAGTGGAGATTGAACCAGGAATGGCTGCTCACAAAACATACAGCCTAACCACCATACTATTGCAATACTGCTTATGTTGGATGTCTCTTGCTATTTAACTTCTTGTGCTGTTTAAGCTGGTCTAAGCTATGCTTAAACTTTATCACATTTATAAAAAAAAAAAAAAAAGTTTTGTTGTGTTATTTTAGCTATACCCTTCAGAATATCCTTGCCAATGCTAAATCCTGTACTTTTATCAGTTTTCTGCCTCATGGTGGGTGGGACATTTGTCCCTTTTGCCTTTGACCACTTTTGTTTTCCTGATAGGTTGGGGGTGTTATGAGCATTCTCACTCATTTTAATTGCCTAAAGGCAATTCTGGAGTGCAGGGGCATGTGCATTGTGAGAGCTCTGCTCTCAGACACACCCCCTCCACTCATACACAGCTCCGTGTCCATTTAACAGCACAGGCAGCGCGCCTTCATCAATATGAAGTGAACGTTGCCATGCTGTACAGGAACAGTCCCTGCCATGCAGGAATAACTTATTCCTGCCTGGCTGCTTGCTGAATCCCAGGGGAGTCTTTTTTTAAGGCTGTTAAATGCATCAACAGGCTAACTCAGTTCTGGAGCTTTAAAAAGCAAGTTTCAGTTGGAAATGGGCTTAAGGGGATAGAATATTTGTAATAAGGGTCAAGAAAGCACACACACACACACACACACACACACAAACACACACACACACACACACACACACACACACATATGGGCACCATACCTCTCAGTCTCTTAGTACAAGAAACCTGGACAAAGCCTGACAAAATGGGGGTACAAAGGCCCAAAAATAGGGATAGAGTTTAAATATTGCTCTTATAAACTTGGATAGTTGCTAGAGTAAAAGGGTCTGTGGTAACATACATTTTCTGAAGGATTTGAAGTCTGAAACTCAAATGTATGTCACTGTTATTGACTCCTGTCCTCAAATCATCACAGTGATTTGCCAGAAAACCAGAAATTGTATGAAGAAGAGACAAAAAATATGAGCAAAAATCTGGACATTCTGCAAAAATCTAGACAGATGAAAGGTATGATGGGGACCCTTAAAGCTGTTAAGCCCCAGCTTCTCAAAATCCTGGAACTCACAGCCAGAGGTTGAACATGAGTTCAGGGATCCAACAGCAACAATGGATGTAGGCAATGAAAATCTTGTAGTGGAACTGGAAGTGGGGGAGGGGAACTTTAGGTTTAGGAAGTGGAAGGAGGTTTTGGTTTAAGAAGCAATCAGAAGTTATTGCTAGATTACCGTTAGGAAGGGGATTTTAGGTTTTGGGAGCATTTAGGAGTCAGCGCACAGTTAGGGTTAGGAAAGGGAAGAGAATTGTATGTTTAGGAAGTGATTGGGTATTGTTTTTAGGGTTAGGGTCAGGGTTCTGGGAGGTGTAGTTATCTTAGTGGTGGTGCATAGGAATTGAGGTGGTGGGAGTTAGGGCACTTGTCTACATGAGAGAGTGGCAATAGGGAAGTACGTCATGAGCTAATAGAACACTTGCATTTGTAGTAGACCTTATACACACACACACACACACACACACACACACACACACACACACACACACACACACACACACACACACACACACATAATCTTTGTGTGTGTACAAGAAAATAGATTATGCAAATTTCCTATTTATAAAGACAAATATAGTATTTGCTTTACAAGCACATGAATGTATAATTAGTATTCTTTATTAGTGAGAAAAAGTAATGATTCACCTTTGTCTTCTGAGGACTACAAATGAAAGGTGTTCTTCTGCATTGCTTATGTGCTTGAAGTAATGACAGAAGAAATATCATTTTTATATTTATCTATTGCATGTCTCCTTAATGCAAATGTGAAAAAGCTCACTCAGACTCTGTCACAGATTGCTCTGAGGGAAAGGTTTGTTTTTGCTTTCATGTATCTTCTATTGCTTCATTGCCTTCTATTTTTTATACTGTGGTTTATTTTCTTTACACTGTGTTTTACTTGTATTCTGTTTTTAATTGCATATTTAAACAAGGAAAGAGACTTAAGTTGTGTCTCTTGTAAGTCACACAGTAATTTAATTTTCAGTGTTCTTGTGTTTTTAAACTGAAATGTCTTTCTAGTTACCTGCGCCTTATGTTAAGTTTAACACATATTTCCTTCCCACTCCTCTTTTATTGGCTATTGTGAGTAATCACAAAATTATCATTTTGTTAAATACTCCCCTTCAGCTATTTACATTTATTGGCCATCCCACTGTATTCCATAGCACCATAATACAAAGTGCCCACTCCCTTCCATACTATCTTGCTCTTTTAAAATTAGTGGCTCCCCACTTAGATTGCTAAAGCTTAAGTTACCCCTCTTTCATTTCTAACTGCTTACTGCACACTGCGACTCTTAGCATATTAACTATTTTTTCCATCTTACATTTAAAGTCTGCAACATCTACTCCAAGACCACCATTTATTGGAGAGCCCACATTCTACCTCTCAGTAGCCATCTAGGGATTAGTGCTTCTGTTTTGCTCCTGGTGAGAGAAGGAACGTAGAGACATTATTTTCTGGAAACTGCTGATCACCAGTAAGACTAATAACTGCTTCAAAGATGACAGCTTGGACTTTGTGATTATATTTTGCTCTTGGTAAGAGAAGGAACAGAGTGTATTGATTCCTGAGTGTTTCTGATTGGCCAGTGAGTGTCTGTGTTGGACCTTCCTGATTGTCTGGTTGCTATTCAAGGCATCAAACAGGCAAAGACTACAATAGGTTCATAGGTTGGTACTAGGCTATCAGCCCTAGGGCCTATACAAGCCTAGCCATAACAATTCCCTGGCTATTTCTTCCCACATTATTTACTTTCCTGAACCCCTGTTTAGCAGGGCGACTGCCATGATCCCTGGGGTGAACTTCCTTTCTCCCATCCAATCGTCAAGGTTCCTCTTGAAGATCCAAAGAGGCACTCTGCTTGACATGTATGGGCAATCTATTCCAGAGTCTGGGGAGTCTCTGGGTCAGGAACCTATCCCCTCCAGCATGTTTTGTTTATTGTGATGACAAGGTTTAGATCCCTGGAGCGTGTAGCTCTGAGGGATTGGGATTTCTTTAAGTGTAGCATGTCCAACAGCTCTGGGTTTGACATGGCCTTGTATGTTAAGCAGAGATCGCCTCTGAGTAGACAATATGTGACAGAGTATAGCTGGAGTTGTCTTGAGAGGTACATACCAAATGGGGCGTTGTATTCTATAATGGGTCTAATGAGGGATGAGTACAGTGGGACAATGACCTCCTTTTTTCTGGATGAAAAGCCCTTCGTGATGAGGTGTGCCACATAGAAGGATTTCCTGACTGTTGTGGTGATGTGGTTATCGAAGGTGAGACCACTGTCCACCTGTGTCCCTAAGTCTCTTATCACACTTTCTGTGTTTAGTGTACTGCCACCTATATTAATTCATGGATATATGTTTTTTCCCAAAGGGGATAACAATACATTTCTTGGCATTGAGCTTGAGCCCATGGCTCTGGCACCAAGCATCTGTTTCTGTAAGGCCCTTTTGTAGAGTATCCACATCATTTGGGGATTCAATAATGGCTCCCAGTTTGCAGTCATCTGCAAACTTTGTTAGCCAGAGTCCCTTAGTGTTGACCTGTACTTCAGAGAAGTAGATGCCAAACAAGAGCGGCCCCAGGACTGAACCCTGAGGTACTCCACTTGTCACTTGTCTGGAGCTGGATTTGGAGTCGGCTACTTTTACGGTGTGGGTTCTATCAGTAAGCCATTTAGCAACCCATTGGGTGACATAGGGATTAATGCCCAACTTAGTAAGTTTATCTGTGATTCCAGAGTGGGGGATGGTGTCAAAGGCCTTGGCAATAAGCCTACAAACCCCTGTATGATCTGGGACAAGACTGGTGATCACCAAAGAGCCTGTGGCCTGATTCTCTTCTTAGGTTTGGTGCTACTGTTTTGCTTCTGGTGACAGAAGAAGCAAAGGAGCATTGTATCCCAGCAGAATGAAGTAGGGGAGAGACCAGCACTAGTAGTAGCCATGTAGTAGCCATTCAGGTGAATGTCATCTTTTAATCCCCTCTTTTTATCATTGTAGAAAAGCTAATTCTTTCTTTTCAGTAAGTACTGCTTGATTTGCTGCTGTGTAACCTAACTTCAGAATATCTTCCTAAATGTCTTATCAATAAATCATCAGGATATATTTATCAGTTTCCTGTCAAATGTTTGGCAGAGCCCTGTATAGATGCAGACACGTTGACTTGACATTTTCTTGTAAAAGAGCCCTTGAAGTTTCACCAATACCTTATTTCACACAAGGCAAGTAGTATTCAGTCACAAGCACTGCACCCAGAGTTGCAAACCAGATACTTCTGACATTACTTTATATTCTCAGTCCAGCTGTTTAATCAATAAAAAAGTACCTGTTGCCATGTGTATGAACTTTCCCACTATCTCCTTTAGCAGCTTGTTTGGATATGGACATCCTGAGGCAATGTAAAAATTGCCTCATGTTCACTGACAAACAGTTAATTCTCAAATAAATTGATATGGTATCTTAGAGATGTTTTTACACAATGTCACTGGAGGCAAAGTTCACACATAAAAGCACTCCTAATGTCAGTAAGGTTGTCAATAGTACACACATTGCACATATCACTCACTGTTCAAAGAAGACACATAAACCCACATACGCTGAGGCACTTGACTGTAACCTTCCTTAACTCCAAAGACCTCCTAGATGAAGTACACATGACAAACACCTCAGCAGCCCCAAACATACTCTTTCAAACAACACCCACATCAACACATACAGCCACATCGCATGGAGCCCCTAATTATAAGCTTATAAGGCAAGCCACCACACAATCCAACATTCTGGTCATTGGATGCTCCATTGTGAGACACACACTGATGTCCCTCTCACCTGGCTGAGTAGAAGAAAGTCACAGTTAGTTGCTTATCAGGGCCCAGATCCGCTATATTATGCATGCACTCAAGACATTGGAACACAAGGGTCATTATAACTCAGTCATAACCCATGTGGGTGTAAATGACCTGAGATGGAACTCCCTAGACTATATGAAGAGGGTCATCATGGAACTCTTGGAATATGTGTCTCTGGCTAGTAGGAGCCTAGCATTGAGCAGCATTTTACCTTCTCTAAGGATGATCCAATAATATGAATAGAAGATGACTAACTTTAATAATTGGTTTAGTTTCTGGTGTCATTCTAAAGGGGTGCAATATTTGTCAACATGGAAGGAGATGGTCAATAGACCACACTGTTTTCCCGGGGATAGTCTACACCTCTCCTTTCTAGGCTCTCAAATATTACCTAAAACATTGTCCTCCTCCATAGTGCCTAAATTTAGGCAATGCCATGCTGAAAGTATTTCCACCCAGCAAATCAAAACCAAGAAAATCTAAAGGTGTTACTGTTAAATACTAGGAGTCTGAACAAAAAAACTCCACTGCCTACAAGGTCTCCTCACTCTAGAAAATGCTAACATTTGTAAGCACACCATCAGTACAAGGCTATAATGCCTTCCACAGATTTAAAATAGCTATTACACAGAAAAGGACTAAACATGGACATGTCTCAGTTTACATAAAAAATAAATATACCTCAAGGCTGGTCAAACAGGACAATACATTTGACCTTCTCAAATCACCATAGGCAAAATCCCATACCACTTCCTTGCAAGCTATAGGTTTCCCTCTATGACCCAGAAAACCTATACCATGTAGTTAAACTTATTGGAAACACTCACCATCCAACCCAATACTATATTGGAAATGCTCACCATCCGACCCAATACTATATTTGTAGCGACTTTAATTACCCCACTATTAACTGGGAATCATATTTGACACCAAACTTACAGGCATGCAGATTCCTGGATTTTATAAACAAAAAAATCCCTCGACCAGATTGTCAATACACCAACCAGGGTTGCAAACATACTGGATCTGGACCTTACTAACATGGGAGAGTGCTGCATATCCCCTAGTTTAATGTATTTTCTAGTAAGGTTAGTCCACAAAATGGACTGGAACCCCAGCTAAGCCTGAAATATTCAGGAACTACTGTAAGGCTAAATTCCTACTACTAAGTGATAACCTGGCAAAATGCCAAGCCCCCATAAATGCTGAGAACACTCATGCCTATGTGGAACTGTTCATAGAATCCTTATACAAGTATGTTAATAGCTACATAGATGCAGCCATATCCACCAGGAAGAAGTACAGAATTAACTCATATACAAGCCTCCATGATGGAATCATAACATCAATAGGCTGTATACAAGAAGGAAGAAAATCATGGCAAAAATCAGGAGGTGTAGCATCCATCAGGATAAAAGCATTCTCATCAAATTAAACAAACAACTCAGAGAGGAAAAATAAAGTCTACCAAAGTCAAATCTGAGGTAAATTTGGCCACCCAGGCGAAGGTCAACAACAAGGCATTCTTTAGCTATGCCCGCAGCCTCAAAGGCAATACACATTTGTGTGTAAATCTCATTGTTAATGCAGCCACTTTTACTGAGCCAGAGCATATAGCAAACCTATTAGCACACAAATTCAGCTCCAACTTTATCTCTATCCACCTCAACCTTCCCTCAGGAAATAACATCAAATATAACTCCCCTACTACCATTAGGAATCAAGTCCTTAAGAATACTGCATCAATGAGCCCAGACAATATTCCCAGGCCATCTGAAATTGCTTGTTTAACTGTAGCCTCCAAACAGGCTTCATAACTCAGGAATGGAGAACAACAACAATAATCCCTCTGCAGAAAGGAGGGCTATCTACAGACCCTGTAAACTACAGACCCATAAGTCTCAGTAGTGTCATATTCAAACCATGGAAAGAATTATTATGGAAATGATCAGTAATGACATAGGAACATTTTTACACTGGACCCAACAAAATTTGGTTTCATCAAGGGCAGGCCATACCTACTCAACCTGGTGGACTTCATTGAGAAGGTCACCAAAGCAATGGATGAGAGTAAAACAGTTCACACTGCCTACTTTGACCTGGCCAAGGCATTTGACACAATACCCCAGTTGGTCATTGTTGACAAATTCAAGATGCTAGGTATAAACCTTTATGTCACCTAATGGACAGCCAGATGGCTCACAGACAGGACCCAGGAAGTTAGAATTGGGGAGTCATCCTCTACAGAGAGGCCAGTCACAAATGGAGTCCATCAGGAACTGATCCTGTGACCACTCTTTTTTGGCATGTATTCTCTGAAATCAATGCCACTGTCAATGGCCTCTGGCTGACTAAATTTGCAGATGATTGCAAATTAGACGCACTCATAGAATTCCCCACCAACACTAATGTTCTCCAGGAAAGGCTGACACATACAAATAACTGGTATCAGAGCCATGGACTAAAACAAAAGTAAAACAAAATGCCATGAAATGCAAAATAGTATCCTTCAGGAAGTTGTCCACCCTGGTAACTATCATATTGACAACACACCTTTAAGAGTTGGCCCAGTAATCAGAGACTTGGGGTCACACATAGCATAATCTAGCCTTTAACCATCATGCATCTATAACAGTGAGAAAATTATTCTGTGTTGTGCAACCTATAAACAAAAGTATGGCATCTTGGTCCAAAGAAGTCATTGTTCTACTGGATTTGGAATTTATCAGACCTATCATTGAGTACGGTGCCCCCTTTGATATGTACCTTGTTAAGTCCCCACACTGGGCCAGTAATCAAGGAGCCTGAATCCTCACCACTGACACTGGAGAGGGACACGCACTTGGAATAGAAATGGATACACTCAGTATTTCTTGATGCTGACCCCTCTGCATCAAGCACAATTTCCCTTAGGAGTACACCAGGAATACACTCAGTCCAGGGTCTGAATCTCTCTGTCTCCCTCCAGGTCCCCAATAAGACTCCCCACTGGTACTGCTGTAGGGTTAAATCCTCAGCCAAGTGTCCAAGCCAAAACCTCCAGCACCCTCTCTGTAAGGCCATTGCTTAGCGTCCCTGCTCAAGATAGCTGACACACACACACACACACACACACACACACACACACACACACACACACACACATACATACACACTGTGAGATTTGTTTTCACACACATACACATGCGCACACACACACACACACACACACACACACACACACACACACACACACACACACACACACACACACACCTGGGAAAGGTTGGTGTAAATTAAGTTGCTGTGTCCCCTTCTGCCCAAAGTATAAGTTATCACCACCACCAGAAACTCCAGAATCGGGTTCTTTAAGGCCCTTAACAAAGGGTGTCCAATTATACTGTGTAATATTAATACCATTACAAATGGTAGTAGTTGACCAAGACAGCTAGACCTTTTGGAATGGCCCATACAGTGCCACCAAATAATATAAGCACTCTCAAAGCTTAACGATTTTCTAGAAAGTACCAGCCATAATGAAAAGTTTAAATATATTTAATAATAAATAATGAAAAAAAACAATAAAATATTGCATATATATTTACAGTAAACCACAGAGTTCAAAGCACAGGAAATATTGAAAATAACATTGATGGACAGACTCACACAAATAAAGAAAAACAGTCTCTAAACTAGGCTTCACTATATTCCTCACTTGAATTTAGGAGAATTACTATTCCCTCATAACTTACGTGATAGAGCAAGGCACAATGAAATGTGTGAGCAATCTTTCTACTCAAGTTCCCCGAAACAAATATTCAATACTCAGTGATTACTCCCTGTAAAATATAATATCCAAGATGGCTTACAGAATGACCTCATCTGGTCACCTGACTCTAGGTTCTCACAGTATCCCCCTTTGAAGCTAAGAGAGGAATTTAGCATAGACGGCTGCAATACACATCTAAATGTTTATGGCAGTGCCTGGGGCTTCCCCCTTTTTTTTACTGAGAGGATTCTTCCAGACCCACTGTCTCTGGTCCTATTCAGCACTGTGGGGTGACATTTTAATGGTTTAACAGCTCGTTCCCATTTCCATTATTTTTCTTAAAGTAAGCTAGCTGCTTAACCTCTGTTGTCCCAGTATCCTCTATTAAAACATATACATTTTATTCAGTTACAATAATACATGTGCATTTCATTAAATTCCAGCAGGGTCCACTGTTGATGCATTTTAACACAGGCAAACCTCACAGAATGAGCCTCTGTACCAATTAGTTTGATATACAAATGGCATATAATTATTTACAAAATTCCAGCTAGCTGTTCTGGCACAAGTCATACATCCACTGCCCTACTTCTCCTGGCATGGCTGGCAGTACCTTCTATCATCACATACCTAACCAGGCACCTCCAACATTTGAAACAAACACTGAGGTTCCTCACTAATGGAATGCAGGGCATAAGGAACATGTCCTACGCAGACAACTTCAAGGACCTATCCCTGTATTATGTCTCCTACAGGCTGTTGAGAGGAGATCTATGCCTGGCATACAAGGCATTGTCAGACCCAACCCTGATGAACCTCCTGAATATCTTCAAAATAAACAGTACCAGAATCAACAATTCAAAAGACTTAAACCTTGCCTGTGATATAAATAGGACCTGCATGTGAGACAGGTATGAATCCTAGAAACTAGCCCTTCTTTGGAACAGGCTCCCTATCCATGTGAAGCAGAGTTCCTCCCTAACCCAACTTGGACAATTGGATGGGTAACAGGAAATTCATGCATGGTTTGGCACCTATGTCTCCAATAAACACAGGGAAACTGTAAATGGTTCTTATCCCAGGCCCCTACATGTATAAGTTTCATCTCCCAAGTCCCTGCTTACACTTATCATGGGTACAAGAACTTGTCAGAGATTTGGGATGCATGGCTAGGCTTAAAAAGGCCCTTGTGGTCGTTAGCCTAGTAAAAACCTATGAACCTATAAACTTAAATGCAAAGAATAAAATATATACAAGTAGCAAAGAGACATACTTGTATTCTATTTATCTAATTACAACAGGCTTTCAATATGCACATTATCAGAAGTTTGTCTCAGTGTATTTCTGATTCAGTCTCTGCAACTAAAGTCTAATTATTGTAAGCTTTCACTCCTCGTGACAGCTCCAGGTGTCTAAAATATTGACTTTTCTCATTTACATTGATAAGTACAAAAACTTATTTAGTATATCTAGAGAGTTATTAAATGATAAACTAGATTGGCCTAAATATTTTACCCATCAAGTATCACAGATAATATAATGCTCCATCTCATATAAATGTTGGATAAAGAAAATGCTTTTGGCAACTGAGGTTCTGAGAGTTGCTTATAAAGATTAATATTCACTGTATTGATAAATGGTACCAATATAAAAATAAATTTGTGCTTAAGTTGTGAGACTATGACTTCATTCTTGTGAAAATGCTGAGGATATACCATGGGTGGAACTTGTTGTACTCATAAATATTAATAATAATAGATACAGTGAGTAAGGCATATTGCCTGTTACATTGTTTGGTATGTGGCAATATAGCTTACTTTTCCTATGATAACATATGGTATTGTTCATATGCATTTAATAACTATACTGTAAATTACATATAAACTAATGTGTATTAAATTAATATTTTTTAAAATGTATTTCTGTTTAAAATATTATTATATTGATATAATTTCTGTTAAAGTTATAGGTAAACTAAAGAGATCATGAAGCAAAGGACAAGGTACAGAGGCAGTTAGAGCATACAAACCTAAAGTCATTTAAAAAAATCCCAACAAGTAATGACACTCTGGACAGATACACAAATAAGAGTACTGATAAACTAGCTACTCCATATCTGTGCCACACATAGAGAAAGGTAGTCTCAGGTTATAGTAGGCCCATCTCCAGCCATGGCATCTCACCTGTGTGCCTTGTTCAATCTCAGCCTCACCTCAGGCTTTGTCCCAGCCAAATGGCGCATTGCTGCAGTCATCCCTCTCCACAAAGGAGGAGCGACTACAGACCCTGGGAACTATCTTCCCATTAGCCTGACGAGTCTGATATGCAAAGCTATGGAACACATCATCATGGACCTAATAAACAAGGATATAGGGAATCTCCTTTGGGAAAAACCTGGTTCCCATGATTTACCACATCAATGGTAGTCCACTGAACATAGAAGACATTATAAGAGATCTGGAAACACAGGCTGACAGCAACCTCTCTTTTGACCACCACATTGCCACTGTGGTCAGAAAGTCCTTCAATGTGGCACATCTCATTACTAAGGGTTTTGCATCCAGGAAGAAAAAGGTCATTGTCTCCCTCTACTCTTCCCTTATTAGGCCAGTCACTGAGTACAATACCCCATTTGGCATATACCTCACGAAACACCTGCAACAACTGGAGAGGCCGCAAAGGTACCTCACAAAGAGGATCCTAGGCCTTAAACATTTCTCCTATATGGACAGATTAAAAAAAACTCCAGCTATTCTCTGTCTCATATTGCCTACTTAGATGAGATCTCTGCTTGACTAAAAAAGCCATGTCTGACCCAGCTCTGTTAGAAATGCTACATCTAAAGAAATCCCAATCCCTCCACACCACATGCTCCAGAGCTCTCAACCTCATTGCCATAATCAGCAGAACATGCAGGAAGGACAGGTTCATAACCCAGAGACTGCCCATGCTATGGAATATACTTCCCATACATGTCAAGTAGAGCACCTCACTGGCCCTCTTCAAGAGAAATCTTGATGAGTGGATGGGAAATAGAAAATTCACCCCAGGGACCACTCCAGTGGCTTTACTCAACAGAGACACTGGGAACTAAGGTCGGGTGGCATGATGCCAGGGTAACCCTATGAGCTAGGCTTGTAAAGGCCCCAGGGCCATTAGCCTAGTACACACCTATGAACCTATGAACCTATAAAAAAACTTCTCAAAAGTTGACTACAACCTCCTAAGGGAAGTTATAAGCAGCTTCACACCACCATCCCCTCAAAGGTTGCAGATAACTATGCTGAGCAGTATGCCAGTGCAGTATACAAGCACCTGTACAACTGCATGGGCTCAGCCATACCCAAGAGAACTAAAACCTGCTCCTCAAGGAAACACAAACCTGTCTGGTGGGCATCCTCTATCAACCGGCTTTACAACAAAACGAAGAAACTGTTGTCCAAGGGTAGAAAGGAACAAATTCCAAATCGGAAAAGCTCCCTCCTCCACCTCAACAAGCAAATTAGATCACTAGTGAAAACCTCCAAAGCCAATTATGAGTTGAAACTAGCCTCTGAAACAAAGGGAAACCACTAATCCTTCTTCAGTCATGTTAGGAACCTCCATGGCAAAGCCTGAGTTTGTTCTGAATTAGAACATAATGGTACCACTTACACTGATCCTGCTAACTTAGCCAACCTGCTAGCTGATAGGTTCAGTGCACACTTCACTCCCTTATCGCCCCCCCCCAAAGGCCCAGTCGACATCCCTAATACTTGTCCCACACCTCACATCTCCATAGATCAAGTGTTAAAGGTTCTATCTAAGGCAAAGAACACAGATTCCATGAGACCTGATGGTATCCCAGGCTATATTCTGCACCATCTTCAGCAAGAACTAGTATCTCCATTGAGCACCCTATTCAACCACAGACTAATTACAGGCTTCATTCCAGTAGAGTGGAGAACTGCCATTGTCATCCCTTGCACAAAGGTGGTGCCACTACTGACCCAGGAAACTATTGCCCCATTAGCTTGACAAGTCTGATCTGTAAAGCCATGGAGCGTATTATGGATCTCATAAACAAGGACATAGGCAATTTCCAAGCACTTGACCCCACCCAATTCAGATTTGTCAGCGGCAGATCTTGCCTATTGAGCCTAGATGACTGCTTTGAGACTGTCACCAAGGCCTTGGATGAGGAAAGTCAGTACATACAGCTTACCTTGACCTGGTCAAGGCCTTTGACACAATCCCCCACTCGGGCATCATCAAAAAGCTAACACAACTTGGTGTTAATCCCTGTCTCATCAGATGAGTGACCAACTGGCTCACAGATAGGACCCACAAGGTCAAAATGGGTGCCACCACCTCTGATAGCAGACCTGTCACTAGTGGTGTTCCCCAGAGATCTGTCCTGGGATCCCTACTGTTTGGCATCTACTTCTCAGAGGTCCAGGCAAAGACAAAGGGCCTGTGGCTTACCAAGTTTGTGGATGAATGTAGGTTGGGTGTTGTCACTGACTCCACAAATGATGTTAACATACTGCAGGAGGGTCTCATAGCTACAAATAACTGGTGCCAAACTCATGGCCTTAAGTTAAACCCCCAAAAAATTATTTTCATGCCATTCGTCAAAAACATGGCTCCTACTGATTACCACATCAATGGTAACCCCCTAAGCACACAACCTGTGGTGATGGACCTGGGTACTCAGGTTGACAACAATCTCACATTCGACCATCATGTGGTGGCAGTGGTCAGAAAATCCTTTTTCTTGGTTCATCTCATAAGCAAAGGGATTGCATCCAGAAAAAAAGGAGGTTATTACCTCTCTGTACTACTCCTTCATTAGACCTATAATTCAGTATAACGCCCCATTTGGTATGTACCTCTCCAAACATCTGCACCAACTGGAAAGGCCACAGAAATACCTCACAAAGGAATCCATGACCTCCAACACCTGTCTTATGTGGACAGTCTCAAATCACTATCACTCTACTCACTATCATACAAACTGCTCAGAGGTGATCTGTGTCTCATCTACAAGGCAATATCGGACCCTGCCCTACTAGAGATGCTCCATATCTGTAAGTCTAACTCCTCGCACTTCACCCACTTGGTAGGCCTAAATCTAATATGCGACATTAACAAAACCTGCTGGAGAGACAGGTTTGTCTCCCAGAGACTGCCTCATGTCTGGAATAGACTTTCAATACATGTCAAACAGAGTGCCTCACTGGCCCTCTTCAAGCGCAACCTTGATGAGTGGATGGGAAACCACAAATTTGTCCCAGGGGTTCCACATTTGCCCCTCATTGACAGAGGTGGCAGGTGCTGACTGAGGTTTCTTTATTGGGGTAAACTCTTGGCTGGGTTTGTAAGAGCCCTTGGGCCATTAGCCTAGTAACCTCTTATGATCCTATGATCGTGGTGGATACAGACAGGATCACAGAAAAATATGTACTGTCCAGTGAAATAGGCAAATGGCATTAATTGCAAAATGGAATGCAAGATTCATCTAGTATCTCCATATTTTAAAAGAAGTCTCATTTTAAATCGTCAAATTTGCAAAAACATGACCAAGTACTAGAGAATTAAACAGCCAAAGATCAGCTCTCCTTCCTCATGATAATTGTGGGTTTCCATTGGCAGAATAAAGATAATGAAGATAAAGGACTAATCCTGGATAAACAGGTTAGTTTTAGTGTTGTATCTGGCAGAGGTTTGGAGGGACACACACCGGAGCATTAAATAATTATCTCAGAATAATGGATACCTATCTGTCTATCTATCTATCTATCTATCTATCTATCTATCTATCTATCTATCTATCTATCTATCTATCTATCTGTCTGTCTATCTATCTATCTCTCTGTCTTTCTGTCTATTCATCGGGATTTGTTAGCTGAATTTCAATGTGCACCTTTTCATTGCAGCTACCATTCTCTGTGTTGTATCCTGTTCTCCTTGATCTACTTGCATTAATAACAGTGGCTATCATGATATAGAGGGCATAGTCATGTGTGCTTCCCTTTTAGAATGTGCCTATCTCTCTTGTACTTTACCCAGTCTTGTTGCCGCAATGTAACCAGTGTGGATCAGCAGTCATAGCACCTTTTTTCAATAACTACTTCTCAAACAGCTATCATTATTCCATTCTGTAATCTATATTCCTCCTTATTTTTGTATCTTTGAACCATATAGATGCCTGTTTATTCTTCTTTACCTCCATATACATCATTTTCACAAAACTGCATGCATGGCCTGCAAAAGGCTATACTAATGTGCCGAGGAGAACACATCTGTATAAAGTTCCTATCTGAGAATGCATCTTATGTCTCAGAATAATGCAAATATAATGTATTTATTTAATGTGCAGCTCAGTTGCACTCTGTCTGTTCTGTATGCTAAGCTTACACACATGTAGGTTTTGTCTGAATCCCATCCTATGATTTAATACAAATTAAGTAACAAAATAATTAATGTAATGAACTAGCAAACACAGCACAAAATAAGAAATACTTGATTTGTTTTTCTGATTACACACAAATGCTTATTCTGCAGACATGAAATGATAGGTGACAGTTGCCCAGTAACTAAGCTGTTTTTTTCTTCTCATTTTACTTGCTTCTTGTTTATTGTTCATTAAAAGCATTTAGACTTCAATATTATATTACTTTAAGCCCACAGTACAAGAAGTGTATTATAGGTGCTCTGCATTACTGTGTTACTAGCTGAGATAAGTATGCAATAGCACATGAAGGGTGTACCTTTTCAAGTTATGAACATATCCCCAGTGATGTTGTGATGCACAAGTTTCAATTTATAGTGTCGTACAAACCTGTAGTTGCGTAGTTAGTATCTGTACAATTTTTATCCTTAAGTGCCTTAGTCCACTTATAAAATGAGCAGCTGGTTTCTTTTTGTATATTTTAAAGATGATTGTGTTTTATTTAATGTAAAATAAGCCTTCTGACAAAAGACAGATGTCATTCTCAGGAGGTAAAATATGTAGAAGGCCACCAAAAATAACTGTGGAAAATGTACACATAACAACACACACACACACACACACACACACACACACACACACACACACATACACACACACACACACACACACACACACACACGCACACAATTGCATTGATGTCATACTTTGTATTAGTGTCTCATCATGTCCTTGCCTCCAAAGATTGTTGTGTTACAGAAATGCAAATAAAATACTAATATCAAGTGTTAACATTGTTGCACACGTATTACAAGACATATATGATCACCCTATGATAAACATTGTTTTACTTAGAATAGCTGTTTCCAAGTTCTGGAAAGCATAAATGCGAAGAAATATCAAAGTTGTAGTATGTTTTGCCATGATGTACTGGATGACATGATATCTGACTCACCAGTGAATGGCTTGTTCATTTCTGCTGCTGTTGTTATGCAGTTGCTACTTAGCTGAGGGGAAAACAGTATATTAATTAATTCATTCATTTATGTATGTATGTATGTATGTATGCATGTATGTATGTATTTTGTATGCACCTTTGATTACTAGGAAGGTCTAACTGGACAAAATTTCTTTGCATTGAAGGCTCCAGGAGAAAAGCTCCACATCACGTACATTTGTACAATCAATTAGCATGACAATAACAAATACACTACATAACATTAAGGGATATATAATTTAACAGTTAATCGGCATAACTGCATTTTGAGGTATTCATAACATATCAAGATCACTGTTACCCTACTGATGAACAAACATTGAACTCTCATGATTCAGGTGACTGAGGTTCATCCTGCTGACGAAAGGAGCTCCTCTATAGGTAATACCTGTCAGTGAGTTGTGGTGGCAGTGATGTCCTTTTTGGGGGAATTTCCCCCTTCTTTGAGTTGGTATGACTGTAGAGTTTGTGATATATATATATATGTATATATTTATATGTGTGTATTTTAAAGCATATAGATGGATACTTACAAGTGTAATGAATAAATTCTTCCAGAACAGAACATATAACCAATTTATGTGGGGGGGGGGGGCGACCCCCCCTTACTTTATATACTAACTCCACGATCGCACAGCAGTGGGTAATAGGCCATATATACCTTTCAAAGAAATGAGTTTCAGTGAAATGGGTTTTCAGTGAATTGAGCTTTCAGTGAATTGGGTTTTCAGTGAAGTGAGCTTTCAGTGAATATGTGTCTGTGAATTAAGCTTCGATGAAATGAGTTTTCAATGAAATGATATAGACCCATATATATATATATATATATATATATATATATATATATATATTAATAAACAGCTTCTTCTTCTTCCAGCTTTTCCCAGTTAGGGGTCACCACAGTGGATCATCTGTCTGCTCATGATTGGCAATAGAGTTTTACGGTGTCGGGTTGCCAGCCCGGCGCCCAACCTTCCACAGAAGGCACACACACATGCACACACTCACACCTAAGGCCAATTTAGAGTGTCCAATCCACCTACTGCATGTCTTTGGGATGTGGGAGGAAACCGGAGCACCCGGAGGAAACCCACGCGACCACAGGGAGGATATGCAGACTCTGCACAGAAGGCACCCCAGCCGAGAATCGAACCGGAGAACCTCTTGCTGTGAGGCAGAAAAACTAACAGCTGCCCACATATTAATAAACAGCAACAGCCACTAAAACCAAGAAACTGAAAAGAAATACAGAAAAACACTCTTGATAAATCGGTGCACACTCATAACAAAAGCAAATAAGATCACCAAAACGAAGATAGATTTAGCACTTTAATTCCAACTTTTATTAACCAGGAACTTCATCAGAAACTATCTCTGTATTAAAAAAGCAACTGCTTAAATAGCATTTTAAAAAACTTCCAAATAATGAAGGGAAAATCAGCTGATACAAACATAGTCACGACTGAAAGAAATAACTGATAATGATATAGAGTAATATGACTTTTTATATGTAGAGTGCAATACGTAACATTTGTTTTTAAGTTGTCATTTGGGGTTTTCATTATGCAGATGTTATTTCTTTCAGTCATCAAAAAGGTTATTTAAATGAAAACTGTAAACAGGTGATAAAATGTGTCCCTATCAGTAGCTCGAGTTTTCAGAAATTCGAAATTCATATTGTCAAGATGATATGATCGAGTTTTTAAAGCTTTTGAACGGAGATGATGGTATGGTGCGGATCAGGGAATTTACCCTTTTTCCCACTGTAGTGCAATCTCAGAGATGCTATTTTTGTTGTTTTTTTGAAGTTCGAGTTTTCAAAGAAATTCAGTTGTATCATCTTGACAATACAAATTTTGAGTTTCTGAAAACTCTCGATTCTGACATAGACCCAATAAAATATGTGGATTTTATGTTTTTCATCCTTTTCACTCAAATATCATAACTGTACTGTACAAAACTCACTGCTACTGAAGGTGGAATTTGATTTTTGCTGAATAGTACTGTCCTATGATAGACATTAGGAAGAGAGTTTTTTCATTGTTTTAAGCATGAGAAGATACACTACACAATGGCTGCAGTGCACTAAAGGAAGAAACACTTATTTACTGACAACAAGGTGCATACCTGGCTACTAATATGGTGGTGATCATATAATCATGTTCTTGTCACAGTAGATGTCCTTACATTCACCGCTGCAGCATTCATTACTTACGGGATTCCCTGCCATGAAACCTGTTGTCAGGCCAGTCTACCAAAGTCTACCATTGCTTTAATGTACGCTAAACATCACCTACACATTCCTCATGTAGTGTAGGGCATAAATGTGACATTCAGGCATACCATCCTCAGAACTTCTTTGCCACCAGTCTGAATGCCGTTATTAACTGTCATTCATGTTTGTCTCTATCTGTTTTTTCCCATTTATTTCTATTTATTGGCATTCCGACGATTTCTCCTGTTTGCTGAAGTCCTCACCATTGCAGATAAGTACCCCTTGGGGTTTTTGTTCTTTTTTTCATTTTTTTTGTGCTGTTTGGGAGTTAATGTCATCCAGGAACGGTAAATGCCAGTGTGGGTGACAGATTTCCTATGAAGACTGCCATGATAAGTGCCTTTTTTGCCTAGGAGCTTCTCATGACTATACATCTTGTTCTATTTGTCAGGCATTTGTCCCAAAAACCTTTCATAGAAGGCTTTCTTCCCTTTCTTCCCTTCCATTGTATCTTGAGAACCAATGTCTTAAGCTGCTTGCTAAAGATACTATGAATGGAACTTCCTGCCATGAGGGTCAGCCATCAGGGAAGAAGAAAGTGAAAAAGGTAAGACTGAAATTTTCTGCTGTCCAACCTCTGCTAGGGGTTTCTCCTGAGGTCATTACAAACTTGGAGACTCACCTGGTTGTGTTGTCAGATTCCTCTGCCATGTCCAGGTTGGAGGCCGGTGAAGATCTGGTGGGCAACATGTCCAATGAGGCTTGGCAGGTTTCCATTTTTGGGTGTTCATGGGGAACCCCCCTGTTGATTGTTTCCAAGGGGTCTAGGGGGTTCTGCAGTTTCTTCTTAGGGAAGAAGTTCCTACTATGGTTGTGGAATGCCATCCTGAGTCAAGGCCCTCTCAGTTTTCTAGGATGGATGTCCCCTTAAAAAAGAAACAGAAAAATAGACATGTTTCTTCAGCTCCTAGGAATCCACAATGTGAGTGGCAGGCCTTTACTCAGGGGTTATTTAATACTTTACTGCCGTTAAGGCCTCCTCAAGGTCTTCTTCTTCACCTAAAGGCCCAAAGAATTAAATCCTTCTGAGGAAGAGTTGTATTCTGAGGAAGAATCCCTTACTTATTCTACCCAGATTCCTTCTCCTGTCGACTACAGGTCTGAGGAGGAAGACTCCAAGAGTCCAGATACTCCTTCTGAGGAAATTTCCTTTGGGGACACAGTCTCTAGGATGATGGAATTTTTTAAGTGGGATTGTGCCCAGGTTTCAGATATCCATAAGAGGTACTATGAGTTACTGAAGATGGAATCTCCTAAACCTATGGTTATTCCTCCTTTAGCTGCTTTACTAGATGTTTTTTCTAATGTCTCTAAAGTGCCTGTTTCTCTGCCCCCCTGCTCCCAAGAAGTCTGATAGGATTTATAGGGTGCCTGAGGACTGTTCCTTTTTGTTCAAATTTCCTGCTGCTGACACCCCTGTGGTGTCTGTATCCTCTGATAAGCTGTCTCATTTGCTTCCTTTGTCCAAGTTACTGCCATCTGACAAGGACAGAAGAACCATGGACAGGCTGGGTAAGAAGGTTTATACTTCTGCAACTCTAGTTTTTAGGTCTATTAATTATCAGATCTATATATCTAGGTATGTGTTGGCTCTTCTTTCTCAGGCTTGTCAGCTTTTTTCTAATCCTCCATACTCTGAGAGTAAATCTCTGCTCTTTTTTTGTTAGGGACTTCCTTTCAAGTAGTTCATCATTCTATCAGATGTAGTTTTGATGCAGCAGATGCCTCCTCTTGGTCTGCTGCTTTTGGTTTAGTACTGAGGAGGTATGCTTGGCTTAGACTTCAACCTTTACCTGATGATATTAACGCTAAGTTGCTGGATGCTCTATTGGATACTACTTTTGTTTGGGGAAGCAGCTGCTGATTTAAGTCTCTTCAGGACAAGCGCAAGGTCTTACGGGACCTTAAACATGTCTTTGTTTCTCCTGTGCCTAAATTTCAGAGAAACTACCCTTCTAAGTCAGTCTTTGTCCGCAGGCAATCTCGCCCTCCTGTTAAAGGTATAAAGGGTGGTAAACAGGCTCCTCCTGCTGAGGCCACTCAGACTGTAGGGATTCTAAAGCTTTCCTTTCCTGACAAACCAGGTACTGTCTGACTATCCACCTGCTCCCAGCCACATTCCTCTTTATCTTCACCTTTCTCTTTCTCTTCCTATTTGACTTTGAATCACCCAGGATTCTTGGGTTCTGTCAATCATTTGTCAGAGGTACTTTATGCTGTGGAATTCCTGTCCTCCTTTTATGGGCATTCCTCAGGAACAACTTCCTTTTTTCCCAGAGGTTCTTCAAGATCTCTTGTCTCAGGGTACTATTCAAGAGGTACCTGTGTCCCAAAGGGGAAGGAGTTTTATTCAAAAATGTTTCTAGTGCCCAGAAAAGAAGGTACTTCAAGACTGATTCTAAACCTCTCTCATCTGAACACTTTTCTGAAGGTGCCTTCCTTTCAGATGTTGTCCCCTCAAACACCTTTTTCCTGTCTTACTAGCTCATGCCTTTCTGTGGTCTCTGGATCTCAAGGATGTTTATCTCCATATTCTGATCCATCCTCTTTTCATGAGGTTTTTACATTTCTCTGTTGCTTCCTGATATTTTCAGTTCTGTGCTTTGCCCTTTGGCTTTTCTACTTCCCCAAGGGTGATCACAAAGTACCTCGCTTCTGTGATTGCTTTTGCAAGCTTCAAGGGATCCAAATATTTCCTTACTTGGATGACCTGCTGATTCAGGCATCCTCGCCAGAAGTCCTTTTGCAAAATCTTTGTTTTGCCATTTCTCTTCTTCAAAGTCTAGGGTTCACGATAAACTTCACAGGATCATGTCTTTCTGGGTTGCAAGATTCAGGCGGTGCCAATGCTGGCAACCCTGCCTCCTCCAAGGGCCTTAACTCTCATTTTGTACTTTCAAACTCTTCTTCAACTGGCCTCCATTACATCCAGGAGTTTCTCAGAGCTCTGGGGTTCATGGTTTCCACCATTCCAATGCTTCCCCTGGCCAGACTTCGCATGAGGAAGTTCCAGTGGTTTCTGAAGTCAGTGTGGCTTCAACATTCATATCCTCTAGACTTTACATTTCCTCTTGTCTCTTATCTCAAGAAGGACCTTCTGTGGTGGATTCAGTAGTTGTCTCTGAATCCATGACTCCCTTTTCATCCTTCTCTTTCCTCTCAGGATCTGTTCACAGATGTTTCAGATGTGGGATGGGGAGCAACGTTTGGCTCCCTGAAGGTTCAGGGAGTGTGGTCGCTTCATCAGCAGAAGGAGCACATCAGTATCAAAGAGATGAGAGCTCTTATGCAGACTCTTCAGGCCTTACACCATCTTTTCTTTCCAGGGCCTCATAAGGTATTCACGGACAATGCCACAGTTTTGTGGTTTATAAACAAACGGTGGGAACAAGATCTTACCTTCTTTGCAGGCTGGAACTTCTGGTATGGGCTCTGGCTGTCAAGTATCAAGTGACTCTTCAGGCAGTTTATATTTCTTCAGATCAGAAGATTGTGGCAGACACTCTAGGCAGGTCCTTTATTCAATCTCATGAATGGATGCTTCACAGGGATGTGTTTCTGGACATTGTTCACCAGTGGGGTATTCCTCAAGTAGATCTCTTTGCCTCTTTTCTGACCAGACAACTTGCCTCTTTTCTGACCAGACAACTTCCTCTGTTTTGTACCAGAGTCCCAGGTCCTCTGGTATGGAATGTGGACACCCTCTTATTTTCTTGGAAGGGGATGTTTCTTTATGCATTCCCTCCCCTTCCTCTCATTCTGAGAGTCCTGTTCAAGATTCAACAGGATGCTCCCAAAATCTTGTTGGTGACTCCCTTTTGGCTCTGACAGCACTGGTCCCCTCTACTTCTGCATCTAGCCAAGGGCAATCATCACAAGTTACCTCACAGGGTGGATCTACTCATACAAGACACGGGATCTCTCATCCATCCCCACCTATCCATGCTTCAACTGACACTGCAGTGATAGGGTTTTGATCCCTCATAGACACCTTTTTTTCTGAGGACGTGCTGCATGCCCTGCAAGAGGCCAGGAAATCTACTGCTAGGAAATCCTACTTATCTAAATGGAAGAGGTTTTCTATCTGGTGGCTTTCTCGTGACCTGGACCAACCTACTGTTGTTGTTCCTTTGGTTCTCTCTTATTTGTGTGAGATGCTCAGTGCTGGTTTGGCCTATTCTTCTATTAAGGCCCACTTATCAGCTCTTTCTGCTTGTCTCCCTTTAACTCCCCCATTAGCTTCTAGATTTGACGTTAAGCAATTTCCTAAAGGCATCCTTAATATTAGACCTCCCAGGAAGCCTGTTCCTCCTCCCTGGGATCTTAATTTAATTCTGGAGATATTGACTCAAGCTTATTTTGAGCCTGTTGTTAAAGCTCCCTTGCAATATTGTTCTTGGAAGGCAGTTCTTTTGTTACCTCTTAATTTTATCAGACCAGTGTCTGAGTTGCAAGCCCTTATGGCTTGTCCACCTTTTATGATATTTCATGAGGACAGGTTGTCCTTGTGTACTAATCCTTCTTTTATACCTAAGGTGGTTAATAAGATGTCACTTAATCAGTCTATTAATTTGCCTACTTTTTTCCTTTCTCCAAAATCTGACAGTGAGAGAGTGCTGTATACCTTAGACGTGCATGGACAACTTAGATTTTATTTAGATAAAACTAAAGCTATCATAAAATCTGATCAGTTGTTTGTTTCCTTTCATCCTAGGTCTTTAGGATTGGCTGTTTCCAAGCTACCTATTCCTACTTGGATTTCGAAGGCTATTTCTTTTTGTTACACTTTTCATGGCGAGAGCCTTCCTTCTTCTGTAAAGGCTCATTCTACTAGAGCTGTGGCTTCTTCTGGTGCCTTTTCCAAGGGTTCAGATACTAATTCTATTCTTGATGCAGCTACCTGGACTTCGGTGCATACTTTTGCCAAGCATTACAAGTCGGATGGCATCTCCAGAGCTAGAGCTGCTTTTGCTAATGCCATTCTTCGTGGCTTCTTAGAAGGCTCAACTGCTGCTTCCTCCTCCTAGGTTTCCTCTTGAGCTCTGGCACTCTCCGATAAGTAATGAATACTGCAGTGGTGAATGTAAGGACATAGAACAGTTGTGTAAAATCTTACTATACCGGTAGATGTCCTTGCCCTCACTGCTGCAGTATTCACTCCCTCCCTCCATCCCCCTAGTCTTTTTTTCCTTCCTGGATGCGCAGGTTCTCTTTGGTTTTCCTTTGAATGCTGTTTCTACTGGGGCAATCAGTTCTGAGAATGGTACGCCTGAATGTCACCTTTATGCCACACACTACATGAGGAGTGTGTAGGTGACATTCAGTGTACCTTAAAGCAATGGTAGCCTTTGGTAGACTGGCCAGACGACAGGCTTCATGGCAGGAAATTGCATAAGTAATGAGTACTGCAGCGGTGAAGGCCAGGACATCTGCCATCATTGTAAGATTTTACACATCTGTACTTTCCTTCATCATTTCCTTCCACAATCCAGGTATGCTGTTTCATCAGTTTGCCAAATATAGTGTTACTGTCCAGAAAATAATATGCTTTGACCAATGTGAAGTAAGTAAACTACAGGCAGAAATGGGTGAGTGAGCTGAGAAAATCTGTTGCTTAGATTTTGGGTTCTAGGTTCTGTAAAAGATATAAGTTGATGTAGAAATGGAGCCTTATGTAATGGGTTTAAAAAAATGAGAACATTGTAATTTACTGTTAATAGCATTCATTTCTGTTTCATTTTATTGTGTGTGTGTGTGTGTGTGTGTGTGTGTGTGTGTGTGTGTGTGTGTGTGTGTGTGTGTGTGTGTGTGTGTGTGTGGTTGAGACCGTCTCAGTTTGTGAAAGAGATAACATGGCAGTCATTTACTTTTAAAGATATCAATTGCACTTTAATTTGTGTGTTCCTGTAGCTGGAACAGTTTCTGCAGTTGTTACTAGCAGTGCAGATTGTATACGCCTTTGATAGAAAATGACATATTTACCTTTTCAGAGCCCATTTTAGTAGTTAGGCTTTATGTCAGAGCACTGAGTGTCCCTGTGTGGATGTTACATTTCCATTTGTGAAGCAAGAAAATTATTTAATTTTGCTTCACTAAAGTGTAATGGAGAAGGCCTTAACCTTTTTTATCACCTTCTGTTTCACTAACAGGATTCTCTGTCTGCAACTGATGACTTTCAGCTTTGAGCCCAGCATGCTGGATTTATAACTATGCTCACTGATTAATGCATTTTGAGAGGTTAAGAAAGTTTTCATGTCAAGATAGAAAAGCACAGATGAGTTTTCAGATTTCAGGAAATAATTCCATGGTTAAATGAAGTCATTTTTTTTCTTTTATATCTCTGAAACACAGTGTTTTCCTGTGTTCACTTTTGTATTATTGTTTCATAAGAAATTATATGGTCAGCAAATAATTTATATATTGCATATTTGTGATAAAATATTTTCCTAGACAGGTTAGTTTCTTGTTAAACTATGGAAAATTATTTTGCTCTTGACATGTTTTTCTCATGGAGAGATAGACATACATTCCTAATGTACCAAGTAATTAATCTGGCTTTGTATTTTGTTGAAATTCATACCACAGTTTAATAATACTTGTAATTTTAATTGAATATATGGCAAAAATGAAATAGCCCAAAATAGAACTATAGCTGTATGAAGAAAGGGAATTAAATGTTAAGGTTTTGGCTTTCTTTGGTGAACAAGCAGTGCAGTTTAATGGTGTTTTTATTAAGATATCTTCAATCTTTACAATGAAGATGCAAGAGAATCACTTTCTTGCTTCTTATATATGCCATAAGGAAAAAGTGAAACAGATTTGATATCTGCAATGTGCTTTTTATAAAGCACTCTTCTGTGCTCCGTGTCACACTCTCATGTCATTTTATATCAGTTACTTGAAGAGTCTTCATGTCAGATTCAATATGTGTCAATGTCATGCTTGGTTTGGGAAGGACAGCGGGCTGGTTGCTAAGAATATAGCAGCTAGCCTGCAAGCAAAGATTTACCGTAACCCTTAAAGAGTGACAGATTTAGAACACATGGGATAACACTGGACTGATGCATCCTTCAATGCTACTATAAATACTAGTCTTTTAACCCTGACTGGTGCTAGGCTTGTGCTTTGCTCGTTAATGATACAGCTGTCAGATCTAAACATTTTATTTATTCTTTTTCATTTATGTGGTAACCAGGTTAATGCCCTTTTCCAAAGAACTGTTCTCAGCTACAACCAGGGCTACAGGCAAAAAATTCAAAATACAGTTATAAATGAAGACTGTAACCACATTGTTTTATATATGTGTGCATCTGTGTGTGTGTGTGTGTGTGTGTGTGTGTGTGTGTGTGTGTGTACAATACACATACGTGTATGGGTGTGTGTGTGTGTGTGTGTGTGTGTGTGTGTGTGTAGTTTCTATTAGCAACAATGTCAGATTGTGATTGTGTTAGATGTGAAAGCAATAAACCACAGTTTTCTCTTAAAAATAAAACTAGATTGGAGTCAATTTTAAATTGGGGCAATGGCACAAGGGATCATGGATTGGACAAGATACAAAATGGGAGGCAGTTTAAGAGAGATAGATCTACTTCAAGGGCTCAAGTCCCAAATGTTCAAAGACTACTGTTTCAAAGCCAGAGACTCAAGCGTCTTGTAGATTATTTAGGCTGCTGTTTATGCTTTAACTCAAATATGAGTTTAAGCAATTATCTGTAGCAGCTTACCCAAACACATTATTCAAACTCAGGTAAGGTAAGTGCAGCAGCCATGATGAGGGAGTGTGGGGGGGTTGAAAGTGTGGCTTAGGGTACTGGTTGGGAAGGGAGTATTAGGCTTAGGGAGCTAGAGGGAGATTTTAGGTCTAGGGAGTAGGAATGGGGGTTTAGAGCTAGAGAGCAATAAGGGGAGTCTTAGGATTAGAAAGTGAGACACGACTGTTATCATTAGGGAAGAGGAGGGGAGATTTTACATTTAGGGAGTAGGATGGGAATTCTAGGGTCTGGGAGTATAAAGGGATTTTTAGGGGTAGAGAGTGGAAAGTGAGTTTTAGGGGTAGGGAAAGGAAATGGAGTTTTAGGGCTTGGGTATGGAAAGAGAGTTTTAGGGGTAGGGAACTAGAAAAAGAGTTTTAGAGGTAGGAAGTGGAAGGAGAGTTTTAGGAGTAGGGAGTAGAGAGGAGGTTTTAGGGGTAGGGTGTGGAAAGGGAGTTTTAGGAGTATGGTGTGAAAATGGAGTTTTAGGCTTCTCTTAAGATAAGGTCTTAGGCGGATAATTAAGTTAGTAGGAGTTTGAGCACTTGCCTTTTTGAGCAAATGGCAACAAGCAAGTGTGTTGAATGGGAATAGCAAGTGAGCACTTATAGCAGATCCAAGAGAGGCAAAGTTGTTAAATAATTTGCAAAAATTCACTTCTCACAGTTATCGGATTACAAAATTCACTTAGTGTTTTAATGTGACCCTGTTCGCAAGACATGTAAGTGAGGTACTTAGCTTGTTTTAACAGAGCTATTGCAAGTCATATACTGGTTTAAATGGAATGAAGTCCTGACCTAATGATATTAAAAAAAGTGAAATTTCTCATATCAGAACCCAAGTAGTTCCAAGCTATATGGCCTAAGCTTGACAAGTGTGCTTTCAGTATAGGAAACAATATCAAGGGGTTGTTTAATTAGCGCTAACAAAGTTGTTGAAACCTGAAAGAATAGTGAAGGCAAGATATAGTGAGTATAATAGTAAGCAAATGGAAGAAATTAAGATTTTGTAATTTATAAGTTAAAGTAATAAACTACAGTGATGTCTTTTTAATGATGTTCAGCTATCTTGTTTCATTAGCAAACACCCAAGTTGTCTTTGCTCTGCAAAGTTAATGAAGCTGCAACTTGTGTTAAAAGGGTCCTGGTACTTTCAGAATAATATACGGTTACAGCTGGGAAGGTATACTCTGCCTTAGAAATCAGAGCACTTTTCGTGATGACACAGTGGGAATAAACCATCAGTAGCCTAGTGAGCGTGTGTAATGACTTGAGTTGAGCCAGAACTTTCCTTATGCTGATATCTGCATAAATGTTAAGGAAGAGAGATGGCTCAAGTGTCTTACCTGAATATTTGTAAAAGATAGCAAAGGAAATGGGGATTTCCAAAGCATCAGTCAATAATAAAGAGCTGGTTTAAATGACCAGCTCATGGGTACCTAAAATCCAGAGGAATGGCATGTTCAGAGCTGTTTATAGAGATTTTTGAATATTTTTATAGGATGGAATAGTGACAAGTTTTTTTTTTTAGAATACTGAGTATTAATTCATTAAATTGCAAGGACAGCCCTAGAAAACATATATCTAATAACTATACATGATGTCATTGACTTTAAGAGTATATGGCTATTGAATGTTACACACATACATACAAATATTTCAAGCACGGGCATTACTGCCTTTCTAGCTTGCCAATATACCAAAATACTTGTTCCCATAATAAGTGTCCAGGCTGTTCTTAAAAATATCTAAACTAGTACTTGCTTTAATGTAATTTGGTAGTCTGTTCCAAGCATCAGCTACTCTGTCAGAGAACCAATTAGTGCACTTCTCATTCCTATAGAATCTCCTACACAGGATGTCTGATGATTCTCTAGTACTTTTTGTTAACCCCAAACATTCCCAGAGGTAACTGTCTCTAAATGCCCTATATACCTGAATACAGTCTCCTCTTAAATATTTATATGAGACACTGTACAAGTTCAGATATTTCAGTCTCTCATAATAACTTAAATCTTCACATCTATGAATGCCCTTGGTATATTTCTGCTGTACTCTTTCCAGTTTACTCATGCTTATTTTGTTATAAGATTTCCATAGTGTTATTCCATATTAAGTTTTGGATCTAATGTCAGTAACAAACAATGACTTCATCATTTCTGATTTCCTAGACTGTACAAATCTTTTTATATAACCTATCAGTAACCAATTGGCTGATTTGACTGGAAACACTCAAAGCTGGATCTACCCATATACATAGGTCCTTAAATGAATATACTGTTTCAATCACTGTGTGCTGTATTACATTTTCACTTTTAAATTTATGTCTCCCAAATCTCATATGCTTAGTTTTTGATGTATTTATCAGCATATTATTCTCCTGTGCCCAAATGGTCAATTTAGTCAAGTTATTTTGCAGACATGTTTTATCTGTAACACATATAATCAGTTTACCCAATTTCAATTCTTCTGCATATAGCCTGTAGAAAGAACACATCATATGAAAAAGATAGGTCTGAAACATTTAATCTAAACAAGTAAGGGCCTAGGACAGAGTCCTTTGGGACACTGATTATAACCAAAAATTTCACCTGTCCAGCTGCAGTATGATACTTGCCATGTCCTATTTATAAGCCATGCAGCTATCCATCTTAACAGCAATACATGGATATCCACTTGTTGTAATGTATTGATCAATGTTTTGTGTATGACCCTACCAAATGCTGAAGTTGTCTATATAAATTACATCACAACACAATTTTCACTCATAGCTGTTATTATATAGTTATAGAACATCATGTTACAGGTGGTAATAAATCTATTTTAACATATGCGTGCTGATATAGGGTTTCAAATCCCAACCTATCCAGTTCTGACAATAACTTATCCAATATTACCTTCTCCATTATTTTTCTAAACATGAAAGTAGACTTAAGGGTCTATATGACTCCATGTTTATCCTACTCATCTTTCACTTATAAACAGGTTTAATAAGTGCATGTCTCCAATATTAATGAATCTCCCTATATTTATATGACCTGATAATAATTGATATAGTGGCCCTGCAAGTTCTTGCTAAAGTGTTCTCAAGTCATTATTACTAATTATGTTTTCTCCTTGTTCTTTGTTTGGATCCAATTGCACAGTTCTTTTTTAATATCACCTAATTTGATTCCAGTATCTTAGGTTGCCTGGAAGTCACTAAGGCAAATTATTACCCCCTTTGTGGAGCCAAACTGTTTTGCATAAGAGGTTCTAAAAAAAAAAAAAAAAAAAATATATATATATATATATATATATATATATATATATATATATATATATATATATTAATCTGTTGTGTCTGAGAACAAATTTTGGAATCTACACACAGTTTATCACTTTGTATGTCTTTACTCCTTCCACATCTTATGTATCTATAAAAAGGTTTTCTATTATGCTCAATATGTTTATATGAATTTTCTTCAAAATTTTCTTGATCTTGTCTCACACAATGCTTAATTTGTTTGTCCAGCTTGTTTATTTCAGTTTTCTAAGTTGCAGTTCGACCTCTCTTCCATTTCTTATATTTTTTGTCTCTCACCTTAATCAGGCATCTTGTTCTTATGGAAATATATCCCCCTAACATCGTCTGCCCAGATCCTAATGTTAAGCATTTTTTTTTTACTTTTTTTTTGCATCCAAACAATTTTTCTTTCAAAGCTTTCCCCATTCCATCTGCATTTCTTCCATTGAACACATCACTCCAGTTAGTTTTATATAGTGCTGTTTTGCTTCCATATTATCTGTAATTAATATTCTGTGCATTGCTTTAAATTTCAGTTAGGCAGAATTTTCTAGTAACAAATTAACCTTTATAACCCCATAATCACTGCACATCAATGATGATAAAACCTGACTTGAAGTAACATTAATTTCTTTAGAAACACAAACAATGTCTAGTATGTTCCATTCTGTGGTAGGTTTTTTAGCAATCTGAAGTAATTGTTGTTCCTGAACATACATTGTAAATAATTTCCTTACTAATGTTATTGAATCAATATTATTCCAATCTGTTTCTGGTAACTTTAATTCCTCAGGAAATATTATTCTTCCCTCCTGTGTTTCATGCAAGAAATGTATGAATTCCTCTAGGTCATCAGCACTTGACTTTGGTGGTCTATACAACCCAACAATTGCTATATGTTCCATGGTTGTCTTTATTGTCACAGTTACACAGTCTATAGTACTGGTGTTATCACTGAACATGTAATAATCACAGGTCTCATAACTATCTTTATACCCTATCATAACACCTCCACCTGATTTTTTTGTTAGAATGTCTGTTACAGTAAAAATATTTATACCCTGACAGAAGTGGTTTTCAGTCATTGTTCTTTAACCATGTTTCACAAATAATAACATCAATATTGTGGGAATGTAGCACATTTTCCAATAAAAAACTTTATTATTAATGCTCCTAACATTAACAACCATCAGAGATGCATGAAATGTTGCTATATGTGAACTGTTACATTTGGGACCTGGCAAAAATACTGCCTAGTGTTTGTCAAATACTGCAAAATAAATTCTCCACGGTGGCGGTGCTGCGGTAGCATTGTCGCCTCACAGTAAGATGCTGTCTGGTTCGATTCTCAGCTAGAGAGTCATCTGCATGGAGACATGCATGAATGGGCGTACCTTCATTGAAGGTTGTGCATCAGGGCTGGTAACTCGGCACGTAAAAATCAACTACCAATCATTAGCGGACCGGAGTTCAGCTGTGGCGACCCCTAACCGGGAAAAAGCCGAAAGAAACAAACATCTGCTGCAAAAATTCTCTTCCCTTATATTGACAAATGCACACAATCCTGTATTAACACGTGCCAAAACTAGGCTTGGATGCTCTACACATTTCCATTTTTTACAATGGGAATTTTTTTCCATGTAGGTATTTACCCAAAAATATTTTGTGGCAAACATTACAATTTTATTGTAGCAGATGTCAAGTTTACTTAGCTCTATTTTCTTTAGGTTAGTGAGAATGGGAGATGCATATAGTAGGGTAGAGACTAGGTGAGGGTGAGTTTTTGCAATGGTAGCTTTCGTGTTGCTTGTTAGAAATAGTTTTTTTCTATATAACATACTGACTTTTCTTGACTTTATAGATTCAGCTATGTGAATGTGTATTTCAAGTTACTGTCAATGACCACACTGAGAAGTTTGATATGAGGTGCTGGAGAAATAATTGTATTATTTGATGATGATATATTAAAGGTTGGGGGGGCAGGTCTGTGGCTCTTGTTGGTTGCTAAGCAGAAGCTTAGTCTTGTTAAGGTTTAGTATGAGCTGTGCCTTAGCTAGCCAAGATTCTACTGCTGAGAAAGACTGCTGGGTTATATGTTAAAGTTGTAGTGTGGGAGCAGCACATATTAGAGTGGAATTGAGTACTGGATAAGGGATGCATGCATGGTAGAAATATGAAGTCTGTTAGTAAATAATGTGAAGAGGACAGGACCTAGGATAGAAACATGTGGTACACCTAGAGTTTCTTGGCATAGAGGAGAAAGGTTTTGTTGCCATTTTACAGCTTGCTGCCATCTGGACAGGTAATCCTGGAAGCATGCAACTGCAGTATGATTGAGTCTAAGATATAGAAAAAAAAAAGTGGCACCCTGTGTGGCAGCAGCTGCATCAGCTTGTGTGAGAAATGTGCAGTATTTGTTCTCTTTTCCACACAAAAAATGAAAAAAAAAACAGTTTCTGAAGCTTTAAAGGAAGGTGCAATCACATACCAGTGAGAACTTACTGGAAATCAAGGAATTAAGCTTGTTATGCAACTGGATGGTTGGCCTGTTGTCTGCAGAGTCTGACAGGCCTACAACTTCCACACTAAACGGTCTTGGGATTCTATCACTGCATTGCTCAAAATGCCTAAAACATCTATTAGAAGCTTCTACAACACACTGGAAAAGGATCAAGAGGAAAAGATGTGAGAGAACCAGAAAAAGGGGAACAAGGTCTGGAATCACTGATAGACTGAAGGCAAACCCATTCAGGCCTACACTACCATCCTTACTTCTAGCAAATGTGTGCTCGCAGGAAAATAAAATGGACTACATGAGGCTGGAAATGCCACCTTAAAATAAGGTGATAAACTCTTGTATATTTATGTTTACAGAGACTTGGCTGCATAAAAACTTTAATGACAGTGCAGTACAACTGAAAGGGCTCACACTGTTTTGTGCAGACATAAACCATGCACTCAGTGGGAAGTCTAGAGGAGGGGGAGTCTGCTTGTATGCACATAACAAGTGATGCAGAAACTGTGACACTGTACTGAGCCACTGTTCTGCAGACAGAGAGTTCCTATCAGTGAGATACAGACCCTTTTATATTCCCAGAGAGTTCAGTGGCATCATCATGATAGTAGTGTATATACCACTAAGTGTGAACACTAGTGAAGCTCTGACTATGCTGTATAACTCAATTTGTGACTTACAAAATAAATACCCAGATTTTGCACACATTATTGCAGGAGATTTCAATCAGGCAGAGTTGAAGTCAGTATTTCCCCAATATTATCAACATGTAGGATTTACTACGATGAGAAATAACACCTTGGACAAAGTATACACCAATATTAAGTTGGCATGTAAAGCTATGCAACATTGGCACTTGGGTGGCTCAGACCACATTGCCATTATATTAATGACAGTATATAAAACAGAACTAATCAGGGAAAAGCCCACTGTGAAGCTAGTCAATGTGTGTCCAGTGGGTGCAATCACATCAATCCAAGATTGCTTTGAGAACACAAACTGGAACATATTTAAAGAGGATGCTACAGTCGACCAACAGATCAACTTGGACGAATACACAGAAACAAAGATGGCATATATATCTAAATGCATAGAATATGTGACGAATAAAAACATCATCATAAGAGCAAACCAAAAATCATGGCTAACAGGCAAAGTATATGAGCTTGTAATAGAACACAATGTGGCATTCAAGATGAATGACAAAGATGCAAATCTGAAGATTGGGATAAAGGAGGCAAGGAGGTCATATGGAAAGAAAGTACAAAAGTATTTTACTGACATGAGGGGCTCCAGGAGTATGTGGCAGGGAACAAAAGCCTAAACCGAATACAAACTGTCATCAGCTCAATGTGAGGACAGCACAGAATTCCTGGATAGGCTGAGCACCTTCTACAGCAGATTCAAGAAGAGCAACTGCTCCAAGGCAGTGTTACTATCTACAGACCCAGATGATGAAGTGCTCATTCTAAACCAAGCTGAGTTGAAAAAGACCCTCTATTAGGTGAATCCAAGGAAGGCTGCTGGGCCTGACAAATCTTGGGTAAGGTGTTAAAGGACTGTGCTGAATGACCTAGCACTATACTGACAGCTATATTTAATATTTCGCTCAGCCCAGTGAAGGTACCCAAGTGCTTTAAAAATACAAACATTATAGCACTACTTAAGAAAGCTACTCCCTCTAGCCTTAATGATTATAAACCAGTGGCTCTCATATCCATCATCATGAAAAGCTTTGAAAGACTGGTCAAAGAACACCTGGCAGCAAACCTTCCAAAAGCACTTGATCCACTGCAGTGCACATACCATGCAAACCACTCCATGGCAGATGCCATCTCTGTTGCACTGCATATCACAATGGCATACCTAGAAAATAGACAGTTATGTCAGAATGTTGTTTATTGATTTCAGTACAGCATTCAATACAACAATCCTACAACAGCTAATAGAAAAACTTGACACCTAGGTGTTACTAACCACATGTGCAACTGGATCCTGGACTTTCTGACTGGAAGACCCCAAAGAGTATGTGTGGGCAAGAATTCCTCAAAGAGCTTCACTATCAGCACAGGAGTACGTCAGGGCTGTGTGCTAAACCCGCTACTGTTTACTATCTTGACCCACGACTTTAAAGCTAGATTTAACACCAACCACATCATTAAGTTTGGGGATGACACTACAGTTGTGGGCCTCATCCGCAAAGAAGGAGAAAAAGCTTACAGGGAAGAAGTGAGTTCTCTGATTGACTGGTGTGTCAGGTATAATCTTGACTTCAATGTCAGTAAAACCCAGGAGATCATAATAGACTTCAGGAGAGTACAACCAGCTCACTCTCCTTTCATAATAAATGGGGAGGTATTGGAAAGGGTAAAAAACAGAAAATTCCTGGAGGTCTGTATAGCAGAGGATCTTTCTTGGTCAACCAATGCCAGTCACATAGCAAAAAAAGGCCCATCAATGCCTGGACTTCCTGAGGAGACTGAGGAAAGCAAGGCTGTCTCCCTCTACCCTCTCCACCTTCTACGCAGGTGCCATAGAAGTATCCTAACATGCAACTTCATGATGTGGTACAAAAGCTGTTTTGTTGCATGTCAAAAAGCCCTACAAAAGATAGTCAGAGTTGCGGTGAAAATAATTGGATCCAAACTTCCAGAGATAAAGGATTTATACATGACACATTGTTATGAAAGAGCAATAAAAATAGCAAGTGTACCTACACAACTTGCTTTTGAACTGTTCACATGCCTGTAGTCTGGCAGAAGATACAGCAGTGTACACTGTAAAATGACCAGGTTCAAGAACATTTTTTTTCTCTCAAGCAATTAGACTCTTGAACTCTGGTATTAATCTCAGGGATGTGAGACACTGACAAGTCTTGCGATAACCAAGCAGTAGTGCAATAACAATAAGACATCAGAACCAACTTATCAGTTTACAAGAAAATTATGTACAATACAAATTGTTAGATATTCTCATAATATAGAGAACATGAGAATTATAATGTGTAATAAGTACAGGTGTAATAAGGAACCAATCAACTGCTGTAGAGCATGTATAGAAGAATTGTAGTAATAAATATTAATATAACTGTCGAAGAAAGAGGTAAACCGTAGGTCTGATACATGTGTAATTGCATGTATGTATATGTCTCTCTTCTAAACATGTGCAATTGTATGTATGTATTTGTCTTCTCAATTTGAGCATGATGCATGTCATTTTGTTTAGACTTCACTTGTGGTGTCTAAATGGCAATAAAGTTTACTTTGATTTTGACTTTTTGAAAGAGCTGTTAAGAGTTTTTTATGAGAGACAGTATCGAAAGCTTTGGATGGGTCGAGAAAGATAGATAATACTAGTTTGCCATCATTTCTATGCTGGTTGATAGTGTTTGTGAAGGACATCAGGGAGTAGTTGTGCTATGTTTTGATTGGAATCCATCCTGAGTGCTAGACAGAAGATTGTTAGTTAAGAGATAGTTGAGTAAATGAGAGCGAATGCCTATCTCTAAAATTCTGGATAATGGTGATAAGATTGCTAGACAGTTCTGTAGAGTTTCCACCTTTATGTATTGGGATAATATGTGACATGTTCCAAATTGTTGGCATTTGTTTGTTTGGAGATGTATTGGTTAAAAAGGATGTCTACAGGATAGGATATGGCTTCAGCAGAGATTTTTAGAGACTCTGCATATAATCAGTCAGCTGCTAAGGTAGTTGGTTTAAGCTTCCACAGATATTTTTTATAATCTCTGTAGGGACAGAGTGGAGGGAAAAGGTGTTTCCTTCCTGAGTATCAGTTGAGTAAAGTGGTGGGGGAGTAGAGCAGTTGTTATTTGTAAGGGTTTGAATGGTTTCTGTAAAATATTTATTAAATTGCGTTTCAATGCTATCTGTGATATTGTTGGTTGTTGGGGAAGGTGTATTAACTTGCCCTGGTTGTAGAATTTTTTTTTATTGCAGACCAAAGTTTTTGAGGTTTGTTTTGATGTCTTGATTGGGAGTTACTGTGGTGGTTTATTTTGTCTTGTCTGATTTGTCCTTTCTCTCTGTTTCTTAATTCTAGATAAGCCTGTTTATTTGCTAGGGTTTTGCTAGTGTGCCATATTTCCCAAGTCTTGTCTCTTATTTTTAATAGTGATCTTATTTCCTTGGTTATCCAAAGTGCAAAGCTGGATTTTATTCTTATTGTCCTTGGAAGGGCAAATTGCAAATTTTTACAAAATGGTAAGGAAAGTGGAATTAAAAATATTAATAGCTTTGTCTAGAGGGAGATACTTGAATGGTGATCAATTACAGAATTTGAAGGAGGATATGAGGTTGTTGGGGTTAAAATTTCTTTTATTACAAATTTGTTGGTAAGTGTTGTGTTTCAATGGATTTACACAGTGTCTGTGAAGGTAGGTGGGGAAATGATCACTAAAGGTATCGGGGAGAGAGCCAGAGTGTAGTGAGCGAGTGTGTCTGTTGGTTAGGATCCAGTCCAGGATCGTCTGTCTCTTAGATGGTTTGTCTACCTTAGTAGGAAATTATTTGGGTGAAACTGTGAAGGTTTATATGATTAGTTGAATTTTGAAAGTCACAGATGTTCCAATCTATGTTAATATTACCCATGATGATCATTTCCTGAGGTATGGTTTTTGATGTCCACTGAAGAATGTGTTCAATGATGGAGAGGTTGTTACTGGGGGGATGTACGCACCAACGTGTTTCTTTGAGTTAATTATTAGTTTTGTATATGTTATTTCTACATTGTTGAAGTCATGGATTCTTTGATTTGTGTGTACTACATTAAGGGTATTTTTAAATAGTATGACTATGCCTCCTCCTGTTTTATTTTTCCCGTCTAACCTAAGAATATCATACCTTGGGTGTATAATTCCATTATTGCTAATGTCTGGTTTTAGCCATTGTTCCACTATTACACCATTGTCGGGTGAGTAAAGGGTGATGGTGGCATGTAATTTCTGTATTTTGTTAACAATGCTTCTGATATTAATGGTAAGTAATAGTAGATCAGCTGCTTTTCTGGGGAGGTTTAAAATACTTTGGGGATGGGTAATGGGTTTGGAAAGTAGGTGCGGTGCATCGGTTTTGGAACCAGGGTTTGGGAGAATATCTCCACTAAGTTGGGATGGTATATGTGTAATCAATTTTAAGATTTTTGTTATAGATTTGTCATATTGTAGGGAGATGGGTGGAGACGGCTGTAGAGAGAGAATAGTAAATAAAGTTTGATCTATGTTAATAATGTAGATGGAAGGTGATGTCAGGATAGTTTTGAGTACTGTTTGGGGGGTTGTATAGGTTGAGGTTGGGGTGTTTAGATAAACATGATAGGAAGTTCAGTAGGTAGATACTAAAAATAATGAGGAGTGTAGAGTAAAAGACTAGTATGTTGATTATGTTGTGTCTAATCTTCTGTTTTGAGTAGGAATTACTTTGTGTAGGGTAGAAGCAATAGTGAGGACTTGAGAGCCTGTAAAGAGTTGATACCTTGTCCTGGTTTTGAAAGGCTGGCTTATTTTACTGGTAGAATATTATAGATAATGAAGGGTTATTTAATTATTGTAATGACAGAAGTATAATTTAGTAGTGGGATACATGTCTGGTTATACCCTATGGGGGAAACAATGTAAGGTTATTTAGTTATGGGGCAAGTGAAATGTTATTTGGTAGTGGGGTACTTGTTTGGTTATACCCTCTAGATGTAGTAAATTGCTTAAATGTGAGTGAGTGGGTGTAATATGTGTGGAGATGAGTTATAGGAAGAACAGGATAGGATAGGATAGGATAGGATAATGGGTGGCTGCGGTGTTGCAGCAGTTAGCATTGCCACCTCACAGCAAGAGGTCTTCTGGTTTGATTCTCAGCTGGGGTGCCTTCTGTGTGGAGTCTGCATGTCCTCCCTGTGGTTGCATGGGTTTGCTCTCACATCCCAAATAAGTGCTGCAGGTGGATTAGACACTATAAATTTGTCCTAGGTGTGGATGTGTGCCTTTGTGTGCCTTCTGTGGAAGGTTGGGGACCAGGCTGGTAACTTGACACCATAAAACTCCACTGCCAATAGTTCTGTGGACCATTGTTCTGCTGTGGTGATCCCTACAGGGAAAAGCTGAAAGGAGAAGAAGAAGAAGGATAGGATAATTAAATAGGTGGAAGTAAAAGGAGTGAAATTGTCATTTGATTGGTGAGTGGACTTTATGTGAGTGGCTAATTAAAGACAAATGTAGAGATAGTGGGGGTGCTGGGAAATGAGGGTAGGGGAGTGGAGTGAGCATGAGCACAACAAGGGCAAATGGAGTGGGTAGAGCCAGCCCTCCAGATGGACAGTGCAAAAAATAAAAAAAAACTATCTCCAACTTTGGACCAGAATGGTAGGTGGAGTTCTCCCTAGAATGAAATTATACAAGCAGACATTATACTAGTATAAAGAGTAGAGAAAATATACACTTGCATGTGCACACACTATTTTCAACAGGTTGCTCTAAGGTGTTTTGAAGAAGATATTATGCTTCTTCCAGACTATCTGAGCAAGCATGTTACACCACTACGGGTACTATGTTACAGTTTACTGCCTAGATTGACCTAATTTCACAAATATTAAAAAATATAATGGGGGATGGTCTTCCCTTAACTTAAGATTATGGTAATGGGTCTCGGTAGTGTTAAGGTGAAATTAGAGTCTGTTGGCTGATGTTCCTGGCAGTGCACTCACCAATATGTGCTTCAATTGTAAAGTTATATGCTATAACTTAGGTGTTTTAAGTTACATTGGATGGATAAGAGGTATACTTTCTTCCCGGCTACCCCATAGGTTTCTCAGTCACTTAGTAGATCAGTTGGGTGGTTTCTGGGAAGTTTAATTGCAGAAACTGATGATGTTATAGAAGTTGGTGAGCACACTATATCACTAGGATGATCAGCAACAGATAATATTTTAAAAATGCATTACACAATTAAATAAAACATTTTATTTTATTTTAATAACAAAGATCAATCAGAGAAAAGTAAAACAAATAACTATTTACATGCATTCACAGCTGTGTATATATTTATCAAAGTAATACAAATTAACAGCAGTTAATATTTTTCAAGAAAATCTTTAAGTTTTAATCATGACTTAAAGGAATGAGTAATATTAGAAGTTCCTATCTTAAAGCTATGTAACTCGCTACTACAAACAGTTTTTTGTCATACTAAGAAATTCGGTAGAAGGGAGTAGTTTTACTTTTCCAGTTCTTAGTTATTTTCCTAGCTATTGCTGGCATAGACCAAAGAAAAGGCACGTGAGTCCTTGGAATTATTTCAGGGATTAGACCATTACATAAAATAAATGACTTGGAAATATTACTTCTGTCCAACCTCAATGCTTGAATAATGTTATTAATTTCCTTCCAAAAAGGGGAGATAACCTCACATTCATATACCATATTTATCCAATCAGCTGTTATCTCATAATCACATCTCCAGCATTTGATTCTATTTGATTTATATATAATTGTAACCTTGTTAGATGTAGCCAACACTCTCAAATTTCCAGGTGAAACGTTTCCAATATAAGTAGGTTGTATTTTTTTTCTGTTGACTTTAATACTATTTCTTATCTTCACTGGTAAAATTCCCATTATTAATTTTTGTAGAATAACTCCAAAAAGTATTGTCTAAGTGTAAGAATTCTAATCTACGGATTCTATAAATCTTTGATAAGTAAGACCTGTTTCCTTTGTTTTATCATTAATATCAATTACAAATTCCAATATTTGGAGGAAAGATTTCTTATCCAATTTAAATATCTTATTTATCTTTGAGTTTACAAAATGCCTACATATTTGTAGTGTTAACCAGTTATTAGAACTGTGATTGTATCTAAACATTAAATTTTCAACAGAATGTATTTCAGTTCCATTTAAAAATTGATGGTAATAAATCAAGTTATTTTGTTTTTTTAGATCTATTGTGAATTTCTAAGCATTCATTTATATATACTATTGGAAATAATACAATAAATAGAATATATGAATTTTCAAAAGGAAGAAAAAATATTATTTATATAGGGAATTCGATTAGAAGAAATGTTTCAGTGTAAATAATAATATTTTAATAGCCAGACAAAACAATTAGGAACCATTTGCTTATTGCAATAATTAATATGTTTGTTATTTTTAGATAATAACACCTGATGCATTAGTTTCCATTTTGATTCATATAATGAATGTAAAATGAAGGTGTACCACTGTTAAATCTGGTAAACGCAACTGTCCCAGTAAATGGTTAATAAATCATTCAAAAATATATATGGGATAGTGCGAAGCGAGCTTAAAAAAACTCTAGAATAAAACTGTCACCAAGAATGTTAACATCCAAGTATATAAAAAATCCACAAGTGTGTAGAAATCCACGAATTTATTGTTTCCAAAAACAAACTTCGGATAAGCGCTTTCACTACGAATAGCTTCCTCAGATCCTTCTCTTAATAACTAAAGTAGGACCATACATATATAGCAAGTAAAACAATTAACAATCATTGCAATTTAAAGGAGAAATGATATATATGAAAAGATTTTATTCTAAAACACTTTTAGAAAACTCAATAAAATATTAAAAGTTGATAGATGAAACAGTCTATCTAGTGAATTGTATAAAAAATCTATACCTATAAAGATGTATGTATAAAAATATGCATGACAAGTGTGTAATGTATGTGCAAAATATAGATATGCATACCTATATATCTCATATATGTATGCACACTTGTATATTACATATAAGACATAACTGTCATCTCACATTCCTACGCTGTCTTAATTTAGGTTTTATGGACACTATTTCATTAAGCCCAGACCCTTTGTCAGCTCTTAAAAGGACTATCCATTCACTTTCCTTACTTTCTGTAAGGGTCCTAATATCTCCACCCCTTTTACTGGGAATCACAACCTCAAGAATTCTAAACAAAAAGCTATGTGATTACCCAGACAATATAATGTGTTTAGCCAATGCATTATGGTTAGATCTTTTCCTAATATGATCCAATGTGGTGTATTTAACAGTATGCCAAGCATGTCTGTCTTTCTATGTGGGCAAGACGAACCACACATTTAGAGACAGGATACGTGAGCATTTATATCATATTAGGAAAAGATCTAACCATAATGCATAATGCACACAAGCTCTATACTACATAAAAGCAGGGGAGCAAGCCCCCCCTGCACCCACCATGTGGGGGGCTGTGCCCCCCACACACCCCTACTTAAATATTCTAACTCTGAGGTTGCACTACATGCAAAAACACAAAAAACACCACCACACAAGCTATGTTCTCCTCGCACACACACACACATCACAGCAACAAAACACACTAACATACACCACAGCCCCTACCCAAAACCCTTAACACATCAACACTTGCCTGAATCCATAACCACAGCAAAACACCAGAAGCGCTAATTCAAAACCTCTGGTATGTGAGGTTTTGAATTTCACACTTATGAGGTTTCACTCTTTTCAGGATTCCACTTTATGGGCTCAAAATACTGAATTTCGATATTTCAGTATTTCAAGCTTCTAATCCACATGTGTGTGTGTGTGTGTGTGTGTGTGTGTGTGTGTGTGTGTGTGTGTGTGTGTGTGTGTGTGTGTGTATGCATGTGTGTCTGTAAAACAAATCTCTAAGAGTGCTTGTGTGTCAGCTACTTGGGCAGGGACAAGAAGCACTGGGTGGACACAGAAGGTGCTGGAGGTCTTGGCTTGGCCACTCAGCTGAGATCTCAGCTGTATATCTGTGCCAGTTGGGAGCCTTACTGTGAATCTGGAGAAAGAGGGAGAAACCAGCCCTGGACTGCCTGTGGTCTCTGTGTGCTCTTAAGTGAAATTGGACTTGATGCAGAAAGCTGCATCTGGAAATACTGTGTGTTCCTGTCATCCTGTCAATGTACATCCTCCTCTGGTGCCAGTGGTGAGAATTGAGGCACCTTAATTACTGAGCTAGTGGTGGAGCATCACACTCGGTATCCTACAGACTGTCTGGCATACAAGGGATCCTTTAACTCAATATTGATCAATTTACTACAAATAAGTAAGTCAAATGGCATCAGAAAAACTCAGTCTAGGGATGTAAATCTCTTCTGTAACATCAACAAAACAGTTTGGTAGGACAGGTATACCTTGCAAAGAATACCACTCTGTGGAACAGACTCCCCATCCACATAAAAAAAAAAAAGTTCCTCTCTGCCCATACTCAAGTCAGTCATAAGATAAAGCACTGTCAAGAGATCTAGCATAAACTTGCTCAAGTAGCTTATCATGTCAAGGGCTTCTGTTAACTCCATTTATACATGATGGAGTTTGCCACTTGATTGTTGCTCTTAACTTGTTTGGTTCTGGTGCCGTGTCCAAAATAGTGCTTAAGCAGCATTTGTCTCGGTTAACTTTAAAACTAATAAACCAGAAGATTTATCTGTAGCACTACCTCTAATCTCAAACCATATCTTTTCTTATCTGGACAAAAAAAAAATAGGATGTCATCTTTAACAACAACAACAACATCAAGGCCATTGAAGAAACAAGTAATTTTATGATGAAAGATTTCTAGTGCTGAAGTTGACCTTCCTATAATGGTAATGAGGGATGTGAGCTTTTGAATTTCTTGATCTAAAGGCATTTGCCAGAAACCACTGAAAGCATGTAGCTTTTATGCACAACTGCATCATTGAGCAAATACTTGCATTCAACCATTTTTCTTAATTACAAGACCATAGAAGCATGCCACTGCATATGATTAAGGAAATGGCTTCACTTTATGGATTCACTTTATATCCTCGAAAATACTGAAATGTCGAAATTCAGTATGTCAAGGCAATAAAGTCGAAGCCTAACAAGAATGAAAACTCAGAAGAGCGAAATTCAAAATCTTGCATACTGGAGATTTTGAAATAGCGCTTCTGCTGTCCACAAACACACACTTCCCTCCACACACACGCGCGCACACACACACACACACACACACACACACACACACACACACACACACGCTCTGTACTGCATACCTACTGGAAGTGTTCAAGGCACGTAAAACAGCATTTGTTTTTTACTTAATCTTTACTGGTTCGTAATCAAGCATACCAGCTCCACCAAAACCATCTAGACTGACTTTGTGAATTCTATGCATGCCTACAGCTCTGCTGATAAAATTATTTATTTAAAGATCATACAGCGCATAAACCCACAACTCAGACTCGTGCCCCTTCCACTCAGATATCTAAGCTTGCATGCAGGGCTACAGATTTCACTTCCTGCGTCATGCACCGGCAGATGATTTGAGAAGGTACAACATGTAGCATGTTATATCATAGTAACATTGGCCTCTATATCAATCTTTAAACTCACCAGGTGTCCATGCATTGGAATCTTGACATTCTAGTCTGCTTCTACGTCAGCCACAGTATTGACTGAATACAGAAGCAATGCTTTCTGCACATTATTTTTAGTTCCATTTTCAGAAGCACCTCCTTAATTAGTGTTATCTTACAAATGACAACAGACTGGCCCATTCTCTTACATCTCTCTTACGCCTTCTGCCATGTGCAGCGCATTATGCATTATTGTAACAATCACACATCATGCATTTGCCTGGCTTACATTCTGTTTCTTATATGTTTGCTTAGTGTGGTCAGAGTTATGTCCCTTTATAAGCTTGTTGTTAATTTTGCATTTTACCTCACGATAATCTTTTTCCATGTTTAAATTGTCATTTTCTTTTTAAGTAATTATGTCTCACTGGTAATTGGTATTGCTATTTTTACAGAAGACTAACAACTTTTAAATTTTAAGACACTTTTGTAACCTCCCCTGTGCCTCCTTACTAATATGTGCTAACCCTAACCCTCATCCAGCCTCTAACCCCAAGCCTAATACATTTCCTTAGAAAAATGCATCATGTAACACTACCACCACACTTCTTTTTGGATTCACAACAGACACACACACCTCAGACCTGCAGACAATGAAAAAGGGAAACTGAAAAAAGGAACAAAGTCCTTTGAAAAGTAGGTACATCCATCCAAAATATGCAGATCTAATAAGCATAGCATTTAAATTCCAAATGGTGGGAGGTTGACATAATGGTTAAGATGTTTACTATGCAAAGTGCATGGTTTGATTCTCACATGGGGTAATTGGCTAGGCTTAAAATAACCCTTATATTTAAGAGCACATAACTTTTCCTACTTCAATGAGGGATGTGGAATACTACTCAGTAAAACTTTTAAAACAGACAGCAACAAAAATGGTGGAAAATACATGTACATTATCAGAGACATGTAAAATCTTTACATTTTAAAGAATTGGTCCCCTCTAAATCAGTATAGTACTGTACCTCTTAAAATCCAATATGTGGTGATATCCACCCCAATCCAGGCCTCTAAATATTAAAAAAAACCTACAAAATTATGACTTAACTAACCCTCTTTCTACCACCACCTCAAACATTCCCTCTTCCCAGCTGTATTGTACTACCATTAAACCACCACTTATCCATAATACTAAAACTAGCACATCAAACCCCTCATCCCATCATTCTCCCACTGGTCTGCCAACAAAAACTGAATATTGTCACTATCATCCTCCATAGCCTTTATAACAAAACTACAAAACTACATATCTGGATATCATAGTATAACCCTGATACTCTTACATCAGTAAAACCTGGCTTAAGCCTAACATTAAAGATTCTGAACCACTGCCTCCAGGATACAATATTATCAGAGCTGACAGCCCCCATGAGAAAGCAGGTGGTAAAGCCTTAATTTATTCAAGTTCATACAATCTTTCTTCCTATTCATACAGCACCCCAAAATTCCAAAATGATAAAATAATTTTATCACTGCTAAATGAAACTATGGAACATGTTTCCTCGTATAAACGGAAGTTAATGCAATTGAAAATGAGTAAATTACATGTTGTCTGCCACCTGGAAGGACTTTTGTTCTCTGGTACTGTATTGTTTCTTTCAGTTTTACTTCTGGAGGTTATAGGAGCTCATTGGGAGTATATATTCTTCTCATTTAGCATATTTCTACAATTCTCCCTAGAGCACCTTAGACATGGCTGCTAGTAATGAAGAAATTGAATTGGATTATACACCCATTCGTAGTCCCCATGGGACATGTGCGTCTGGGGATGAAGATAAGGATAAAAATCGTAAGACTGAATCTTTCATCAGTAAAATTGTTGTTACAGACAACCCCTTGTTATGTGGTGTTGTCACACAAGAAGATGTAATCAATTTTGACTTTCTAGCGCTTAGAACTGAGTTGCTAGATTTGGAAAGAGAATTATCCAAACTAGCTCGTACTCAATATGAAAGGTTCCATTTAGAGGTCTGTGTAAAGGAGAAGGTTATTCCATGTGGTTTAAGGGTGTTGAAAATGCCAGCGCAAGTTGGTGTTGATGATATACTACTGACTGAGTGGCAGAAATTAAATATCACTACCAGTTTGAGCTACCTTAACCTATTGATTGAAGCAGCAAGAAGGAGAGAAACTACGCTTATTGGTATTATAGATAGTAAATTTCAACAGTTGGCAGCTAAGTATGAATGTGACATTTTTGAACAATTGCTAAATGAAACTATGGAACATGTTTCCTCATATAAACGGAAGTTAATGCAATTGAAAATGAGTAAATTACATAGAGACCGGAAGGATTTTCAATTAGGGCATATCTTCTCGTGGCCCCGTATTTCTACAACTAATGGTAGTGAACCAGATTCCAACCTGGTTAATGAGCATAATGATGCTGTTCGACAACGTAATGATGTCGGTTCTCTGCGTCTAGAGCGAGTTCATTCACCAAAGCGAAGAGATGGTGTTAACATGAAAGTTCCGAGTGATACAGCGAGTAATTTGACTTCAACAGGTCCTTCTGTTGTTTTGGTACCTGACGCTATCCCTAAAAAGAGAACTGTGGTAACTGTTGCTGAGGTTCATTTGGAACCTCATAGTGATGGTTCGAATCACTTATTGACTGATATAGGTGGCATTGAAGGGCAGCCAGACGGGCGAGCAGATGCTCTGCTCATTCACAAGTTAAATTTTCCTTTACAGGTTCGAGACAGGTCTGTCGGGAGAACTGGTATGAAGAAGGAGAATGTTCAGAACAGGGGAAGAAGCACTACGCGCTGCAAAAGGAAGAACGAAGAAAATATGGACAACATTTGGCCTATAAAGAAGGCCTTCCAACAGCAAGTAAGACATTTGTAACAAATTTGTCTAGTCATTATTTGACTGAATCTGAATATAGTGTTTTGAGTAATCGACTAACTTTTATCCCTGCTTCAGATATGAACATAGTTGACTTGATTCTAGATTTTAAGTTTTTTACGAGAAATCTAATGCTAAAAACTATGTATAAACAGGAGGCTGGTATTAAGCCTTCTGACTTCTCTAAATTTGTTAAACCAAGTTGCTATACACCTATACTTTCGCCTGTCATTAATGCTTTTGAACAAATATGTATTGCTGACATCTATGAAATATATAACAATGCACAATGTGATAAGAGAACTTTTGGTAGGAATAATCTTAATAAACAAGAATCATGTGCTTTGCGTGATTTAGAGAAGAATGACAAATTAGTTATACGACCAGCTGATAAGGGTGGCCGGATTGTGGTGTTTGATGCTGAATTTTATAATGAGCTTATGGGAGAAATGTTGTCAGATGTGAGTTTTTATGAACCCACAACTTTACAGAAAGTGAAGACCATGGCACTTTCTATTAGTAATGACATCAAGTTGATGGGGGAGCATGGATTTTTAAATTGTGAATTGCAGAAGTATTTTTTGTTTGAGAATTATGTGATACCTCAGATACAGGGACTGCCCAAGCTACATAAGAGTATAGTTAGGCCCCCTATGAGACCAATTGTCTCAGGGGGTGGATGGTATACCGAAGCCATTTCAATCTATTTAGATTTTAAATTAAAACCACTACTAGAGAAACATCAAACATTACTACGGGACACTGAACATTTTTTAAATGATTTATTTGTATGTACAGAGAATGTTGATAGGATGGATAGTGTGTTTTTAGTCACTCTAGATGTGGTCTCATTATTCACTGTCATCCCTAATTCCATAGGTCTTGAATATTTGAGTAGGTTACTGTCTTCTAGTGATCTATATAGGGGTGAAAAAATAGCATTAATACAGGATTTGTTGAGCATTGTCTTGGAGAATAATGTTTTTATGTTTGATGGTAAAGTATACCATCAGAAAAATGGTGTAGCTATGGGCAGTTCCTGCTCTAATAGTTATGCTAACGGGGTCATGTTGGCTTGGGAGATGGAATTCATTCACTCCAGTCCATATGAAGAGAATATTATTTTGTATCGGCGATTTGTTCATGATCTTTTTATTTTGTGGGGAGGCACTGAGGATGAATTGTTAACTTTTGTTAATTATTTGAATGGGACTACCACCTTCTTGAAATTTATCTTGGGGTACTCTAAGTCAAGTATTAGTTTTCTTGATGTCTTAGTAGAGAAGAATGAATCTGGGGATATCTATACTAAATTACACAGGAAGGAATGTTATGTTAATAGTCTGCTCAGCAGGGATAGTATGCATCCGAGACATGTGTTTACCAATATTGTACAGAATCAATTTTTTAGAGCCTCTAGGTTAAACGTTAGGGATAGTGACTTTGAACAACAAATCAAAACCACCAGTGAGGAATTAAGGGGCAGAGGCTATGAAGGAAGGTTGGTGGAGGATAGGAGTTCTGAGGTTAGGCAACTAAGAACTAGTAGAGCTAAACCTTATTTCTCAGATGGGGGTAAGAGGAAGAAGAATTTATTGAGTAGTGACACTAAGCTTGCCATGTGTATTCCGTACACTAGAGATGTTAGGAAGTACACCAATGTGTTTAATGAGCATTGGAATATACTGTTGACAGACCCGATTTTGAAAGACATTATAGGAGAAGTGCCCCAGTTTACTTTTAAGAACAAGAGAAATCTGAAGAGGAGGTTGTGTATACCTAAAAGATGTGGGTTGGATGATGTAGTTAGTGGTACTAAACCATGTGGCAAATGCAACCAGTGCACTTACATTTTAGAGAGAGTTTCCTTTCAACATCCTGACACCAAAAGAATATTTGATATAAGGGTTAGTGCTAGTTGCTATACTAAGCATGTTGTTTATCTTGCGGTGTGCTCTTTGTGTCAAAGTTTTTATGTTGGAAAAACAGATAGGATGTTAAAGGAGAGAATCAGGGAGCATGTTTATCACATTGCCAAAGGCTCTATGGTTAATGCCCTAGCAAAACATGTTATAGAGAAAGGTACCAACCATAGCTTCAAGTTCATGGTAATATCAAAAGCTATTGTCAGTGATAGGTTTAGTGATGTCAGAGGAAGAACTGAAGAACTTGAAGCTAGGTGGAGTGTTATGCTGAGGGCTACATTTGGCCATGGTTTGAATGATAGTATGCCCATGAAGCCAACATTAAAGAAAAGGAAATTACGTAGGTAATTGTTTTATTAGTTTTATTTATTATTTATTATGTATACTTATTTATACACTTTATATATTTAGTTATATATATTTATGTGTGTTTTAAATGTATTTCTGTATTTTATCCTTTAGGCAAGTTTTTTGTGACATGTTGCCTTTAAACTAATTGATCATGTGCTTAGTTGTGTTGTATTCAGACAGGTGCTATTTTAACTTTTTTTATACACCTGAAGAAGCAGTACTGAAAGCGCTTGTGTTTGGTTCGAATAAAGCAGTGCTGTGTTTTATCAGAATTTAATGTTCCTGTTTTTCCTTGTGGAGCTGTTTTTGAAGACTGTTTTTGTGGATTATTCTTTGAACTACATTGGAAATTGCTGTTGTCTGCCTCCTGGAAGGACTTTTGCTCTCTGGTACTATAATGGTTAAGATGTTTACTATGCAAAGTGCATGATTTGATTCTCATATGGGGTAATTGGCTAGGCTTAAAATCACCCTTATATTTAAGAGCACATAACTTTTCCTACTTCAATGAGGGATGTGGAATACTACTCAGTAAAACTTTTAAAACAGACAGCAACAAAAATGGTGAAAAATACATGTACATTATCAGAGACATGTAAAATCCTTACATTTTAAAGAATTGGTCCCCTCTAAATCAGTATAGTACTGTACCTCTTAAAATCCAATATGTGGTGATATCCACCCCAATCCAGGCCTCTAAATATTAAAAAAAACCTACAAAATTATGACTTAACTAACCCTCTTTCTACCACCACCTCAAACATTCCCTCTTCCCAGCTGTATTGTACTACCATTAAACCACCACTTATCCATAATACTAAAACTAGCACATCAAACCCCTCATCCCATCATTCTCCCACTGGTCTGCCAACAAAAACTGAATATTGTCACTATCATCCTCCATAGCCTTTATAACAAAACTACAAAACTACATATCTGGATATCATAGTATAACCCTGATACTCTTACATCAGTAAAACCTGGCTTAAGCCTAACATTAAAGATTCTGAACCACTGCCTCCAGGATACAATATTATCAGAGCTGACAGCCCCATGAGAAAGCAGGTGGTAAAGCCTTAATTTATTCAAGTTCATACAATCTTTCTTCCTATTCATACAGCACCCCAAAATTCCAAAATGATAAAATACTTTTATCACTGCTAAAGCATAACAATAAAAAACTATGTTTCGTTACAGCTTTGTTATAGTCTGTATCCCACCTGGAAATAATATGCCAAGAAATCCTCTCCTGGGCAAATAATAATATACCTTATGAAAAAAATCATACTAGGAGATATAAATTTGGACCAGCAAAACCTTACATCAGACTTTCACTCAGCCAGTATAAACTTTTATGGTTGCACACAATTTATCAAAATACCCACTAGATTTAATAATACCAGCAGTAAAGGTACAATTCTATACTGGATACTGGTCTCTGACCTTAGTAAATTTATAACTTCTGGAATCTATACAGACCCACTAATTGACCACCTTCTAGCCTATACCCATAGAAATAACATCCATTGACCTAACACTCACCTAGTTAAAACATCCCAAAACCTTTTTAAATTAAAGACTGCTTCATTGATACATTGAAAGCCTTTAATTTTTAATTACTCAAGCCCTAACAATTCTCTCACGCAATGAGGCAGTCAGTATACCTTATTCGTAAATACTCTAAACAGCCACTCCCCACTCTAAAAAAAGAGTGAAAATTAACTACATGTTATAGCTTACTACCCAGACAAAAACTATAGTGTCTAACTGAGACACAACTTGGAAAGAATAGCTTAAACTTAAAACTCCCTATAATTTGCAAGTTTTACAGAGAATTGCACAAACTGAGTTTAAAAAAAGTTAACTTAAATAAGAAAATAATATTATGGCCATCTACTACTTCAACACAAAAATGACCCCCAAAAATTCTGGACAATATTATATAACCTTTTACATGAGGGCTCAGATAAGGAACCCAGCCCTTCTCATAATAGCTTTCCACTAGAATGCATTACAATATTCAATGCCTACTTCATAGAAAGCATTGCTTCTCTTTCTAAAAACTCTTCACCCCCATCCAGTGCTTCTACTACCCCTCTATAACATCCAGTCCTGGTAATTCAACAAACAACAGGTTAGCCCAAAACCGACATTTTCCATACATCACACACACTCTAGCACTTCCTCTATTCCACCTCCAGCATCCTCACATGAACCTAATTCACTCTTTATATCCATTGCTAGCAACTTCCACATAGGACCCATATCTACATCAATGATTAAAAAAAAAATCTTCTACCTAAACTCAAACCTTGCTCCACTGCAGCTGACGACCTCCCATTTGAATACCTAAAGATAGCTGTCAAGCCTATAACATACCCAGTCTCTATCCTTATTAAAAGATCATCAAAACCTGAATCCTATGTCCTCTCACTATGGAAAAAAATCTTATATGATCCCTCTTCATAAAGGTGGCATTTCTGCTAACATCTCTAACTTCTACTCTATTTCAATATTATTACTTCTATCAAAAGTTCTTGAAAGATGTATCATAAACCTCTCCTCCACTATTTCCTACAAGAATGGCTCTTAACATCCAAATAACATGGATTCTGCCCAATGCACAGTATAACTACTACCTTCCTATAATTCATTAACACTATAAACAAATACAGGGACTCAAGCAAACTTCTTTCCTCCCTGTTCATTCACCTGTCTAAAGCCTCTGGTACAGTTTCTCACTCTAAACTCATGTACAAACGATCTAAACTTGAATTATAACCTTCATTTCTGTGGTTCAATAGCTATTTAACTGACAGGCCCAAGTCTGTAAAATGGCAGAATTCTCTCTCTCTCTCTCTCTCTCTCTCTCTCTCTCCACACGTACATGTCTCTACTGTTGTACCCCATGGTCGTACTGTTGGTCGTCTCCTCTGTAATATCTTTATCAATGACCTCTATATTTCTGTTGGCCCAGCCTCTTTTACACAACATGCTAATGATTCCAAATTTATGTATGCATCTAATAACTTGCTTCACCTCCTCTATATTACACAAGAAGCATTTTCCTCAGTTGAGAAATTGCTCCATAATGCCCATCTACTACCCAAACCTAATAAAACAAAGTTACTGCTATTTTCCCCACATCACTGATGCTTGACAAAGTGAATTTCAAAAAATGTTCACCAAACAAAACTGAAACTGAAATAGTTTTCAATGCAATGCTTCTTGGAGTGATTATAGATTATAACCTTAACTTTAACCTGCATGTTCAAAGTTCAATAAGATAAAAAAGACTCTCTAAAAATTATGAATGTTCTACAGGCATAATAACTTCCTTAGCAACACCACCAAAACCACTCTTGTCACTACCTACCTTCTTCTATCTCTCTGATATGGTGCACTCATCCTAACCAGGTTTTAGGTTACAGGGCTACAGTTAAAAATACGCTGTAGACATGTTATAATATGGTTTCAAAATTTGTGCCCTAAAGGCATTGAATTGGCTCGAACTGCCTCACCACCTAGATTACATACAACTTATCCCCACACATATAATTCACAAAGCCAACTGCCCTGCTTTTATTCCTGTCTTCCAGTCCTACAACCCTTATAGACTACTTCAGTGTAATGAACAACATCTTCTTATCGTATAAAGAAACTCACAAATCCTCTTGCCAAAGTCTACTCTGTCACTAAAAATACAATTCGACCATCTGCAACTTCAAACAACTACTAAAATACTAGCTTAATAATACTTAGCCCTGCTTCTGCACTATCCCAAGCTGAACTAGTCCCCTCAAGCCTTCCCTCCTTCTACTCTCCTTCGACCCCCAACATACGTCTTTCTAATTCCCAATCTCTGACCATAATCAATCTATTTCTTAGATAAAGGACAAATATAATTTTGCCTTAACTCTATTATCAAGTCACCTCTGTCTCACAAATGTACTGATTGTGTTTGATGTCACAACTGCAACTTGTAAGTTCTTTAATCATTGACAATCTTTGTTTTTCATCTTGTTATATCTGTCCGAATATGGGCACTACATATGCATGGGTTCACACTGTATGACATGAAGGTGAATTTTTAAGAATGAGATAAAACTATATAGACAGAGTTTATATAACTGGAGAGAAGCCTTAGATATACACACAGAAAGATTCTTAACGGTGTCCACCTGCATGTGGCATGTTTGTAGTTAGGATGACGTACACCATGCATTTCAACATTTGAGCAGTGAAACAGAGCAGAGGTGCTGGGCATCAGTAAGGCCTTGAGAGAGTCTTGGAGAGATAAATGCCTAAGGTCTGCATCTATCTCAGGGAGAGGATGCCTAAAAATCTGTGTAAGTACTTCAGCAGCATGCATGTAAAGCAAACGAGAAGGAAGATTCAGAAATGCAACACAGAAATCCTAGTCACTCCCTTCAACTTTCAGAGTCATAGATTCAAAGTCATAAGTATTATACATGTCAGCTGATAGACCGGAATTAGGAGATCAACAGTACATGGAAGGAAATGCATTTCAAGGCAAAAAGGGCACAGTAAATGAAAAGAGAAAAGTAGCACTGATGCAGTAGAAGGAGTGTAAATTAAGGGTTTCATGGAATACCTTATTATAATGAGGCAATAGATAAATGGCAAAATATATATTTAGGATGACAGAAAAGGAAATATATGTTGATGCCAGACTTTAATAAAGCAGATGTCAACTGGAAAACCTTCACTTCGGCCACATTAAGCATCAGATACATTCTTTTTTCTTTGTTTGCTTCCTCTGTACTTGCGGAGAATTTGACTAGTTCCATGATCAGAGCCGTGTTTCTTTCTTATAGGGCTATGTAGGCAGCCATCGGGGGACTTTACATGTAGATCTCTAATTATCAAACTGGTTACCAAATAAACAGTCATGGGAGAGGCAGGGAATGGGGGACATCACCCTACTTCTGCAACTGATGTAACACCTCAGGCAGGCTTGCCCTTCTACATCAGCCAGATGGCTCCCAGTAGGTGCAGAGTATCCACTTATGATTCAGTTGTGGAAGACATGCACTGTGTTATGCTCTTCAGTCTCCTCTTTGGAAAGGCAATCAGGAAATGCTTTTTTACCCCCTCCCTCAATACATGGCCTCTACCCAAAATTAGCTCACATGAATTTTAGTCAGAGCTCCACATCTCTATGCCTTGCTTGGAGACATTAATCTCTACTGGGAACCCAAAACAAACTTTAACCCTTACTCCACTTTTTTTCAAATCTTTTTTATTTTTTGAAAATAGCATACTTAACATCACAAAATATAACACAAAATAAAAATTTTAAAACATTTTAGCAAAGAACAATAACACATATAATCTAAATACAGTATTTATATTCTCTTGAAAAACTGAACATTTTCTGTAAAAGGAACCACAACAAAAACAAGGTATAATTATTTAAGTTTTGTCAAGTATCTTGCTTTTTAAATAAAATAAACAGATATAACATATGAGGAAAATATTATTTTACAGATTTGTTGTCATATTTCTGATGAGATTAATTATGAGACAAACTTATAAATAATGCTATAATACTCAGTCAGTCTGACGGTTATTTGTTGGGTACACAGAATCTGAATTCCAAAGAACCAGAGTGCAATAAAATCCTTGTTTTTTATGACATTATTTTTGGTATTGTATTACTTCCCAACATGGTTGTTTTTGAATTTAGGGAGATGTATTAATGTATTTAGAAGTAGTTTTTAGTATTCTTCCCCATGACATATTCTTGGAATTAATTGTTTAGTCATAACATATGTGTCTATTACCTGTTCCTCAAAAATTATAGAGAATTATGAGTTTTGATCTCAAATCTATTTTAGAATGATAGCTTTGAATGCTAGCTTTAATAAGGTTGTTTTGTAATAAATTCTAAATTTCTTTTGGTTTAGGGCACTCCCAAAATATATTCCTCACAGTATATTTAAATTGATTTCATCCTCCTTTGTTATACCATTGAAAACAGTGGCTTCCATCAATTAATAAATAAGACAGCACATGCCAACCCACAAACCCACATACTTGAAATCATACTTTCTTAAGCTAGTTCTGCAAAAAGCACTCATCCAATTTTTGGACTCTGTAAGTTAACTGCCCCTGCTTATTTGGCCACTGCATAATCAGGTCTGTGCTCTCAGCCTGTTGTAAGCGTTTCACCCCCAGGGTCATCACAATCCCTAAAGTCAGAAAGGAGTCTGTGACACAGTTATGGCATGAACTGCCTTAGTGGCGTGATCAACAGTGACAGCTGAAGCTGAGTACAGCACTGCACTGCAGCCCATCTTAAATTGGAACTTCAAGAATTTTTGTTCCTCTTAAAATTAGAACAGTAACAGAAAGCCCACCCCATGGATTGTGGAAGAACTGAAAAGGACATTCTCCATTTGAAAAGTAGTTTGGGTAAAGTTTATTGGTCTTGACCAGTTCATGTAGAACCAAGACAGTGGAGCAAAAATGCTTGCACACAGTTGTGACTTTCAGAGCAACATTGTTAATGATGCTATCTGGAAGATCATGATGAAAGTAGCAATCATGTATGAACATGAGTATCTATTCCACGTTAGAGTAAATCAGCCTTAGCGTTCACATGATAGCAGACCACAAAAGGTAAGATACAATGAGAAATACTGGAGGGAGCAAAGATTACAACCATTCTGTTATCAGTGAACTTTCTACTTATAACAGATGCAGACAGACACAAAACATGATGCAGCCTGTAAGTGGGTTATGATAAAGGGGTATATTTGACATGGTTGTGGACAAACTATAAGCCAGGAAATTGTTGTATTGATTGCTATCAGTAAGTTGTCATACAATCATGCACAACTATGACATAGTTTTCCATAAATAATTTAAAGGGAAGAACACTAATGTTGGATGCAAAGCAGAAATGCTGAAAATTATTGTAGTTTCACTGTTTTAGGGCATTCCTGTGCTGGCAAAAGAAGTTGCAGTACATAGAAGGTAGATCTGCAAGCTAGGCATTATGTTCAGCTGTATAATTGGCAATTATACAGAAAACAGACAACAGGAAGTCTACAAAAAACTATCACAGATGCTAAAACAGGTAAAATAGCAAAAGAAGATGTCAATCTTAACTGGATAGAACAAACTTGGTTATAGCTCCTGATGATGTGCAAAAGAAACTAAGTGGAGAAAGCCTTCTTGTAAACATGGCAGTCATGTCCTGGTAAAATACTTGGGTAATGAACATCCTTGTTGGCCAGGGTTAGCCATTCTCATACGCACACATTATCATACCCATACAGCCTTTCACCCATGATTCATAGCCCCATTGGTCACTGTGCACATGTCAGATATCTGTTTTAAAAATAAATAGGTAATTATAGTCACAATAATATATTTCGAGTTTGTTTCTCACAAATGCACAGTAGCCCAAACATTTCATTTAATGTCACACAAATCCACACTAGTCCTTCAAAGCATGTTATTTTAACTGAGCAAAGAGGGTAGGCTACTTTTTTCCCACAGACAACCCCCAGCCTGCAGTTATAACCACTTTTCTATGTGCACTTCAACTATTTGTGATATAAAAATAATGACTTCCCAAACTTTTAACAGAAATCCAAAATTTAATGAGAGACAAAGGTCCAAAAATCGGAGATAGAGTTTAAATATAGAAGATTATGAGTGTGTCATAGGTTGAGAGGTTCAACGGTGTATACTAGGCTAATGACCACCAGGGCCTTTATAAGACTAACTGTTCAACCTACGTTTCCCACAAGTTATATGTTTTAGATATTTATATAGGGGTGATTGCTCATTACAACATGATTCACTGACTACTTCTGTCCATCAGAGACATGGACTCCAGACCAGGGGTGAATTTTTGTTTTCCCATCCAGTGGTCCAAGTTACTAGGGTTAGGGAATGATTTTGTTTCACATGGATGGAAAGCCTGTTCCAGTGAAATGGAATTCTCTGAGATATATATATATCTGCTTAACATGTCCTACTTACATTGCAAGCAAAATTTAAGTCTTTAGAGCTAGCAGTTATGATGCTGTTTGTTTTGTGGATGTACAAAACGTTCATCAGAGTGGGGTCCAGGGATGCCTTGTATGCCAGGCATAGATCACCCTTCAGTAGTCTGTAGGAGAATGAGTATAGAGATAAGGCTTTGAGATGATCTGTGTATGGCATTGCGTTTATGCCCTGTATTCTTTTTATTCTTTTTGTAAGGAACCTTTGTGGATGTTCCAGTTGCTGTATGTGTCTGGTCATGTACAAACTGAAGGGGGAATTGTACTCAATGAGGGGTTTAATAGTGGTTGACTATAGTAGTACAATGACTTCCCTGGACCTAGATGCCATGCCCTTACTTATAAGTTTTGCAACACTAAAGGATTTCCTTACTACCTTAGATACAAAGCTGAAAATGTGAATCTTGATATCCATGTTGAAAACACATAACAAAAGGTTATAATCAGAGACTCAATCATAATTCTTTGTAGTGCATGGAACTTTATCTGCTCCATGTACTTCTGGTTACAGGAAGGCCAGGTTACTTTCTATATGTGTTCCCCAATCCCTGACTAGTGGGTCAGCTGTTAGGGGTGTTTTATTGATGATGTAGCTTCCTGCTGTGGTTGACTTTCCAAAAGGTACTATAATGCATTTCTTGACATTAAGTTTTAAGCCATGACTTTGGCACTAGTGATTTATCTGTGTTACACCTTCTTGGAAGATGTTAGTGTCTTGGGGGAATTCTATGACTGTTCCCAGTTTGCAATTATCTCCAAACTTGGTCAGCCAGAGGCCTATGACATTAGCCTTGACTTCTGAGAAGTAGATTCCAAAGAGCAGTGTGCCCTGTTCAGAGCTCTAAGAGACTTTTTTGGTGACTGGCCACTTTGAAGACATGATCCCATGAATCCTAACTTTCAGGGTCATATATGGGAGCCATCTAGCTATCCAGCATGTTATATGAGAGGTTATGCCTAATTTCATAATTTTTTTTAACAATGTCAGAGTAGGGTATTTTTTCAAATGCTCTAGCCAGGTCAAGGCAAGTAGTATGTTCACCAGTTTCAGTAGAAATGACTTTCCTTTGACAAAGCCAAACTGAGATGGGGTCACAGATCATAACCTGCTTATTATGTGCTTGAGACATGGACACCAAGACATTCACCTTGGAAGCAAAGCTCAAGATGTAAATCTTGGCATCCATGTCAAGAACAAATAACTAAAGGTTGTAATCAGAGACAATCGTAATTCTTTGTAGTACATGGAACTTTATCTACTCCATGTACTATTGGTTAGAGGAGAAAAAGCTCCAAGTGTTTTGTTGACTTTCAAAGCCATAAAGTACTTAGTGAGTACTGTCAGAAAGATACTGTAAAACAGTCCTTATATTTATATTCACCTTGCCATGCATCTCAATTGTCCAGATTTTCACAGAATGTCCAGACTTCTGTCTCATATGTTTGGTCTGTTCCTCATAAAATATTTGTTTTTTGGACAAACCACTGAGGACTAGTCACTAAATAATGAAAGGCATTTTAGTTTCAGACTTTATATATTTCGGAAAATGCAGGCAAACACAAATCCTGTTATTCTAGGTACTTTCTAAATTTATAAGAGGAAGGGACACCTGATTGGTACTGACAGCAGGCAGAAACAAATCTGTTTTTTTTTTTAATTCTACCTCTGTCTTTTGCTGGTTAGTACTGGCAAATTTGACTGCCTAACACAAGACCCAACTATAACAAGTGAAGCAAAGAGGGCTTAAGATTTGGTAAGGTTGGGTCTCATGCTGTAGTAGCACTTAACTGATTTGTGTTTTTTCCGAATATCAGAGGGTAATCACCATGCTCAATGCACTACATTGCTCTTATATGCTCAATAATTTCCCAAAATAACAGTTTTTGTATTAGCATGCATTTTCTGGAGGATATGAAATTAGTAACTTATGTGTTTGTTATTAAATAGAGATTTTTCAGAATACTGTAAATTTTATGAAGAGCAAACCAAAATCATAATGTAAAATTAAGGGCATTAACAGAAATCAGGGACAGCTGAGAGCTATGTGATTTCAACTTTGCTTCACATAAACAGTAGCCACAAGTATTCCAACTTATTTAATGCTCAAAATTCCTGCAAAGCTCAATGGCCAACAGAGCAAATTACCAAAGGATAAGTTAATGTCATCTACAAAAAAACTACTGCCCCTGCCCAGCAGTTATAGCCACTTTGTTGTATACAGCTTATCTGACTGTGATAAAAAAATAGTACCCCCTCAACTTCTTTGTACAAGAATCATTGACAAAACAATATATATATATATATATATATATATATATATATATATATATATATATATATATATATATACATATATATATATATATATATATCTGGAAGATAGGACCCAAATATTGGACAGATGTTAAATATTGCTCTTATTTACATAAAAAATATTAGAATAACAGTTTTTACTTTGATGTGCAGTTTTTGAAGAATATGAAGTCTGAAACTTGAAATGATTGTTATTATTTAGTGACTGAAATTCTCAATGATTTGCCAGAAAATTGCAAATTTTATGAAGAACAGTCCAGAAATATGAGGTAATATCAAGGACATTCTGCTAAATCAGGGACAGTTTCAATTTTGTTTCACACAAACAGTAGACAGAGAATAAACATTCTAACTTACTTCCTATAAATGCCCATTAGCCCTCTAAAGGCAGACCTTAAAATGAGCAAACAAAAAGACTGTAAGTTGCATTCATCCACAGCACCCCCCACTTTTCATTTTTCCGACAATAAAGTTAATAAACACGCTTTGCTGTGAAAACTTTTCCAATGTTCCAAAGGAAAATGCTTAAGAGACCGAAAAGAGCACCAGAGGTAAGTAGACGAATCAGGAGTACCTTGGACTTGAACCAGAGTCTTTTTCTGGAAAATGGAGATGAACAAGAAGATGACCAGCAACAATGTAATTAGTGAATAAATAGGAGAGTGTAGAGCATCAGTCATATTTGTGAAATATGACTTTGCAAGAAAATATGGCTGAAAAATATAGGACTTTTGTTGACATTGTTAAACTTCTGGGTAGACAGCAAAGTATATACCCCATTTTATGTCATTAATGCTTAGAAGGATACTAAAAGGGAAAAAGTAGCTGTAAGTAAAATAAATACCATTCTTGTTAATATTTGTATAAAACATTTTATTATATAAACATCATGTTATAAATAGTAAAACAGTTTTGGTAGTAGGCAGTCAAGGGTGTTTTAAATGTGGGTGAGTCTTTTCACTGAAGGATGTTTGTGTCTTTCAGCTTTTCCTGGTTAGGGGTTGCCACAGTGGAACTCCGGTCTGCTAATGATTGGCAGTAGAGTTTTACGAGCTGGCTTGCCAGGCCTAATGCACACCCTTCAACGAAGGAACGCCGTTCATGCATGTCGCCACACAGAAGACGTTCTAACTGAGAATCGAACGGGCAACGTCTAACTATGAGGCGACAACGCTACCGCAGCACCACCACCGCAGTATATATATGTTAAAATATTAGCATGGACAGGTTCTTTTCTTTACTTTTAAGAAATATAGGCTTTACAGTATAACAAGAGAAGAAAGTCTGGACAATAGCAGGCTTAATGTTAATATGCTGTGAACTTGGGCTGCTAGGGTGTGATGTAAAAGTGCACTGATTACATTAGATTAGAGCTACAGTTAAGATATTTTCTCCTATCTTTACAAGGGGAATGTCTGGATTAATGCCCATGGATTAAACTAGAAACAAATGTTTTTGTTAGCAGGTAAGCTTGAAAAATAGGACAAAATGCTGAACACCATGGAAAAATATTAAGTTTCTTACATATGCAAAGATTTTAGCTTGATTTTTTCTATCAGCAAAGGTTCAGTGAGAGTCAAGAAGTCTGCAGCTGAAGGCAGTTCTACACCCTGTTCTGCGTGAAATTTACAAAGATTCATTACTGACTACTTTTACATAGAGACAATCTGTCTGCAGGTACAAGAAATTAATCTTGAAAGTTCTGAGCATTCATTGCTGAGGGAAATGCAAAATTTAAATGTGCAATGGCAAATAGTTCAGTAAAAAATAAAGTTTGACATTATGGGAAGTGAATAAAAGATAGCAGTGTACAATTTAGTTTTATTTAAAGATAGCCAGTTCATGTTTTCTTAGCCCTAAAAGTTATTGTTTTCTGAAATCAAACATGCTGATTTTCACACCTGGAAGGGGAATAGAGAAAAGAAAAGAACAGGCAACAATCAGTTTAAGTGGGAACTCAGGCTGTAGCATGTGTTTTAACATGAGTAACCTTTAATTTTAGGTTAGGTAATACTGGGGGGTGCAGCTGTCAATTTGGAACAGTTGTTCCTATCTTGAGGGTTAAACTTCATTTTTTTGAAGATAGTATTGTATGTTTGTTCTAAGTAAGTAGGAGATGGGGTGTTCTGAAAATGGATTTAGTTCTTTATTCAGTGGTTTTATTAAAACAAAAGGTTTTGAAAATGTGACATAGGCTCAAATGGAGATGAGAAAAAACAACTGTACAAAAAAATCAACCTGTCAAGCATTAGTGTGTGCATGTAACACAAAAGTTGGAAATACACATTCAAAAACTTGTCATGTATAATAGGTGGGAACAATAGCTTTTTATCATCATGGCTATGCTATCCATATTATCTTGAAATGTAAATGGTTTTACGTTTATAGAAAAAAAGAAAGAGTATTGAATAATATTAAGAAATGCGGAATGCAAATAGCAGTGCTGCAGGAAACACATTTGGAAAGAAATGAGCATGTGAATTTGACAAAAAAAGGATTTCAGAACAGATATTCAGCAGAATATCAGGGACAAAGGAAAAGGGGACTAATTATACTAATTGCTAGAGGGTCACCAATAGTATTGGAATAGAAAAAAGACAATAAATGTGTATTTCTGGTGGTGATAGGTTATTGGCAAGAGGGAGGATTAAGCTAGCAAGTAGTTGTATTCTACCAAAAACAACTATTATGGAGGTTAAGAAAGTTTTTTGAGAAATAATCAGCTTTGAGCAGGGAATATTACCTAGAGATGGGGACTATAATTTGATTTGCAATTATGAGGATGTATTATGGGAGACCTAGAGGGAAAGATATAACAAAATACACTACATTTGTGAAGAAATTTAGGAACACATTTGGTATGGAAGATGTGAATTCAGTAGTAGCAATGAGCTGGCAGTTTTAAAACTTCCCTACAGAGTACTCTATCAAATATATTGGGTGAGCAAATAGCTAAAACCAAGGAAATATTTATTTTTCAGCAGGAACACAAGATATGAATTTTCTAGACATAGTAAGGCCTTGTTAAGTTTAATTCTGTTGGATGCCAAAAAGAAATTACTAGAATATAGATATCAAAGTCTAAGTCAACTGTATTTGAAGTATTTAATATTGTACAAGAGATAAAAGAACTGGAAGATGGATCTTTAGAAAAGGAAGGAACAGATTGCATAGAAATTAATGGAAACTGTGGGAACAATTCATGCAGAATAATGTTCAGGAGGAGAACAAGGGAGAGAGATTTAGGGGTAGGCAGGAATTTGTCAATTTATATAATGCTGGACTAATGATATTTGCAAAGGAAAAAAGATATGTGATGTATAACATATGTAAATGAAAAAAATGTTCATATGGTTTGTTTTCCTTTCTGTTTACGTAAGTTTTCCTATGTTTAAGTGATAATTTAATAAAGAGTTTAAAAAAATGCAGTTGTTTTGCATGCTGAAAAATTCATGCTCAAATTCTGAATGCTAAACTCCAGCAATCTATTGCCTGAGAACTGTAAGAAGTGTAAGCTGTTTTTTGAAAGGGGCAGAGGCACCAGAGATCAAACTGCATCTGCTCAATAATAAAGAAAGCAAAGGAATCTCAGAAAAATGTTTACTTCTTCCTTACTAACTGTGGTTTTGGCTTTCTGAACCATAACAAATTGTGGCAAGTTGTTATAGAAAATGAGATATCAGGACACTGTATTGGCCACATGAGGTATCTGTATTTAGAAAAAAGAAACAACAGTTGAAACCATATGTGGAATAACTGACTAGTTCAATATATTAATCACAGGACACTCCATTGTGAGACACACAGATGTGCCTCTCACCAGGTTGGATAAGGAGAAAGTCACGATAAGTTGTTTGTCATGTGCCAGAATTCACCACATCACCCATGCAGTCAAGTCCATCAACATGTACTGCTATGACTCTGTCATAGTACATGTTAGTGTGATTTACTTGAGGTGCATCTCTCTGGACTACATGTAGAGAGACATGATTGAGCTCACCAAATATGTGTTCTGGGCAGGTATGTCACTAGCCTTAAGCAACAGTCTACCATCATCCAGAATGATGCCTCAATACAAACAAAAAATGATTGACTTTAACAATTGGCTTAGTTTCTGGTGTCATTCTAAGGAGATCCAGTACCTGTTGGCCTGGGAAGACATGACTGACAGACCACAATGCTTTGCCAGAGATGGCCTGCATCTGTTTTCCTTGAGCTTCAGGCTCCTGGCAAAGGGTCCTGACTCACCCATAGTCCCTTTTTAAGGCACTGTCTTGAGGTCAAAACTGCTAACATGAGAATCTCATCTAAATGCTTTTTAAAGGTCATGCTACAGAATGCTAGGAGTCTCAACATGAAACTTCACTCATTGCAAGCATTCATAACCCTAGAAGATGTTCACATTTGTGCAGTCACAGAAACCTGGTTCAAAGCTGTGGACAGTACCCCAGCCATGCCTGGTTACTCATCCTATCATACATACAGACCCCAAACTGAGGGCAGCAAAGCCAGAAGAGGTGGTGTTTAAATATATATTAAAGATATACACACCTGCAGACTTGTCAAGCAGTATGATGCACAGAAGATGCTCCAGGTGCAGTTAGTGGTTTCCAAGACCCTTATTCAAAATATTAGTTAGCTACAGGCCCCCAACATTGACTCAGGATGCCCATGCCACCTATTTGGACTTCCTTGAATCTATTAAGATTCAACCCTATATCCTGATCCTAGTTGATTTTAACTACCTAACCATTGATTGGAAGAACTACTAGAGCCAGAACACAAATGCTCAAACCTTTGTTGACTTTGTCAATGCCAGTGCCTTGGACCCACTGGTTCACACCCCCACAAGAGGTGGCAAGATCTTGGACTTGGTACTAATCAGTGTCATCATGTCTGGTAAGATCAGACCACAAAGCGGTCATCTTCGAAGTCACCATCATCCCTGCCCCCCCCCCCCCCGCTAGGGTTAAGCAAAACAACTTCTACAAAACTGATTACAACCTCCTGATGGAAGGTCTAATAAGCTTCATAGCCCCCTCCACAACAGGTGGAACTGGCACTAATGTCCAAACCTACACCAAAGTACTATATGACCATTTACATAAATTCATGGATTCAGCAATACCTGACAGGACAAAATCCTCCTCCTCAAGGAAGGGTAAACATGTCTGGTGGACATTGGGTATAAATAAATTCTACAATAAAAGGAAAAAAATTGCTGTCCAGGACCAAGACAGAACAGGTGCCAAACTGGAAGTAATCTTTTCTTGGCCTAAGCAGGCAGATAAGGGTATTAGTGAATTCCCCCAAAGCTAACTTTGAGTCCAAATTGGCCACATCGTCTACAGACAATCATAAGGCCTTCTTCGCATACATCTAAGGGGAAACACCCAAATCTGCTCAGAGCTGATGGTCAAGGACACCACATATACAAATGCCATGGATATAGCCAACCTGCTGACAGACAGTTTAGTGAAAACTTCACCCCTCTGTCCCCCCATCAGAAATCCAGGATATCCCCAGCACTTGCCCCTTATCTCTAGGGAATACGTCATTGCTGCCCTCTCTAAAGCTACAAACACAGCTTCCATGGGACCCGATAACATCCCAGGCTGCATCCTGCATCATCTCAAGCAGGAACTCGCAGCACCATTATGCACCCTATTTAACCTAAGCCTGAGTACCAGTTTCATCACAGCCGAGTGGAGGACAGCCAACGTCATCCCTCTGAACAAAGGTAGGGCATCCACCGATCGAGGTAATTATAGACCCATCAGCCTAACTAGCCTGATTTGCAAGGCCATGGAATGCACTATCATGGACCACATTAACAAGAACATTGGCAACCTCCAAATGCTTGATCCCACACAGTTTGGTTTTGTCAAGGGATGATCATGCCTGTTAAATTTGGCAGACTTCTTTGAGTCAGTCACCAAAGCCATGGATGAGGGGAAGATGGTGCACATCACCTACCTTTACCTAGCCAAGGTCTTCAATACTATCTCCCACATGGGCATAATAGATAAACTGCCTCAGCTTGGTCTAAATCTGTATGTGACCAGATAGGTAGCTAATTGGCTCACTGATAGAACTCACTCAGTCAAAACAGGGCAAGCTACCTCAAGCTGTAGATCCATAATGAGTGACGTACCCCAGGGATCGGTCTTGGGGTCCCTGCTATTTGGGATATACTTCTCCAAGATACAAGCCAAAATCAGAGGCTATCCAAGTTTGCAGATGACTGCAAGATGGGTGCTCTCATCAACTCCCCTAGTGATGTAGACATACTACAAGAGAGTCTCACCCAGACAAATGACTGGTGTCAGAAACACGGCCTCAACTAAATGCCAAAAAATGCATCATCATCCCCTTTGGGGAGAGTGACGCCTCCACAAATTATCACATTAATAACAGTGTCCTAAGCATGCAAGTAGTTGTATGGGACTTGGGCACCCAAGCTGACAGCAATCTAACTTTTGACTACCATGTTGCCTCCATTGTACAGAGAGTTTTCTACATGGCTCACCTCATTAGTAAAGGTATTTCTTCCAGGAGCAAGGAAGTCATAACTTCCCTATATTCCTCCCTTATCAGCTCATCGTTGAGTATAATGCCCCTTTTGGCATGTACCTCACAAAGCACATGCAGCAGCTGGAGAGACCATTGAGCATTCCTGACCAGGAGAATACAGGGCTTCAAAAATCTGTCCTACATGGATAGACTAAAAGCCCTGTCCCTCTACTCCATCTCATACAGATTCCTCAGAGGTGATATATGTCTGGCATACAGAGCAATCTCTGACCCCACCTTGATGAAATTGCTTCATATCCGCAAGCCAGACTCCACTCTCGTGACCCACACACAAAACCTCAACTTGGTCTGCGACATCAATAGGGCTTGCTGGCAGGACAGATCTGTCTCCCACAGACTCCCCCATGTGTGAAACAGACTCTCTCCACATCAAGCATAGTACTTCATTATCCCTCTTTAAGAGGAACCTGGGTGATTGGATGGGAAATAGAAAATACGCCCCTGGGATTCCACCTGTGTCCCTGCTGGACAGGAGCATAGGGTGCTGACTTGTGGGAACATGGGCTAATTTATTGCCTAGGCTTATAAGGGCATCTGGGCCAGTAGGCTAGTAACTTGATATGATCCTATGATCCAAAAACTGAGAAAGAAGTACAGCAAGGCTGTATGCATATTGACACGCTACACATTAATTTATACACTACATATATCGTGAAAAATGCTGAGTTAGATGAATCAGATGCTGGAATCAAAATTGTCAGAAGAAATGATATGCAGATAAAACCAGTCTGCTGACTGAAAGTGAGGAAAAATTGAAGAGCCTGTTGCCATAGCTGAAAAGGCAAACACTGTCTTATTGTTCAACATAACAATTAAACAAGTTATGTCATCTTGTCCTATCAATTATTTGCAGATAGATGGTAAAGGCATAGGTTGTGAGAGATTTTATTGTCCTGGGCTTCAACATTTTTGCAAATGTTAACTCTAGCCATGAGATTAAAAGATACTTGCTTATTGGAAGGAAAATTATGGCAAATCTGGATAATAATTTGAAAAGCAAAGACATTGCAATGTCAACAAAGGCCATGTAATCAAAGCTATGGTTTCCCAATAATGATACATTATGTAGCTGTGAAAGTTGGGCTATAAGTTACGCTGTGCACCAGAAAAATCAATGCTTTTGAACTGGTGTTGGATAAAACTTGTTAGAATTTCTTGAGCAAATAAAGCTAGCCTGTCCATTGGAAGGTCTGCTAGTAAAACAGAATCTCAAATAATTTCACCACATAAAGTAGAGACATGATTCAGTCAAGATGACACTAATGATCGAAAAGATCAAAGGCAAAAGAAGAAGAGGGGGGCAGCAAATTAATAGATGGATATACAGCATTACTGTAGAAACAAATACGAATTTAAACAAATATAAAGAAGCATTTCTTGACAGATAAGCCTGCTGCACTAAAATCATTGGGTTTGGAAAGATTTGGATTCCACAAAACAAATAAACAACAGCAAAACACACTGGAAAATTCCAAAATGCTCAGTGCAGTGCAGAACCCTTATCTTAGAAGGTTTCCGCATCACAGCAAGCATTTCAGATCCACCAGCTGATGTTTTCCTTGCACAGGGCCCTTAGTACTGAGAGTGGTTTCACTGCGGAAGCCACATGCTAACATGGCCAGCCACAGGAGTGATTAATCCTAATTATTTGCTTGTTTTCCACTGGAAATTTTAGCAACTCCTAATTTGATTGGCTGACCTAGCAAACTTTTAAATTTTGCTCCAGTAGGAGAAAGTGAATGCCAAATATCTTTCAGCCATTCACTGCTGTAGGAATTCTCATGATGCACATAAGTGCACCAGAGTGATGAGGTTGAGGGGTGTTAATATGACCCTGTGTGTGAACATATATGTGTGTATGTCTCTAGGGGTATGAATGAGTCTGAATGAAGACATACGTGTGTGTGTGTGTGTGTGTGTGTATACATGCACGCGCACAAATGTCCGTGTGTTTGTGTGTGTATGTGTGTGTGTGGGGGGGGGTGCCTGAGTCTGTGGGTGTGTGTCAGCATGTGTCCATGTGTGTTTCTATGTATGCATGTGTGCACATATGTGTGCCAGTGTATATTTTTATGTGTGCATGTGTGTGTGTGTGTGTGTGTGTGTGTGTGTGTGTGTGTGTGTGTGTGTGTGTGTGTGTGTGTGTATATGCATCCATGCATGTATGTGTTTGTGTGTGTGTGGGGGTGTGTGTGTGTGGGTGTGTAAGGGTGCCTGATTGTGTTTGAAAATGTGGGGGGAGTGCTTTTACTAACTCACTGCAAGGTTTGCTAGGGACAACTCTAGCATGGTCAAGTCTGACGATATATTGTGAAATTTAGAGATATTGCTAATGAGCAGTTACTGAGGTGCTTCTCAGTGCAACTTTTACCATGACTCTAAAAATAAATTGCTTTCCATTGTTCTAATTGATTAACCATGTGCTGGGCAATTGGCAAAGGCAGAAAGAAATCTCTGAATGCTAGGAATTGAACATAAAGATATCTATTTTGCCTGCCCTTATTAATAGCAAATGATATAAATTGGCTATTTTGAGTCTGCTGGAGTATCATTTTATTTTATTTTATTCATTTTTATTGGAGTACAACACTGATTCAAGTAGACCATTTTCAGGCTCAGCTTGAAATCTGCAACCAGAAGAATAAACTACATGATGGGTGAATCAAAATCATTTTAACAAGACATAGGGCCGGATTCACGAAGGCTTGCATGGGGTCTAAGAGTAGAGTAAGACTCAATGCAGCCAACATGTCTACCGAGCGATCCAGGAACAGCCGGCGGGGGCATGCAAGAGAGCTTCTAAAACTCCTCTTACATGGACAGGGCTAGGTTATGCAAATTACCTAATTTGCTGCTGAAAGCTATGCAAATGAGGTAAATTTGCGATCCAGGAAACTCTAACCTGTCCGAGTAAGAGTAGTGTTATTTGTAGAAATGTACTCCATTAACAACTGAGTACGGTTCTACAAACAGCAAAACGGAGCCATGACAGCTCCAAGAAAAGGATGCATCCAGTCGAGAAAGCATGCCAATGGCCAAAAATACGGCCATTGGCAATGTTCACCGATGCAAAATTAAAATAAAATATTTTTTTTATCCCGCTCACCGATGTTTAAGCATAGCGCAGCACCGTGCAAATGCGCTGCGCTCTAAAATCCAGAAAACCAAAAATTAAAATCCACAAATGTGGATTTTATAGTAATCCCCAATATACAATGCAAGGAAATGGCAGTCCAAAGACAACATGGCTACCGAGTAGAGGTTGCTAAGGGGGGAAGCTCAGTCTAAGAGATGTAACCAAGCATTAGTAGGCAATCCTATGCAAATAGGGTAAGGATAGTGAATCCCAAGTTTACATAGCAAAAGAGCACAGTCAGTGAAGTGTATGAGTAGGATAAGGGGAGTATCAGAGTAGAAGATAGGTGACATCATGAGGGGGGTATGTCTGAAAGAAGTGAAGCTCATTGGAATAGAGTGGCATGTGTCTGCTGTCAGTTACTCATCACTGGAAGAGGTGTGTCAACAGGTACCCTAGCTAAAGGCAAGAAATTGAAGGTGTATGCTGTGAACAACACTAAAGTTTCTTGTAGAAGTGCCTGCAACGTGTATGCACACCTGTAAAACCGAGTAAGCCTGAGTGCGCTCGTTTAAGCCGGATTAAGCAAGTGTAAGGTTGATGAAACCAGTGCAAGAGCGTTTGCGCCTGTGTGCACATGTTTTAGCAAGAATAAGCAAGTTTTAGTCCGTGTAAGCATGTGTGCGCACGTGTGAGATGGTGTGCACGTGTTTGCACTTGTGTGCACGGCGCTGCCCCACTGAGGAAACAGAAAGGGAAAAGGAAGCACAACAAATAGTAGGAAGTTAACCAGGGAGTACTAGCAGAGCTAGCAGGTGAAAACAATCAGAATCAGGCAATTACACAGGCAGTACACTAGCCCAGCCCAGTCCAGCACTTAAAACTCAGCAAATAACTTTCCACTATGTTTTTCTCAGAGATACTGAAACACTGCAGTAAGCTAATAGAAGTGAAAACTGAAAAAGCTTTACTGAGACAAAGAAATGTTAGGGGCTGCCATTGCTGTCATAAGGCAACATATGCAACATGCTGAGGGTGGTGACAATGTGAATGCTGCTGAGCAACCCACAGTGAGGAGATGGAGAAGAGTGTACAGGCCCAGGGTAACCTACCAGGGGCTACATGAGCTGGAGATAGTGGAGCACTATAGAATGGACAGAGACCTCATGCAGCAAATTGTTGAGCTGTGCAGGCCACGTCTCACACACAGAACCAACAGAGGGGAACCCATCCCAATGGAAACCAAGGTATGTGTTGGCCTAAGAATACTAGCAACAGGTACCTTCCAGAGACCAACTTGTGATATGATGGGGATTTCACAGGCATCAGCATCCACGGTACTGCACCAGTTCCTGAATGCCATGTCAGCACATGTCGGTGATCATGTATATTTCCCCAATGCCCGTGAGGTATTGGCCAGCAATATACGTCTCTTCCAGCAAATGGTGGAATACCCTGAGGTAGTGGGTGCAATAGACTGCACGCACATATGCATCAAAGCACCAGCTGGTGAACGGGGTAGGGTCTACTGTAACCACAAGGGTTTCCCCTCCATCAACTGCCAGGTCGTGTGTGATGCCCAGGGCATAATAATGAATGTGTGTGCTGGCTGCCCTGGAAGCTACCATGACTCCCATATCTGGCATCTGACACAGCTGTACCAGACATTTGCCAATGGGGACATCCCTCATGGTCACCTAGTGGGGGATGCTGGATATGCACTCGAGTTGTGGCTGATGACACCCATCAAAAATGCGCACAGACCTGAACAGGAATGCCATAATGAGGCACACGCACAAACACAAAATGTAATCGAGCGTGTGTTTGGGCGGCTCAAGTCACGGTTCCGGTGCCTGGACACATCTGGTGGAGCCTTGCAGTACTCACCAACTACATGTACCCAAATAGTCATGGTATGTGCTATGCTACATAATATGATCCTGCGAAAACAGCTGCAGCAGGAGCAGCATAGGGCAGGGCCAAACAGCCCCCCTCCATTGCCAAGGTCATCACAGGCAGAGCGTGACTCGGAGGAGGAACCTGCCTGCCCTAGTAGGCAGAAGGAGGTGTGCCCAGTATGTTTTGGCCTTGGCAAAGAGGCAACAAATAGCATATACACTGGCTCAGTAGGAACCCTGGAAATTATACCTGTCTCTGACTCGCACAAATAGTAAAAGGGATGCCTAACTTGACACTACCTGTTAAACATGTATAGGAGTGTAATATGTGCATCCGACATAGTCAGCCCTCCAGCACCACCTGAGGCATGATTGCCATGTGTTATGCAATATAAAGCAGTGCTAAACAGCTCTTACCACTATTTAGTATATGTAAACAAAATTGCACACACTAAGTAGCACAACTATTGGCAATGTTGGGCAATATTGGGCACCGTTCAGCAATGTTGGTTAACACTGAGCAATGTTGTACAAGTTTGGTCAAAGTTGGGCATAGTTCAGCAAAAGCAGGTAAACATGGTCATATTTGCTTCACTGTTCCTGAAGCAGTCTGTTCTGCCCAGTATGAAAATATGAAACAGTGACAGTCCTCAAACCCAGGATACTGTGCACTATAGTCATAGTACTGAACCACTAAACCATGACAGTATGTCAGTGGTCAGTTTGTATGAAGAAATGTTGATAAGTCTATGCAAAGTATCTCGTGGAAACCCTGCAGGCATAATCCCTGTTGAGTTAAGACACAAAGGTGAGCCCTGCAGTAAGAATAGCACCTGATTTTCAACACAGATAATATAAATGTTAATATTGGTAATGTTCACACACATCAACAAATGTAGTGGACCTCAGACAGCAACATACTGAAAGGTCACACTGGGCATGCTCACACACTTGAATAAATGAGACAAATGTCAGGCAACAAAACACTGAAAGGCTGAACTGGGCATGCTCACACACTTAGGCCATGTCTGAGTACAGCAGTGGGCCACATATATCCGGCAGCTGCATGTGTTAACCCAGGAACCTCTCACTATTCACCAATCCACCTTGTGCACATAGTTATATGACAACAGACACATATATAATATACTGGAACCCTGTCATAATCAAATATGTTCTGCAGATACTTAGGTTGTTCATAGAAAGTGGTAAAGCAAAGAAGAAACAAAACCTGCAATCAGTATAATCAATAAACAATGTGCATCCCAAACATTATCATAGGTTCAGAGGTTGATACTAGGCTATCTGCCCTAGGGCATGTACAAGCCCAGCCAGAGTGTGTTTGGCTTTCGCAACCCTGTTAGATTAGTAGACTGTGCCTGTGAATAGTAGGTCACACAATATAGCCCACTTATGTTTAGTTTATTGTGCCTCTGTCTAGCAGGGACCCAGAAGATATCCCAGGACTAAACATACGATCACCCATCCACTTGTCAAGATGTCTCCTGTAGGTGGTCAGTGGGGGTCTCTGCGTATGCGGGACTGGGATCTCATTCCAGAGTGAGTGGAGCCTCTGGGATAGGAATCTGCCCCTCCAGCATGTCCTATTAATATCAGTGCTGATGTTTCCGTCCCTAGAGCGTGTAACTCTAAGGGACTTGGATATCCTGAGGTGGAGCCTGTCCATTAATTCTGGGATGGACATGGCTTTAAACAACAGGCACAGATCGCATCCGAGTAGGCAGTAAGCGACTGAGTAGAGCTGGGGTTACCATAGCCAAACTGCACAGGGCATCTGTGTGAGTCCCTAGATCTACTTGGTGAGGTACTTTTGTGGCCATTACAGTTGCTGCAGGTGTTGGGTAAGGTACATCCCAAATGGGGCATTGTATCCAAGCATGGGCCTGATGAGTATAGGGGCACAATGACCCCACTTGATCTAGATGTGAAACCTTATGGGATAAGGTAGGCTATATAGAAGGTCTGTCTAACCACATTGGCAACGTGATTGTCAAAGGTGAGAGTACTAACTACTCATGTCCCCAAATCCCTAATAACACCCACCATATGTGATGGATTATCACCTATGTGGTAATGTGTGGGCACATTGTTATTCCCAAAGGGGATGACTATGCATCTAATGGCAATTAGCTGTAGGCCATGGCTCTAGCACCAGTTATCCATCTCTGTGAGACCCTTTTTGAGGATGCTTGTGCCAGCTGGAGAGTTGATTATGGCACCCAGTTTGCAGTCATCTGCGAACATGGTCAGCCATATTCCTCCTGTGTTAGCCTGTACGTCTGAGAAATATATACTGAACAAGAGAGGTCGCAGGACTGAGGCTTGTGGGATGCCACGTGTAACTGGTGTATAGTCAGACATGGCACCTGCAATACTGACCATGTGAGTGCTATCCATGATCCAGTTAGCAATCCATCTTGTGACATATTTGTCAATATTGAAGCCGGTGAGCTTATGTATAATGCCCGAGGGGGTATTGTGTTGAACTGTTTTGCGAGCTCCAGGTTAGCTGTGTGGACAACCTTGGGTTCCATGATGATATGCTCCATAGCTTTGCAAACTAGGCTTGTTAGGCTTATAGGGCGATATTGTCCAGGGTCCCTTGTGGCACCACCTCTGTGGAACAGGAACACTGTTGCTGTATGCCATTCCTTGGGTACATATCCTGTAGTAACTCTGATATTGAACAGTGATTTAATGTGAGTGTTAAGTTCGTCATGAAGCTCATGTAACAAGCAGGCCGGGACACTGTCCGGTCCCATTAATGATGTGTTGTCTGCTTTGGAGAGGGCAGCACTCACCTGTTCATCTGTGATGTCAGGGAGGCTATACCCTGTTGGGATGGACATTTGCACTTTAGGGGGGATGGGGGGGGACATTTGCACTGAACCTGTTTGCCAGGATGTTGACAATGTCAATGGGTTCAGTGTATGTTTTGTCATTATGCAGTAACTCACAGCATATCTGGGAGTTTCCACCCAGGTTCCTGACATAACTAAAGAAGGCCTTGTGATTGTCCTTAGTGTCTGTTGCAAGTGTCCATTAGAAGCGGGCCTTAGATGAATTAATGAGTGATCATAGCTTTTTGCTAGTACTGATCAGAGATGCCTTCCCTTTTTGGGATTGTGCTCCATCATGTAGTAGCCGTCTCCTTTTGTTGTATAGCTTATTAATGGCTGTAGTCCACCAGAGAGGTCCCCTGCCTTTGGAGGAGTGAGTCTTGTTGTTATTTGGGATAGCATGATCCATGCATTCCAGTAGGTGTCCATAGAATGCGTTTGTAAAAGATTCAGTGGTCTGAGCCATATTTACCACTGTCCCAGGGTCTTTGACAGATACCACCTCGGTTTGTAGAAGTGTGACATTTGCTTTTGAGAAGTTCTTTACCGAGATTACCTTGGATGGGGGTGTGGACGGGATATGTATGTCCAGTGAGATAAATATATGGTCTGACCTTACTAATGAGGGGTATACCTCTGGTGTGGAACATAGAGTCCCCATGTTGGTGATGATCATGTCCCACATGTTTTCCCCTCTTGTGGGTGTGGTGAACAGTTGTGCCATAGCATTTGAGTCTATAAATCCTAGCAACTGTTGTGCGAGGGTGTTGGTGCTTGAGTAGCATTCCCAGTCAATGTTTGTGTATTTGAAGTCACCCAATATAATGGTGTTTGGAGAGACCTTCATATTCTCCAGTTTTCCCAGGAATACCGAGTGGTGTTCCTGAGTTCAGGAAGGTGGTCCATAGCAGTCTACAAACTGAAATGCAGTTTGGGCCACTGTCAGTTTCATATGTATGGTCTCCGATGCTTCATGCAGTGTTACTAACCTGGAGGTGTGTGTATGTGTGATGTATATGGATACTCCTCCTATTTTAGTTGGCCGGTCCGAGTCTTGTGTCCGAAAAGCATGGTATGAAGTAAAACCTGGTATTGCTGGTGTGCTTTTGGGAGCCTGAACCAGGTGTCTGTTACTACACAGATATCGACAGTCTCCATACTGAGGAGAGTCCTGAGTGCGTGCATTCTGAGGGTTAGACATCTGTTGTTGAGCAGCATTACCCTTAGTTTTTTTTACGTTTTAACATCTATGGAGGTGAGTTTGTCTTCTGAGCCTCGCTTACAAAAGCCACTATGGGGGTGGCAAGAGCCTTAGCCAGTATTTGAAAGCCTAGGGGTGACAGGTGCAAGCTGTCCATAGCAAAGCTACATGGCATGCCGAGCATGTCATCCCAGGCTGACAGACACTGGATCCCCTTTGAATGACACCAATATGTTAGCCAACTGTTAAAAGTGATCAGTTTGTCTGTATACTGTGACATAATTCTTGGTGAGGGTAAGATGCTATACAAGGTCAGGGTCATACTGGCCTGGGCTACATGATCAGAGAGCTCCTCTATGTCTCTTGTCATGTAGTCCAGGGAGGAACGTCTGAGGGTTTTCACACCAGCATGGACAATGATGGAGCCATATTTGTACTTGCTTTGGAGTGACCTGAGTGCATGTGTTATGTGGCAGATCCTGACACCCGACAGACAGCTCAAAGTGACCTTCTCCTTGTTCAGCCTGGTGAGTGGAACTTCAGTGTGTCTGACAATAAGAGTCACCTATTACAAGTGTATTAGGTGTGTTGTTTAGCCCTAAGGGCAGTGACTGTGTGGCACACTGACTTTGTGAACTATGTGATATGTGGGTATTGTTATGGGGTAGCAGTTGTTTGGGTGTCTGCTTTGGATGTCTCTGCTGCTTAGGCAGAGTTTATTTAGAGCCTCCGAGTATGTTTTTGTGTGGTAATGTATTTGGGTTGCTGTCGCTATCGGTCTATGTGAGACTGGATTTGTGGTGTGTGTGGTTATCTTCACCACCTGTTAGACTGTGCCAGTCACGGGTTGAGAGAGCTCAGCCTCCTGTTTGTCTATATAGTTGCATCTCTCACATATATCTGAGTTTGTTGGGAGGAGGACAGGGTTGTCCGTGTACATAAGGCAGTTATAACATTGCATCAAAATTCCAATATGCACCAGCTGGACTGGAAAGTACTCTCGAAACCGACCTTTGGACATGCCAGGATATTATGATGACATACTCTGTTGACTGATCACAAAGGATCAGTAGTGTGTTAAGTGTGTAAAAGAGTATAACAGGGGTTTAGTGGACAGGTTTGTCGGTGTTTTGTAAAGATTATCTGCGAAGGAGTACAGACAGAACCATGACACCTCCTTCAGCTATGTCATAAATAGCAATGTACACTCATATATGTCCTGAGTCAGGGTCAACTGTACCTGACTGACAATGCTGACATCCTGTCAGACAGGCCCATACATACATACCCACCTCCCACTGACAAAAGGCCCTATCATCATACCAGGAGATATCACATGTAGAGTGGGTAAACAGCTCCTCCCAAAGCTGATTGAATGGCATCACTTGGATAACATTGTTTCCCCATATGTGTAATAAGTGAACTACAGAACAAACAGACCCTGCACCTGAACAGTCTGTTGAGCCTCACCCTCTCTACAGGATATGAAACTGTTGAATGTGTTACAGCAACATATGGCACACCCCACAAGTGTTGGTGCACAACAAACCATGGGAACTATAGTCCTATAAGCCTATGAAGTCTGAACTGCTAGGCCATGGAGTCCATCATGATTGCAGTCAGAAACAGAGCTATTGGAAGCCGACAAACACCCAACCCAACCAACTGTGGTATGTTAATGGGCAGATCATGTTTCCCAAACCTGCTAGACTGTTTTCAAGGCAGCCACCCAGGACATACATCACTGAAAGGAGCTACACACGTCCCACATAGACTTTGAATAGCCCTTTATCAACATCCCACACACATGTCGTATCCACAAAACCAACAATCTGTGCATAAATATGTATTGTCATATGAAGGAATGGCAATTTGTCCACAGATAGATCACACAAGCTAAGAATTGTGGAGTCCTGCTCAAGCTGTTCACACCTGCTGACCCACATGGTTCATTCCTGGGATTGCATAAAACAAAGTGCAGACACATTACCATGTCCAGTCTGATGATGTCAGCATCCTACAAATATAGCAGGAGAATAGAAACTACACAGTAAAGCATAAAGTGCATCATGTTAATGCGTATCTCTCTAGTATCATAACATAGTTAGGTAGGGGTTTGAATCCTCTAATTGCTGAGTTTTGGGGTGTATGTGTGTGTGATTCCCTTTGAGAGGAGTGGCCTTTTTGGAGACTGTGAAAACACATTAAAAGAGGTGAATTCCTGTTTGGCAAGTCTGATGATGTCAGTATCCCACAAATACAGCAGTGGAAATAAAAACTCCCAGTAAAGCATGTAGCGCGTCCTGTTAATGCATATCTCTCTAGTATCATAACATCATTAGGTAGGGGTTTGAATCCTGCAATTGCTGTGCGTGTGATTTCCTTTGAGAACAGTGGCCTTTTTGGAGACTGTGAAAACACATTAAAAGAGGTGAATTCCTCTTTGGCAAGTCTGATGATATCAGTATCCCACAAATACAGCAGTGGAAATGAAAACTCCCAGTAAAGCATTTAGCGCATTGTTTTAATGTGTATCTCTCTAATATCATAACATAGGTAATTAGGGGTTTGAATCCTGCAATTGCTGAGTGTGTGTGTGTGATTTCCTTTGAGAGGAGTGGCCTTTTTGGAGACTGTGAAAACACATTAAAAGAGGTGAATTCCTGTTTGGCAAGTCTGATGATGTCAGTATCCAACAAATACAGCAGTGGAAATGAAAACTCTCAGTAAAGCATATAGCGCATCGTGGTAATGCATATTTCTCTAGTATCATAACATAGTTAGGTAGGGGCTTGAATCCTGCAATTGCTGAGTGTGTGTGTGTGATACTGTTGATCAATGTGTTGTAGGTTTTGCTTTTACTACTGTATGACATATCAGTAAAACAACAGTATGTGCATTGCACACTTCAGGTATCTGTGTGGCAAATACACATATGTACATGTGACCTCAATTGGTAACTGTGTGGCCAAGAAATATATGTACATGTGACCTCAATCACTTCATAGGTGTGAAGCCTGCTTTCAACACGAATACATCTGTTACCATTGACAGTTGGTGCTGCTGCTTCTCAGACCGTAGGTCACATATGTATGTATGTGACAAGTCCAGCCACTTTAGTGATCTGTGCCCTAGGTCATCTGTGTCACACACACACATGACAGTTTCTATAGAATAGTGGTGAGTGAGGGTTTATGCCTGGGGCATATTTCAGATATGTTCAAACACAACACAGTCTGTCAATAATGGGCATTCATTATAGCTGCACAACAACTCCGTGGATATGCAAACAGACCCCTTATTGCTTATGTGATACACTGAGGGACATCAGCATACCTTTGGGAATGCGAATATCAAAGGACAGATGACATCACATGTGGCTGTATGTACACATCGGTACCCCTGCTACATGTTGTGGGCTACTACCAATGTGGTACTGTCAGGATACTATGTGTAGTAAATGTGGATGACTATGTTATAGTTGGCTCATAGCTTCACAGCATGGGTTTGTCAACAGGTATCTGTCTGTATGATACCCTTGTGGAGGATAAGTGTCTAATCTGGGGAATGCATTGTAGGTCACTGTATGCATTACCAGATGTGGACGGACATATCCCTAGTGTGTCTGCTTGTACTTAGGATGGCCACATGCCAAACAGGAGTGGTCACAGGAATGTGGGGTGGTCAATACCACTGGTAACTGGTATAGTACAGTACCAGAATGATTCAAATGCTACTGTGTATCCTACAGCTGTGTGTCAGTTGTCAAGACATCATCTAACGATTGGTTAAAATCAGGCTGTTGAGGTTATGTACACTACCAGAATGCAAACCAGTGACCAATATTAACAGTATCACCCACAGCAGAGTGTCATACCATGTCATACACACATGTGTACCAAAGTTGTGACATATGTGTAGTAAAATGCATACTGGACACCAATAGGAAATATGAAGTGTTAACACTGTGTAATACAGGGCATGTCACCCTTCCCATGTGTCCACCATGCATGTACATGCAGACAGTGCACCTCTACCATGTTCACAAATGTACACCTTGAAATCTGTACTGCACACATCACATACGTAACGTCCACTCACCAACACATGCTGCCAGTACAACGCACATCAGCCAAGTGGCACATGGGCGGACAATCCATGTTTGTAATTAACACTGGTGTAAACAATTTTACATTGATAATCATAGATTTGATGCATCATGCCTGCTCAGATATACCTACAAGGATATCATTACACTTTACTGTTGGCAACATGCTAACATTGCTACACTGCTATTAGGTCACCCTGTGCATCAGCACCATGTTTGCCTGTTCCTGCATCAATGTCACAGATGACAGGAGGTGGCACAGTTTCATCATATGCACAGGGTGTGTTATTGGGTTGCCAGAGCCCGACAATGACCCATCCAATTGACATGTGTGTGTGTGTGTGTGTGTGTGTGTGTGTGTGTGTGTGTGTGTGTGTGTGTGTGTGTGTGTGTGTGAGGGACAACAGTACAGTATGGGTCAGTGTTGATGTAATGTGTGTGTGTGTATGTGTTAGCCCTAGGTGTTGGTATTATGTGTGTGTGTCTGGATGCACACAGTTCCCTCTTGTGGCTGCCAAATACGGTAGGTTGTGGGACAGCCACAGACGGTACCTGCCAGGCTGTACAGATCACTGTCTCCGGCCACGGACACAGTACCTGTGCCTGGCAGGGGTGACATGGACAGTATCGGGTACTAAGCCAAACTGGGTACCATCATTAGAAGCAGAGGGATGTTGACTGGACCCATGTCCCTGCTGGGACTGGCCAGAGCCACGTGCACGTGGTCATCTCGGACGGTCTATCGACAGCCCAGCCACAACATTGCTGGGGCTGGTACTGCCACTACGGGAATGGCTGGCACTTGTATGTCGTTCGCGACAACTGCCAGCTGATGATGTTGCTGGCATACATCCATGTCGATGTCCCAGCTGTCCTGCACTGTCCTGGCACATGGACATTACATTGCGGAAGACATCTAGTGTCTCCGCCAACGTCTATCAATGACATCGGTGTAATTATGGATGGCACCGGCAAGGTCACGAATACTGTCATTGATAGTGGTGCTATGAGCCCTCTGCACCCTTAGTCCCATTCCATACGTGCCTGTGCTTGCATTACAGCCTGGAACATACCTGAGGTTGTGAGACCTGTGCGGGCACGTCTGCCAGGGGCATTACAACCAGTGGTGCTCCCATGAGAACCCCTGGACATATGCCTATGTGGTACTGTTCCGGGTGTCTGGGCATGGCTGCTGTGTGGGGTTGCATGCGCCATAGATACCACACTGTCCTGGTCAATGCCTACATGCTGTTCCTCACCTAAGGCCATTGGTGTTGAGGGTTGTATTGGCAGTATGTATGTGTGCATAGATGGAGTGGAAAGCTTTGTGCTGTCGATTGGTGGACCAATGACAGACCCTGCCAAATCTGCCTGTGCCACAACACATGTATCATCATGTTCACTATTTGTGGCAGTGACTTCAGGTTCCCTGCTGCACTCATCCAACAATACCTCAGCACCTGTGAGAGGGAAACAGGAAACCCACTTTACCATCTGTACAGGATGTTAGCACACGTGCACACATGCACACATGCAGACATGCACACATGAACACATGCACACATGCACACATGAACACATGCACACATGAACACATGAACACATGCACACATGAACACATGCACACATGAACACATGAACACATGCACACATGCACACATACACACATGAACACATGAACACATGCACACATTCAAACATGCACACATGCACACATGAACACATGCACACATGCACACATGCACACATGCACATATGCACACAAATACACTACTCAGTCAAGTTGACACACACACACCAACAGAAATATGGAACATATTGATTAGTGCTTGATGGTGGAGTACAGTATCACAAGCCATAGAGTCCTATCACACGTGTCAGCATGCAGGATGTGTGTTGCTCAACAGCATGGAATGCAAGTGTAGAGTCCTTGTTGATAACAGTATACATGTTGTTGATGCATGTGCGTTGTTCAATGATTGGCCTCACCCTGGAACACAATGTGTGCATGGACACAACATTGCAGTGCAAGTCCAAAACGCTTTCCAATGTCCTATGTACCATCACTCATAGGTATACATACCATGGCAGGATGCACACAACTGTCAGGTGTATAACAATGAATGCTATGTGTAGTACTGTAGTTACTGTAACTGGATGTAGTGTAGTACCATGAGCCATCATCAGGCAGCATTATGTGGTCACGCAAGGCCACTAATGTATGTCACACTGGCAACTATCTTGTGGTACCTGACCTGCACCACTTAGGCTACATTTACCATTTCACAGCCAGTTGTTACATGGACATGTCAGGTGATCAATAGGGAGCATAGCCTAACATGACTGTGTTGTGAGTTGATGCGTGTCACACCGCCCCATGATAGGCCTCTACCCCTCAGGTATAGTATGTGTGCTGTGTTGATGACATTTGGGATACTGGAGTATGACCTTACAGCAGGTGTCTACATATGCCATGTGTATCATATTAACACATACTGCATATGACAAAGTGGTGTGTGTTGTGTGCATGTGTATTGACTCTGCCTATACAATGTCCACTACAGTGTACCCCAATTGTTTGGGATGCTCTGTGTATTGCATGTGTTTGAGGCAGCTACTCATGTTGCTGGGATGTGTATAGTCCCACAGAGAACATGCAGAGCATGCACTATGTGTAGGTGTTTAACGTGTATATGGCCTACAACTCTCCTATGACATGCACATGTTATATGCTATATTAAATGTAGAACACTCACCAGCATGGGTCTGCTGTCTTTCTTTCACACCAGAGGGACCTGCAAGGATATGAGACAGTTTGTCAGTGTCAACAACTATGGCATTGCTGCTGTGAGTTTGCAATTTTACAGTAGTACATGAGGTGACAGTCACAGGCATACAGAAAATGTCCCAAATTATCAGTATTGCATGACACCAAGCTCCATATCTTCTGCATACACAGTACACATCTGATAAATGCATGTTCTAACAATTGAGCTAACAGTGGTCTACAGATATGCCATGTTACCTGCACGCTCTGTATCGCCGTGCTGGGTGACTCCGGCCTCCATGATGACACAGATGTGTTGTACTGGTTGGCCAGGAGCCACCACGCTGAGGAGGAGCTCTTCCACTCTGGTGAGGGGGGGATGTGTTGCGGCATCACCACCTGTGGCAAGCTGTTGTCTGTGGACATTGGAGGCATGCTGCCGGACATGTCTGATTAAATCACTGCAATGATGGCATACCTGCTCATAAGTCCAGTTATGCATGCCTACATCATTCACCCAATGGACAATATTCTGCCACAGTGCAGTGCGCCCATGCTGGTCCTGGCTGGTTCTGGAGAACAGCAGGTTGTGATGGTGTATGAGGGTGTCTGCAATGACTTCCTCCTCCTCAGGGGAATACGCTGGTTTCCTGTTGTGAGACATGTCCCTGGAAGACAATAAAACAGTAATTGTGAGAAAGTCATGTGTCACACTTAACATTCTAAAGTACAGACATCAACAAAATGCCATATATAGCAACCTATTGGCTGTGAGTAGATACACACTTTTAATACCATATATGACTGCTCAGCCCACAACTGCCTGACAGTGCCTGGCACTTACTATATACCAAACCATGTTCTGCACAGCAACAAAGTGGAACCAGTATGTAAGACTATACAACAGTACATGGCACACTGTATGTGACACAATGCATCACCTAGCCACAGGAGGTGTATATGAAGCTAATGCATACAGACATTTGTCATCCATTGAAATGAATGTGCAGTACGGTTACAGTACTACCAGTACACCACGCTACTTGTTGATAGCAAACCCCTCAGTAACATATGTACACATTCATCACTATAGGTGGCATACTGCTGTACTACACTATACATGTTGCTAGATATGCACTTATATCCTGTGACACACATACCACCGAGGCCATGTTACAGGCATACCCGCACACACATCAGACATACCTACAAGACACAAAGGTATAGCAACCCAGATTAGTTTTACCTGTGTACCATACAGTACTGTGTGTCAGCACCTACAAAACCTCATGCCTGAGGTATGTAATGTGTGAGGACTACAGGTAACAAACAAAACAGTGTTACCAAGCAATGTGGATATAAACCATACTGTGCTGTTTAGGCCTACAGCTTCAGGTAGTACTACAGTTTATACGTGATTTGTATTCACTAGTGTTAACAATCAATAAGCATACATGTACTGCTTTAGCCTACAATGGCACACTCCAGTCAATACCATGGGACTACTTCACACCGTATGCCATAATGCTTTTCCTGCCTAGCAATAGCATATGTACCTTTTGATGGGATTAGAGCTACAACACTACATACCATGGTATACACAGTTTCCCACTAGGCTATCACACATATACACATCTTTGACACATTTGCATACACATTCTCGATCACACCCATTCAACCTCACATAGCATGTGATGCAACAGGTACATGCGTGTGTGTATCGGGTCCTAGATAGCTAATAGGCTATTATCCATAGGGCCTATGTAAGCCTAGCCATATGGTACCCTGCCGTTCAACACCCATGTAATGTAGGTTCATGTGCCCCTGTCATGCAGTGCCACAGAGGTGATTACCGGTTTGTGTTTCCTATCTCACATCCAATCATCATGATTATTCATGGCAACTGCTAATGAGGACCTTCATTTCCTATTAATAGGCAGTTAGTTCCAGAGTATGGTATGTGTCTGAGATGATAATGTGCCACTCAAGCATGTTCTGCTTTTTGACGTTACAAGGTTTAGATCAGTGCAGTGTGTAGCTTGTATGGAGTATCATCTGTTTACATGGAGCATGTCCAACACCTGTGGGTTTGGCCTAGCTTTGCATATTAGGCAGAGGTAGCCTCTGGGTAGGCGGTATGTGACACAGTGTAGCTGCGGTTTTGTAAGACAGTCAGCATAGGGCATCTGTTTGAGTCCAGTAATACTCTTTGTGTGGTATATGTCTGGCATATACAGTTGCTGTGGATGTCTTCTGAGGTACATACCAACAGGGCCATTGTACTCTATGATGGGTGTTATGACTGATGCGTAGAGTGGAACACTGACCTCTGTTTCCATGGATGACACACCTTTACTGATGACATGTGGACTGTACTCGGTTTACATGACTAGTGTGGCACTGTGATTATCATAAGGGACACTACTGTCCACCTGTGTCCCGTAGTCTCTTATCACACTTTCGGTGTTGAGTAGACTACCACCTATGTGGTAGTTCATGGGTACAGGGCTTTTAACAACAGGGATGGCAATACGTGTACAACATTGAGCTTGAGCGTACATATGAACATCCAGTGGTGTACATATAGATATACATATTGGCACATATACTTTCCACCTTTCATGGTGGGAATATCAATTATGCAAAGGTTGAGAGGGATACAGTTATGTAATGATATTGCACAGTCTTGTGCAGAATGCATGGAAGGTATTCTCAGCCCATGTATCTTTAGCAGGACCCCCTATCTGGAAGACTAAAAACCTAACAAATCATACCCACGGCATTTGAACAACACATGTCATATACCAGCACTGTATGCTGTCTTGTTTAACACACACTACAACCTACATATAAATATGCACATAACAACCTGCACCAACATATAAATGTCCACCCTTCACAAACAGTTGCAGTATGTCCCTTGCTCTATGCACATGTTCAGATGCTAATATATCAGACACATATATATCTCACCATATGTGTGTGCCATACAGACACAGGGTCCACAATGTTGTAAGTCTGTACACCTCACGGATGACCTGTTGGGCCTTGCTACAACATGGACAGTTGTCACATGTGTGCATACAGTAATAGTACAAGAGTATATATAGCTGCAAATGATACATTACTATACTAGCCTGGTACAGCAGTTGCCAATGCTAAGCTACACATTATGTGACTATCATGCATGTCTTACTCTGTGACATCCAAGTTTATATAGGTGTTTGCACTACTCCCCAAACTGCCATTAAATGCAGTACTGTACAGACCATAGATAACATGTTCAGATGTTTGACATATAATGCTGAGCTACATATGTCACAGTTATGTCCCACTGCACACAGCTACACACCAATTTCTCCATGGCAGTAGTTATGCATGGCATCAGTGCATACATACCTACTGCTGCCACATATGCATGTTTCAGAGTATGTACAGTACTATTCATAAACATCTACTACTTGCTGGTAACTACAAACTGTTACATACCTGTTTGTCCCTTTCAGGTCCATCTGTGTGTGCTTTGACAGTTTTTTTTTTTTAATAAGTAAAGATTCTTACTTAAGTTTAGTTAGTGTTATTAATTTTTTTTTTCTTAATTAATAACTTTAGTTTTTAATTAGGTCTATATATTTGTTACCTAATTATATATTTATTTCTTATGTGCTACAGTTTGACAATACTCTGCAGGAGTTGTACAGTTGCTTACACGTGCAATGTAATGATTGCATGTGGGGATAGCAAGTACAATCTGCTTTTCTAGGTATCTGTGCATGTGCATGTGATGCCCTCTGCACCAATTGTTGCCCAGCATTTGGTAAATGCATACAGCTTGCTGTGTGGTAATTGCAGTACTCACTGTCATAGCAACCCAGTGCTATAAATTGCTAAGGTATGTAGGAGTAGCCCTTTCAGATTTCCAGAGTGGGGTCTATGCTTGTTTGCTGTGGACACTGTTGTGTAAGTCAGAAGGTTGGTATACGTCTTATAAATGAAGCTAGAGGTGTAGACAGTGATGTACATGTTGTACTCAGACCTGACTGTTGCCACTTCCAGTACAGAGCTATCAGTGTAGAGTTTTACTCACCCCTACAAATGCTTACACAACATTTAAGTGACTATGTAGTTTTTTTTCTACTCATATAATTAACTGCCATACAAATGTAGTTATTGAGAAGTATTCTTTTGGCACATGAACTGTTTGTGAACTGTTATACTGTGAATATTAATGTATTCACTTCTGCAGGGTTTGTGTTTTTTATTGTTGACATTAGCACAGGGTTCGCAGGACAACTGGACAATTGCAGTACTGAGTATGCCTACCTACACCCTTGGTAGACCCTAAACACACAAGTATCTTTTAATTGTGTGTGGGGGGGGGGGTGCTTACATACAGAGAGCATTATGTATTAATGTGTGAATATTATCTTACTGGACTTACAGGATTGGTGTGCACCTGTCAGTTTATCAAGGCAGGTAGTATGTCTGCATAGTTCCCAACTGTGAACCTATCCAGATGGTAGCCAGAAGTTACACTGTCATTCTTTGTCTGTGCAACTCACATGTGTTTTCAGGACTGGTACAATGGCATTGTTACAGTCAGTTGCTACCAGTACATGGTATTTCTGTGTTGTACTCCTACATAAGGGTATGCTTGTGGAGGTCCTACCAAAGCTATTTGCAGAGTGTGTAACAGCAGTATAGCTTATATGCCTGTGTGCTTGTGCCTCTGCCAGGCCTATGGAACACTCAGATACATCTTTGCATGGAGTCAGGGATAGGTAGTTATAAGTGAGGTACACCTTACACATAATAGGAACAGTAGGTGTAGACTTCAGTGAAGCAGTGCATATGGATTAGTACTCCTTTCATGAAGTACAAGCGGTGTCTACTGTTATTATTGTCAGAATTCATTGTGTAATAGCCCACCTTTCTGATTGACGTCAGTGCTTTTATGAGGGATTCAGAGGGACACAGCTAAAATATGTTTCACAATCAGGGACATCCCTGGAAAGTTGTCACAGTTAGGAGGCATGACCTCTGCCCTACTCAGATATGCCAGTGTTTGTCCTGCTATGATTCTGTGTGGGGGTTGTAAAGTGCCTCTGTAACATTATTTGCTGCTTGAATGGCTGCTTCTCACATCACACTCATGTAATGCAATTCCACAACAATTGCTGGTAAAGATACACAGAACAAGCTTTGTGTTATGGCCTTCCTATTTTTCCTTTACATTCACTCATTGTAATGCATGATATATTTTTTTCAGCACCAAGCTATTGTATATCTGTTGTGGCTTAGTGGTACTTCATGCAGTCTAGTGTGACCAAGGTCTGGGGTTCGAGACTGACAGAGGTATTTTATTTTGCTGCTGGGCAGAACAAGGGCCCTGACATAGAGTGACTAAGGCACTTTTAAGCAGTTGTAAGTGGGTTTGCACGGGTTTGCGTGACACTTAGCGATGCTTAGCTAAGCGCACACATGCGCATACTTGCTTAAACCACTTACTACTGCTTAAAAGTGCTTACTCCTGCTAACCCCCGCACTAATTTTTTTGAAAGAAAAGAAAATGGGGAGATAGGAAAGTGGTGAGAAAGGGGGCACAAAGAGGGAAAGACAGTAGGGAAACCAGCTCGGGATGTGCAGGATGGGTGTAGGGAAGATCCATAGCTTCCCATTTCTTTACCAGCAACAGCTGTGCATATGTTGCAAATTTGGAGTGAAATTTGAAACCTTCCACCCCTGAGAGAGGGGTGAGAACAACAAAGTATTTTGTACTGCCAATTATAATCATCAGTTTACATGTCCAGCGGACATGTGTGCGAAATGGGCAGTTATGTATGGGGCAGAATTTTTTTGTGGGTACAGATTGCCCTTTTTTTTTTCTTTTTTTTTTTTCAGGTGAGAGTGGAAAGTGAGGTAGAGGAAGTAGGTATATTTGGGAAGGTAGGCTGGGGAGGTAAACAGACAAGACAAAAAAGATGCATACAGGGGCGGAGTATGACATATGCGGTGGGTGAACACAATTGACGAGGATGGATGTTTGGAAATCGCAAGCCCATGAGCCCACAGATGGTAACAGTGGGACTGAGATCCCCACCCATGGGCAGTCACCACTGAACGTTCACAGACCCGAGGGTCGCTGTGCTGGGGGCTGCATAGGAGGGGCAGGCTCACCCGTGAGTCACGCCACTCTCCCCTCGAGCTGGCATAGGGGATTAGCGACTAAATGCTGGATCTCCCTATGCACCACAACCCGGACCCTTCACAGGGCCCTTCTCCACCCACGCTTGCAGGGGGGGATGTGCCCCATCCCCTGCAGCGCTTCCACCCAAAGGTGACACAGGACCAATGGATGGGGGTAGCCCGGGCTGGGCACCAGACCTGCTGGTGCCAGGTGAAATCGCCAGCTGAGGAGGGACAGGTGGGTCTGCTGGGACCGGCCTTCCCATATGTTCTGTGATTAGGTGTGTTTAATTACAACATAGACAACAGCATTCCAAGTTAGTTGTAACAGCATGCAGTAATATTCCTGTTAACCCAACACACAAGGGTTACAGCAGTTGAACAGCAAGCATAACACATGCATATATTGAACAACAGTGGACATTACAACAACATGCAGTGATGATTGGTGGCAACAGGACACCAAGATTGCGGTGTTTTAACAGGGGGCATGCATCAAAGTAAATGCAGATTTTATAGAAAAATAGGACATATGTCCCAACAAATGTTTTGAGATTAGACATACCCAGTGAGGTGTGGAATTGCATTGTTTATGTACATGGAGTAGGGTGTAAAAAGAAACCTCCATTAACATCTTATTAGTACTTTAACTCTACACTACATTCCTATTGACTGCAGGTGTATATCCCCTACATGTATTATTACACTAGGCAACATGCATTAGATTGTGTAATGGGTTTGGCTAGTTCATTATATACCTGACCTATATCTGACATAGTAACTGTCCAAGATGCAGATGTTACTACTACATACTTGTATTTTATTTTTATATTTATGTATCTACACATCTGGATGTGTTCACGTGACATTTTCACTTGATTTTCTACAGAACCCTACATTTCATGTAGCACACTCACATTTCTGGGGAACACCTTGACAAGCTACTCGTGTGCCAGATTTACCTATGCATGTCAGCCATTTAACAACTGTTGAGGACTGTTATATGCTTTACAGCTACTGGCACTTCCTTCATCCACTTTATATGAGACTGCACAACTGTGGGTTGACAGCACTTAATACAACAGTACTATTTATTTAATGCAAGGGTACAACAGCATTTCTAAGTAGCTGACACAGACACACTCCAAGTATTATACCTTTATTAATTACATTGAACACTCTTTTCTACAGGCTCTCTCTATTATTTGATATTACAGTGCATACAGAAGACCTATTCAGGACATATTATAACTTTATTAATAGGTTACAATACTTTTTTTCAGGCTCACTCACTTATTTTATATGACAGTACATGCAGATATAGTATTCCAGACTTATTTTACCTTTATTGATGGGTTACTACACTCTATTCCTGGCTCTCTGACTTATGTTATATAATGGTACATGCAGAGAATTTATTCAGGGAATAAATGTTATATGCTTCACAGCTACTGGCACTTCCTTCATCCACTTCATCTGGGACTGCACAACTGTGGGTTGACAGCACCTAATACAACAGTACTATTTATTTATTGCAAGGGTACAACAACATTTCAAAGTAAGTGACACAGACACACTCCAAGTATTATACCTTTATTAATTACATTGAACACTCTTTTCTACAGGCTCTCTCCTTTATTTGATACTACAGTGCATACGGAAGACCTATTCAGGACATGTTATACCTTTATTGATAGGTTACAACACTCTTTTTCAGGCTTGCTCACTTATATTATGACAGTAAATGCAGAGATAGTATTCCAGACTTATTTTACCTTTATTGCTGGGTTAGTACACTCTATTTCTGGCTCTCCGACTTATGTTATATAACAGTACATGCAGAGAACTTATTCAGGGCATTTTATAGCTGTATTATTGGGCTACAACACTTTTGTCATGCTCTCTCACATATATTATATAACAATACATGCAGAATAATTACTAACCTGCCTGGTGGCACAGCCTTAGCAGCCTATCTGCATAGACTTGCTGATTCATAGCACGGACACCTGCAGCTGCGAAGTAAATGAAGGGATATTGAGAAATACCTATCCATTATGTAGACTATATTAGCATGTCTTACATACTGCATTCCATGGCTACCTACTTAGTAGTGTGGCATCTTGCATATGACTGGCCTCCTGGATCCATTGGTTCAGAAGGTCCTGCTTCCATCTCTTCAGGTCTGCATGGTAGTGACGGACCTGCTCACCAGTCCGAGGGATGCCTGTGGCACTGGTGAGTTCATGTGCCAACTGGTTCCAAGCCTCTGCCTTATACTCCATCCCTTGGAACTGGCCTTGCAGGAGTCGAGACTCATGATGATGGACTAGGAGCCAAACCATGTATTTTGACTCCTCAATGCCCCAGCGTTGCACTCTAAAGCGAGTACCCTCTCCAGCACCAGATATTCTAACTGCAGATGGGAGCTACAATCAGTTATGGCGAGTATTCCCGCCTCTGGAGCTTAAATATGCCGCATTTCCCACACTTTTTTGTGATTGGCCATTTTTGAAAATTCTCGGCTGACTGCAGACCTGCTTAGCAATGGTTAATCTAATATTTATAAGTATATATATGTTAACAGTGGATGTTTATCCTAAGCTGTCATGACTTAGTGGTTCAGTACTTTGATTATGGTGCACAGTGTCCTGGGTTCGAACCTTGTCATTGCTTTTTATTTTACTACTGTCCAGACAGGTTAGGGGGTGTGGCTGTGTTTAAGCAACTTTGCTCTACGTTGCTCCATGTTGCCCGACGGTGTGCTGGTTGGCGTGGAGCGCACCGCCGAGCAAATCGATTGTGCTGGGTAAAGAGCTATTTAGCTATGAGCAACTACATTGCACTGGGTAAAGCGCTGCTTAACTACGGGCAACTATATTGCATTGGGCAAAGCGCTGCTTAACTATGGGCACCTATATTGACTGGGCAAAGCATTGCTTAACTGCGGGCAATTATATTGCACTGGGTAAAGCGTTGCTTAACTGTGGACAATTATGTGTCAGGTTCCTTTATAAATATACATTTTGTTCACCGATACATAGGCCATTTCAATGCTTTTTAGTAAAAGTTTATTCATATATGTCAGGAATTATTTCATATACTCATTTTGAACATAAAATAGGAAGGGGAGTGGTGGGACTCAAAGCAAACGCTCTACCACTACGATATTACTATTTGGCATAATTTGCATACACATTCCTTATTATGCTCTTCCATGTCGAGATTGCTAACTGCAGCTAAGCAATGGGCACACCCGCGCACACATGTGCAAATACGGGCAGCTATATCGGAAATTAGAAACAGAATTTAATGTTTTAATTTTTATAACTGTGCTGGGGGTTTACAATGTCAGGGAGTGTGGTGTTGGGTACATGGACATTTGAGTGGACTCACTCTTGTGTGTTGACATTTTGCATTTCACACACTTGCAGGAGGGGTGTGGACCTCTAGACTGCTTGCCTGCATGGTCCGTGTTAGATTTGGGGTAGAGTCAGTGTGCCCTCATGAATATTCATGGCACGCTGACATCATACCTTTCAACTGCAGCCTCCGAGTAAGACTTATTTAGTCTTACATGGAGGATTCATGAATCCGAGGGAGTGTAAATACAGGGAGTTACAATCATTTAAGCAAGAATGTAAGACTTATATACAAGATTTACAAAAGGTATTATTCCTTAATAGTGATGCTACTGAAAGTGAGGAATCTTGCTTAGGAAGAAGGCAGCTTATACAAGGAAGAAAGGAAGAAAGAGGAAAGGTTTTATAGGGTGATGGATAGGAAGAAGTGGGTAAGACATAGATGGGAAAGTAAAGCTACACATGTAGGTATAAGTGTAGGAGTTTGAAGCAGTTTTGCTCCAGAATAACACAGCTACATGTTTGTATTAACTCTCATAAATGGTTAGTTGTTTAAGTGTAGTTTCAAATTTTAATAATTTTGGCAGTAATGTAATGCTTTGGTGGTTATGTTTGAGTAGTAGTTTGGAAGCTTTGCATTGAGTCTGTTTGTAAAGTTCTATTCTCAGTTCTTTTCAGAAGGCTCTAAGGGAGGTAATGGATTTTATGTCAGTGAAGATGTCTTCACATATTTTTCTCCAAATATTTTATTGGTTTTAAAATATTTCCAATATACACATATAAAAGATAAAGAAAGATTTAAAATTTAAAATTACATCAGATATTTTTCAATTCATTAACAATGAATCTTCAAAACTGGTTTTCATTGTATTTAGCTATTAGCATCTATAGGTACTCTATTCTGATAGTACCCACTCTACCATCCTTTAGCTCTCTTCCACAGATTCTAACAACCATGAACGGACAATTTCCTGTGGTTTCTCCTGCTAGTCTTGTTGATATGGGCATCCTGAGACAGTGTAGCAACTGCCTCATGTACACGGACAACCTTCTTCTTCTACCACCTAGGAACACAATATGTGAGATATGCAATTACATTAAGAACCTAGAATCTTTGCTGCCTCAATCACAAGCCAGTACATCTGACACTGAGAAGGTTGTCTGCATAAACACCACAAGCACCACACCTCTAACACCACTTACACAGGTACAGTACATTCCTACATATGTGGAGGTTCTCAACAAAAATATACCTAAACAAAAGAAACCACCAAGGCAAAAGCACATACGCACATCACAACCAACCACACCAAGCACCACGCATAGTATCTCACAGCCTCTAAGGCACAGCCACTAACCCAACATACTAGTCATAGGAAACTCTATCATGAGACATACAGATGTGCCCCTCACCAGGCTAGACAAGGGGAAAGTAAAATTAAGTTTCTTGTCCTCTGCTAGAATCCACCATATCACTCATGTACTCAAGTCTCTCAACAACAGTTACTGTTATGACTCTGTCATAGTCCATGTTGGTGTGAATGACTTGAGATGTACCTCTCTGGACTATATGAAGAGAGACATGATTGAGCTCGCTGAATATGTTTTCCCAGGCAGGTATGTTCCTAGCCTTAAGCAGCATCCTACAATCACCCAGAATGATGCCTCAGTGTAAACAGAAAATGATTGACTTTAACAATTGGCTTAGTTTCTGGTGTCATTCCAAGGGTATGCAGTACCTGACAGCCTGGGAGGACAAGACTGACAGACCACGATGCTTTGCCAGAGATGGCCTTCATCTGTCTTCCCTGGGCTTCAGGATTCTGGCAAAGGCTCTTGCCTCCCCCATAGTGCCTTTTTAGGCAAAATCATGAGGACAAAATTACCAATGTGAAAAATTCTTCTAAACAAAATGTAAATGTCATACTGCTAAATGCTAGGGGTCTTAACATGAAACTGTACTCATTGCAAGCATTCCTCGACCTGCTAGATGCTGGCATTTCTGCAATCACTGAAACCTGGTTCAAAGCTGTGGAGAGCACCCCAGCCTAATCAAGTTACTTATCCTTTCATGATTTCAGACCCCAAATAGAGGGCTACAAAGCCAAAGGAGGTGGACTTTCAATATTTACTAAAGACATACACATCTCCAGGCTGGTCAAATAGTATGATGCACAGGAGACCCTTCAAGAGCAATTAACTATTAACAAAACACCTATTCAAATCATAGCTAACTACAGACCCCCCAACCATGACTCAACAGACCCACACCATCTATCTGGACTTACTTGAATCCATCAAGATTCAACCCTCTACCCTGATCCTGGGTGACCTTAACTACCCAACTATAGAGTGGAAGACCTATTCTAGCTCAAACACGAATGTCCAGAGATTCCGCAACTTCGTCAATGCCAATTCATTGGATCAGCTGGTTGACACCCATACAAGAGGTGAAAATATCCTGGACTTGGCACTAACCAACATGAGTAGCCACTGTAGCAACCCTACAGTGGCATCCTCCTTGGTAAGATTCGACCATAAAGCAATAACTTTCAAAGTCACCATCTACCCTGACCCCCCCCCCCCAGCCATGGTCGAACAAAAACATTTTCCAAAGCTGACTACAGCCTCCTGAGAGCAGGTATAAGTAGCTTCACAGCCACCATCCCTTCAGTTGATTCAAGCACTAATGTCCAAGCCTACACCAAAAAACTATATGAGCACCTATATAGCTGGATGGACTCAGCAATATCTGACAGGAACAAATCATCTTCCTCAAGGAAGATTAATCCTGTCTGGTGGACAGCAGCAATAAACAGACTCTATAATAAAAAAAAATTGCTGTCCAGGGCCAAGAAGGAGCAGGTGCCAAGTTGGAAGAAATGTCTACTTTGTCTGAACAAGCAAATAAGGTCACTGGTGAAATCCTCTGATGCTAACTTTGAGTCCAACTTGGCCACATCCACCTAGGACAATCACAAGGCCTTCTTTGCATATGTATGCAATCTCAAAGGTAACTTCCAAATCTGCTCTGAATTGGTGGTCAAGAATACCACATACACAAATGACATAGATATAGACAGCCTGCTAGCAGACAAATTCAGGGAACACTTTACCCCTTTTCCCCCTATCAGTAAACCAGGACATGCCCAGCACCTGCCCCCCTCCTCTCATAACCAGGGAGCAGGTTATTAATGCCCTCTCAAAGGCAAAAAATACAGCCTCCATGGGATCTGGCAACATCCCTGAGTATGTCCTATATGAACTCAGGCAAGAGTGCTAAGCACCACTAGGCAACCTATTCAACCAAAGTCTGTGCACCAGCTTCATCCCAGCAGAATGGAAGATAGCCACTGTCATCTCTCTGCACAAAGGTGGAGCGTCCATCAACCCAGGCAATTAAAGGCCCATTAACCTAACTAGCCTGATCTCCAAAGCCATGGAACTCATTATCATGGACCTTATAAACAAGGACATTGGCAACCTCCAAATGCTTGATCCCACACAGTTTGGTTTTGTCAAAGGGAGATCATGCCTGTTAAACTTGGTCACCTTCTTCAAAACAGTCAGCAAAGTCATGGATGAGGGCAAGACAGTAAACACCACCCACCTTGACCTAGCCAAAGCCTTTGACACTATTCCACACTCAGGCATAATAGCTAAACTCTCCCAGCTAGGCATCAACCCATATGTTACCCAGATGGGTAGCATATTGGCTCACTGATACAACCCATTCAATCAAAATAGGGGAAGCCACCTCTAGTAGTAAACCCATAACAAGCGGTGTACCCCAAGGAATGGTCTTAGAGCCTCTACTGTTTGGGATATATTTTTCTGAGGTGCAAGCCAAAACCAACGGTCTGTGGCTGACTAAGTTTGCAAATGACTGCAAGCTGAGCACTGTCATAAATTCCCATAGTGATGTGAACATCCTCCAAGAGGGCCTTAACCAAACTAATGACTGGTGCCAGAAGTATAGCCTCAAACTGAATGCCCTCTGGGGAAAATGGTGTCCCCACTAATTATCAAATTAATAACAATGTACTAAGCATGCAATCAGTCATGAGGGACTTGGGCACCCAGGTTGATAGTAACCTGACTTTTGACCATGATATTACCTCCATTGTATGTAAGGCTTTCTACATGGTCCATCTCATAAGTAAGGATATTTCATCCAGGAACAAGGAGGTCATAACATCCTGTACTCCTCCTTTATCAGACCCATTATTGAGTACAATTCCCCCTTCAGCAAGTACCTTGCCAAGCACATGCAGCAGTTGGAGAGACCACAGAGGTTCCTGACCAGAAAAATCCAGGGTCTCAAACACCTATCCTATACAGATAGGATAAAAGCCCTATCTCACTACTCAGTCTCGTACAGACTGCTCAGAGGTGACCTGTGTCTGGCATACAAGGCTGTCTCAGACTCAGCCTTGATGGAGTTGCTGCATATCTGTAAGTCAAACTCCACTTGCGCAACCCACATGCAAGGTCTCAACTTGGTCTGTGACATTAATAGAACTTGTTGATGGGATAGATTTGTGTTTTCTAATGACTACCCCATCTGTGGAATAGACATCCTCTCCATGTCAAGCAGAGTACCTCACTAGCACTCTTTAAGAGGAACCCGGATGACTGGATGGGAAATAGAAAATATACCCCTGGGATCCCACCTGTGTATCCGCTGGTCAGGGAAAACAGGTGCTGACTTTGGGGGAACATGGGTGAAATTCTTGGCTAGGCTTATAAGGGCCTCCAGTCCAATAGCCAAGTATCGTCCTACGAACTATGAACATCTCCAATATGTTCCAGCAAGAAGATTTTATAATACCATTTTCAGATCTCAACTTCTTTATTTCTTTTTCATTATTACATAAAACAGTGGCTAAATCTAAGAAATCTTTGAATAAGGGAATTGAATCAGAATTCTATTTTCTGCTATTTACTTTTCTAGCAACTGCTAGAAGACCCCAGAACATGCATTATTGATTATTACTTATCACAGAAGATGCTGGGACATTTACTCAGATTGCTGCTATTGTAAGATCACATTTATCTGTCCACATAGCCTTAAAAAAATTTATATCTTTACAATATGTATCCATCTTTTCATAATCCTAATATACATGTATTCACTCAGTTTTAGCTATTTTGACACATCATCAGCATTTAGAATGATCTATTTTACTTAAGTTTGATATCTGAAATTGTCTGATAAAACTTCTATAATTACATTTCCATGTAAAAATTTTCCAATATACATTTGAAGTTGATAAACCAATAGATTGTAATATCAAAATTGTGTTTCTATCCTTTGTTAAATCTTTTACCTCTACTGATTCAATAAAGTTCCCAAATGTATAATCAAAGTTAATTTTAAGTATAAATTTATAAAATTTAGTGTCCCCTTTTTAAAGTGTATTCATTTGAATAATCAATATTAAGTATTCAAATATTTTAAGAAAGTTACACTTTTCATTATCATTCATATAACATGATTACCCTTTACATTTTTCCAAGTATACTACGTAATGTTTATCTGTGCATGTTATCCATTCTATATTTTCTCATCATTTGTTCTAATGTTAACAGTGAACCTTTGTCTAAACAATTGTTTCAAATTGTTACATTTTTATTTTTAAGAAGTACCACATTAATAAGGTCATGACTTTCTTTAAAACCTGGTTTACAAGCAATTGGGAATATTATGAATTTCCATTTTTAATAATTGAATACTAAACAAATAAGTTCTAAATTTTTTTCAGTATAGTCTTTATATAATTTGAATTCAATTTAATCTTTACTTTACCTTCTGTATAATTTTTAATAACCAAATAAAGTTGTATATAATTTCATTTTTACATAAATCATTACAAGTATATTAATATGCTATAATATGTTCATGTAAACTCTTCTATTAATTTTAATAATTGGGTGATTAGCCACAGTATAATCATATTCAGAATTGCAGCTAAAGAGTAGAATTCTAAATCTGGAAAACCTGCCCTCCATATTCCAAAATCCTTATATTATTTTTAAAGCAATTATTGGCTTTATTGTTTGACACAAAAATAAAATTAATACTTTTCGTAATTTCTTTATTAGTTTCTTATCTGGGAACATTGCTATTGATTGGAATACATACATTATTTTTGGTAAAATAACCATTTTTATAAGCATTAAATGTTCTTCGGATGTAAAGAAATATATATTCCATTGCTGAACTGAAGTCTCTCTTTCATTAGAAATATTAGTAAAATTAGAATTAAATTATTTGATTAATATCTGAATATATATTTATTCCTAAATAGTTAATATCTTTTTATCCCTATCAAATTTGCATTTGTTTTTAATACTAGGATCTGTGGTTTGATTAATTAAAATAATCACATATTTATTAGGATTAATATCACTTGAAGAGACTGATTTAAACCATTCTACTTCCTTATTAATTTCATGGATTGAGTTATTAATATCACCTACTGATAATAGAATCTCATCTGCAAATAACTGAATTTTAGATTGAAAATGATCAGTTTCAAAGCCAGTTATATGTTATTACTTCTAATGTTGTTAGAAAACAATTCTATTATTAAGGAAAATAGTAGCAAGGATAGATGGCAACTTTGTCTAGTACCTTTAAGAAGTTTAATATCCTGTGAAATAAACATACCTATGTTTATAAAAGCCTTAGGGTCTACAAGAAGCATTTAATCAAATATTTGAAACATTCTGGAAATGTATATTCCATTAAGGTTCTAAATAAAGAATTCCAATCGAATTAATCAATTTTTTTCAGTATCTAAACTAATTATAGCAAACATTTTTCTGCACTTATTAGTGAAACCTCTTCTAATATTATGAAATGTTAATCTATTTGAAATAAAACTGGTTTGATCTTTGCTTATAATCATATCTGCAATTTCTTTCACTTGATTAGACAATATTGTTGTAAAGATTTTATAGCCAATATTTATATGAGGAAATTGTCTTTTCCTTGTTTTATAATTGGAGAAATTAAAGTATATTTCCATGAAGGAATAATTACTTTATACTTTGTGTAAAAATGAAATGCATCACCCAACAGTGTGATTATTTTATCTGGTAATAACTTACAGATATTTGCAGCTAAGCCATCCAATCCTGGATTTTTCTAACCTTATTTTTTATTGCCTCCTGTGAAGACTGGTAGAGAAGGGTGAAGGCTGAGAGCCTAGCCAGATAGAATTGTGCAGATAATTCTATCATTTGTAAATATGAATGTTGAACTTAAAACAATGTGGCAACATTGCCATCTGCTGTAAAGAAAGCTAAGTCAAGCATTTCTTGTTGGTCCTTTGAAATTAAAATTATTTCATCACTGCCTTTGATGTTTTACAATTAGGCTCCAGTCCGGCTAGATGAAGGCTTCCTGCCTATTGTTTTAAGGCTAAAGTTAATGATCAGAATTTACATGTGGAATATCCTTTATTGCTCTAAGTGTAAAATAATGTAAATGCAGTTTCTGTGTGGCCTGGGAACCAGGAAGGTGTAAAAGATGATGTAATGTTTAGCAGAACTGCAGTTTAAATTTAAACAGTGAGAACCAGAGATTATTAAGCATTTTGATCTTGGACATCTAACTCATCACTGCCTATGCTCTTAAGTAAGTTATTTTAGAAGTGTGTTTTCGTGTAGCAATAGCTAGGAAATTAGAAAAGATTAGACGAAGTGTGTTTCTGTTATGTCAGAACTGTACTATGGAATTATTTTAAGTTTCTGTGAGATCTCTGAACTCTTGAGTGGCACTGTGGTGTAGTAGCATTGTCTTGTGTTCTTAGCATTTATTATTAAATATTTTTAAACCCTTTTCAAATGTGGCTGGTTTATGTAGAGATAATTTAAGCTCTAGAGTACATTGCATCCTTATAAGTGATCTTGTACTAGGCCCTTCCAATAAGCCTTGATTGCTTAAGTTACACTACTATTGGATAATAATATTGCACTGTAATAATTGGACACCCTTTTAAGGGCCTTTGGGTAGCTGATAATTATTAGCTGGTGGTGGCAGTAATTACTACGTATAGTCTGGGTAAAGGGGCACAGCTGGAGAATCTGTGTCAGCCTTTCCCAGGAGTGTCTGTGAAGTTGTATAAATACTTATTTCAAAGTGTGTGTGTGTGTGTGTGTGTGTGTGTGTGTGTGTGTGTGTGTGTGTGTGTGTGTGTGCGTGTGTGTGAGTGTGTGTGTGTGTGTCAGCTACTTGGGCAGGGACACAAAGCACTAGTTGGACAGAGAGGGCACTGGAGGTTAGCTTGCCAGCTAGGCTGAGATCTTGACCCTATAGCTGTGCCAGTGGGGAGTCGTACTGGGGACCTGAGGAGCAAGGGAGTGACCAGCCCTGGACTGATGGTGATCTCTGTGTGCTTTTAAAGGAAATTGCACTTTACTGTGTGTATTTGTTATCCTTTCCTCATATATGAGATGCCCTCTCTGGTGTTAGTGGTGAGGATTGAGGCTCCTTGATTGCTGGGCCAGGACATGGGCATCACATATTAATTGGTGTCAGTGGTTGGGATATCCACCTCACATATTATTTGGTGGCAGTGGTTGGGATATCCATCCCATATCCACAGAACATATTAATTAGTAGACAAATACTAATTGGCTTGTAGTGGTGTGGGTAGAGTGAATCATGTAGCTTATGTACAGTGATCTCTGAAGGTGTTTTGTACTCTAAAACAATGATGCAGTGAATACTTAGAGTTCAGATCACAATTGTTTTATTTCTTTTGTTAGCTTAGTTAGTCAAGGTGAGCAGGCAGCATGTCAGCAGAGGAGTATGGAAAGCTGACAAGGAGCCAGCGGGTAGAGATGTCCCAGGCTAGGGGACTGGTGCATGAAAACCTGACTAAGGCAGACCTAATTACAACCGTGGTCACAGCTGCATCAGAAAACAGCATCCAGGAGGACAAGCAGACTGGCAGTGGAGATACAATATCCTCAGAGAATAGACAGCTCAACCTTTCTACAAAGGACAATCAGACTGGCAATGGAGATACAGTATCCTCAGAGAATGGACAGCTCAACCTTACTGTAGTGGACTTAAAAATCCAGCTGGAACTAAAGAGTTGAGTTGGAGGCCATGTGTTTGGAGATAGAGGCCAAGGATAAAGAGCATCAGAGAAGGCATGAGAGGGAAATGCTAACTCTTTGCCAGAATCATGGAGGTAATGGGGAATGGAGTTACTGGACCCCAGAAGCACAACAGTTCAGTAAATTTCTTCTGCAATTTTAAGAGGGGGATCATTTTGATAGTTTCATTCATATGTTTGAGAGGGTATGCAAACAGTATAGTGTTGACCAAAGGCTCTGGGTACAGCTCCTGACCCCCTTACTCCATGGTAAAGCTGTAATGCATTGACTAAAATGTCTGACATTGCGTGTTTTGATTATTCTGTTGTAAAAAGTCACTTGTTAACATGTTTTAAGCTAACACTTGGAATGTATAGGAATAAGTGTCATGAGCATAGATGCAAGGCAGATGAAAGTGTGTGTGAATATGTTGCTGAACTTGAGAACTTATTTTCATAGCTGGGTGAGTGGATGTCAGGTCACCACTTTTGAAGGGCTGGCAGACTTTTTGGTGAGGGAACAAGCCCTTAGCACTTTGCCTGAGGACATGAGGATCTAGTTAGCTGATAGACAATGTGCTACTTCAGATGAGTTGGGGAAGAAGGGAGACCTATACCTGGCCAGCAGGGCAGCCCTGCACAAGAAGGGGACCCCCAGTACTGCTCATGGGTCTAAAGGAACCCATGGTGGGCAGCACAGACTGCCACAACAGAATCTGCCAGTAGCAGGGGAAGCCACTAGTCTAGGTACATGTCCAGGAGCTAGGGTTAAATATTTTGAATGCAACCAGTGGGGCCATGTGGCATACAGGTGTCCATGGAGGCAAGGTGTGGAACCAAAGGTAAGGGAGCCAGTACATGGGAAAGACAAAATGCCAATAGTAGGTTGTCTTGAGACAACAGGTGTACTAAACTACCATCCTGCAGATGTTCTGAGAGAGAAAGATTTGGATGAGGCAGTACCATTATACAGTTACACGCAGTCAGGCTAGGAGACAAGCATGTGGGTCTGGTAGCCTGGGGGAGACCCAGACAGACTGCATACTTGCAGCCAGGACTGGTGAGGTGGTTACATCAGGGAGGGAGCTACGCTGTAGCACTGAGCCTGAAGGTTAGCCACAGCTGCTTGGGGGTACTGATGGCCCCTTGGACAGAGTGACTGCAAAGGTAGAGGTGAGTAGTAGTACCCAAGCTGACAGTGAGGCATCACTGTCAGAAAATGCCAGTCTTCCTGTGTAAGGGGAGCTGGGAAGGGTTACAAGGAGAGTTGAGACAGGCTCAGCTCTCAGATCCTACATTGCAAGGCCTGAGGCAGGTAGCTAGAGAGGCACCTGATTCTCAAGGAAAGGGAGAATCTGTATACTAGGACAAATGGTTTCTCTACAGAGAGTGGACCTCTGAGGGAAAGCTAGAAGGTAGGAGAGTACAGCAGTTGGTAATGCCTAGAGCCTACCATCTGGCACTTCCAGCCATAGCCCATGATATTCCCTTTGCAGGTCATATGGGCATAAAATGTACAAAGAGGCATATTATGTAGAACTTCTATTGGCCTGGGATTTCCAGAGATGTAACAGGGTACTGCAGGACCTGTGAGCAGTGCCAAAAGGTAGGCAAGGCAGGAGACAAGGTGAGAGCTCCTTTGATGCCTTTGCCTGTGACTGAGGAGCCATTTCAGAAGGTAGCTATAGATATAGTGGGTCCTCTGAGTACCCCAGGTTCCACAGGGAAAAAGTATATCCCAGTGGTAGTGGATTATGCTACACGATACCCTGAGGCAGTGGCTTTGTCCTCCATTGAGGCAGAGAAGGTGGCAAATGCTTTGTTAGAGATTTTCAGCAGAGTAGGTTTCCCAAAAGAAATACTGACTGACCGAGGTGCCAATTTCATGTCAGACCTGCTGGTGTGACTGTGGAAGTCTGGTGGGGTGAAGCACATGAAGACCACCCCTACCATCCCCATGCTAATGGTCTTGTTGAGAGGTTAAACTCTACAATCAAGTCCATGCTATGGGTATTTGCAGATCAATTTAAGAGGGAGTGCGACAAATATTTGCCCCATCTGTTGTTTGCTTACAGAGAGGTTCCTCGGGAAAAAACAGGTTTTTCACACTTTGAGTTGCTGTATGGGCACAGGGTGAGGGGACCTCTAGATTTAATTTGAGATGAGTGGGAAGGTGAGTGTGAGTCTAACAAAAACTTTGTTGTGGCATACGTCCTAAAGGAGAACCTGTCAGAAGCCCAAAAACAGAAAAAGGTGTGATATGACAGGAATGCTTGATCTAGAGAGTATGCTGTGGGGCAGCAGGTAATGGTTCTCATTCCTGTCAGATACAACAAGATGCAATCAGCTTGGGAGGGTCCCTACAAGGTGGTAAGAAATGTAAGTGATGTTAACTACATTGTGGAACTGCTAGGCAGATGGCAGGTGCACATGAAACCTTACCATGATAGGGGGGGCCTTGTGCTGAGCATTTACAGTGGATTGCAGGAGGAGTCTGAGGGAGATCTGGGGACTGATCTCTTCAGTGAGGCTCGGGCTGACACCTCAGTGGAAGGGGCAGCAATGTCCCAGCAGCAATCTCTTACCCAGGTTTGAGAAATCCGAGCAGTGTTTCAGGAATTTGGGGACATTTTCACTGGGCAACCAGGCTGCACCCACCTGGTGCAGCACCAGGTGGATACAGGACCCCAAAGGCCTATTAGGCAGGCCCCTTGTAGGTTGCCTGAGAGAGTCAGACAGACTCTGAGGGTGGAGGTACAGGAGATGTTGGAACTAGAGGTGATTTAAGAGTCCAACAGTCCCTGGGCTTCCCCAGTGGTGCTGGTGCCAAAGAAGGAGGGCAGCACCAGGTTCTGTGTGGATTACAGGAAATTAAATAGTCATGCGGAGTCAGATACATAACCCATGCCTAGGACAGATGAGGCCCTAGAGCAACTGGGTGGGGCTAAGTACCTTACAACCATTGATCTTACCAAAGGTTACTGGCAGGTGCCCTTGACTCCCAGTGCTAGAGAGAAGTCAGCCTTTGTGACTCCTTTTGGCTTGCAAGAGTTCACAAAGATGCCCTTTGGGATGAAGAATGCCCCAGCGACTTTCCAGAAGCTGGTAGATAATATCCAAGCAGGAGGGTTTGCCCTTGCTTACCTAGATGATGTTGCCATCTACAGCTGTTCCTGGCCAGACCACTTTCAGCATGTCAGGGAGGTGTTGGGCAGACTATAGAGGGCAGGGTTAACCATTAAGCCGAGCAAGGGTGCGACCAGCCCCGTACTGATGGTGATCTCTGTGTGCTCTTAAGGGAAATTGCACTTTACTGTGTGTATTTGTTATCCTTTCCTCATGTATGAGACGCCTACTCTGGTGTTAGTGGTGAGGATTGAGGCTCCTTGATTGCTGGGCCAGGGCATGGGCGTCACACCTCCCTAATCCTTCTTATAGATATTTGTTGTCTATCTATTCTTCTTTTAGTTCTACAGCAACTTTTTTCTTTAAATATTTGTTTATTATGCTATACTTTATGTGAATATTTGAATTTTTATTTAACTTAACGTCTCATTAAAAGAATTTCTCCTATATCTGATTTATCTGTTTATTTATTTATTTATTTTGCTTACTGGATTTATTAAACTTTTTTAACTTTCTTCTTAGTTTGTTTCTATTTGCTAATCCATGTAACTTTTGTGACATCCCATAACTATGTATTTTAACTTTTCCTAAAGCTATTTCATCTTTATGACACAGAATATTTGGATACTGTAAAGTTAATAGTCTTATTGTTACTTTATTATCTTTTTCTTTATTTTATTGCTCTAATCCAGCTTTATGAAGTTCTTTTAGACATCATCTAACTTTTTATCCCATTGTTTTAGCTTATTATAGGACAATTTTCCAATTTTTTTCTCTAATGTGAATCTTTAAAGTATCTCATATTATTACTGTATTAACATCTTTATTATCATTAACCAAGAGGAAATTATTAATTTGTTCCAAAAGATTTTTTTTTTATTATTTTACCTTCAATGTACATACTGGAATCTTATTTATCAATTGAAGGATTCTATGTTCCATTCTTAAATCTATATATAGTTGGATTTGAGGTCTGAAAGTAGACAAGGCGGGGTGTTTCACAGACATCTATTTTATTTCTAATATCTAAAGATATATATCCTGTCAATACAAGTTTGCATTCCATGTGCATATGAATGTTGTTGTTTTTCTTTCGGCTTTTCCTGGTTAGGGGTCGCCACAGTGGAACTCTGGTCTACTAATGATTGGAAGTAGGTTTTTACAGTGCCAAGGTGCCAGCCCGACGCCCAACCTTCAACGAAGGCACTCCATGTGCATATGAATAATAAGTATATAAAAAGAGAATTGTTATCTTTAGATAAAGCCAAATCGTTTAAGGTATTATTAATTATCCACTTATATAATGCCTTAGCTAAAGCTGGAATTCTATTTCTTTTTTTGCAACTAGTACCCTTTTTGTCTATTATACAATTAAATTAAAATCTTCAGCCATAATGAGACTGCCTTTCCATATAGTCTGTAAAATCTTAAGATAATTCTTAGCCGTATTTACACCCAAACCTGGAATCCAATAATAGTTAGACAATGTATATACCCTATTATTATACTGAATTATAACAGCTGAAAACAGTCATTTAATATCTTTAAATGTACCTAGAATCTTTGGCATAATTTATGATTTTTTCTCTAAGATATCCATGCCTTTCTTTTTTCAAAATGTATAACCTAAACTATTAAGCACGTGTACCTCCTTGTCTATTATATGTGTTTCTTACATATATATAATATTGGCTTTGTTTAATTTTAAATATTCTAACAGTGCCTTTCTTTTATTGCCACTGTTTGATCCATTTATATTAATAGTTATTCATGTTAAATTATTTGTTGTTTAACTTCAACATTTTAATACCTTGGACAATTTTTTTTTTTATTTTTATTTTTATTTATTTAACATTTGTTAACCGCGAAAGTCCATGTCAGCAGAGGCCCGGGGAGAAATCTCCAGATGTATGTCTTTGTAATTGCAAATTGAAGAGTATATGTAATATTATCTATTCTTGATAATGAAAGCCATGACACATTAACTGAAAAGTAATTGTCCTTGATTTTTATTATGGAATTAAATCTTTCCTTCCAAATTGTAAATCAATAAATATACAGATTATTAGTAAAACCACTTTAATTTATAATAAAAACATATTTATAATCCTATAATCTATGGATATAAAGTTCCTAATCTGTGTAAATCTATAGATAGATTATCTAAACTTCAACTTCTCTATCAATATAAATCATATGCATAAGCTACTGTGACATATATAATATCTTGATAAATTATTACTTGATTATGACTGTAAATAATTAAAATGATTTAACAAGATACTTTTAGTATTTGTCATCATAACATTAGAATAGTTTGTTTTTAAATAAACTATTTCAATATCCTTATTCTGACTACAATTAAGCTTACAATCTGTTTTCCCCTTTAAAATGTTTCCCTTTCCTTTTCTCTTCTTATTTCTCTTTTTCTCCTCCTCTTTTATTTTAACTACATTATCTGTTACTATTTTACTGAGATATTTTATTTTAACTGCCTTTCCAAATTCATTTTTATATAAGTTAGTTAAGTACTCTAATAAGGTCAGCAGGACCAAGACAGAATATATGTGTGTGAATGAGAGGGATCACAGAGGAATGGTGAGGATGCAAGGAGTAGAGTTGCCTAAGTTGGATGAATTTAAATACTTGGGATCAACAGTTCAGAGTAATGGTGAGTGTGGAAGAGAGGTGAAAAAGAGAGTTCAGGCAGGGTGGCATGGGTGGAGAAGAGTGTCATGAGTGATGTGTGACAGACGGGTACCAGTAAGAGTGAAAGGGAAGGTCTACAAGATGGTAGTGAGACCAGCTATGTTGTGTAGGTTGGAGACAGTGGCACTGATGAAAAGGCAGGAGTCAGAGCTGGAGGTGGCATAGTTAAAAATGTTAAGATTTGCTTTGGGTGTAACAAGGATGGACAGGATTATAAATGAGTATATTAGAGGGTCAGCTCAGGTTGGATGGTTTGGAAATAAAGCAAGAGAGGTGAGATTGCATTGGTCTGGATATGTGCTGAGGAGGGATGCTGAGTATATTGAGAGAATGATGCTTAGGATGGAGCTGCCAGGTAAGAGGAAAGGAGGAAGGCCTAAGATAAGGTTTATAGATATGGTGAGAGAGGACATGCAGGTGGTTGGTGTGACACATTTGTTAACCGGGAAAGTCCGACTTGGAACAAAGCCAATTTTCAGCAGAGACCTGGGGAGAAAGGCTCCAGATGCATGTGTTTTTAACATGGGAGGAAAGCAGAGCACCCGGAGGAAACCCACATGAATGCAGGGAGGACATGCAGACTCCACACAGAAGGCACCCCAGCCCAGAATCGAACCGGAGAACCTCTTGCTGTGAGGCGACAACACTACTGCGTCATCCAAATTTGTTATTATTCTTTTAATTTTGGAAATCAATTAATCTTATGGAGGTGTTAACAGATTTTACAAAGGGAACAATATCAAAAGAAAAATAGATATTTTAACTATATTTATTCTCCCCAATAATGAAAAATATTTATTTTTTTCTAATGTGTTAGTTATTTTATTTAAATATTATCAGTGAGTACATGCTGATTAGTACATTACAGCAATGATCTATTAATTAAATCTTACATAAGTAGATGGATAACAAATGTTGTAGGGTATATTATAGGTACAATCTCTTTTTTATCCATGGAATTTCAACTTTTTTTAAAAAATCAGTAATATTTGATCTAAGTATGGAATAAAAAAGGAATAATGCTTGAAGTCTTTAAAGCTAGAAAAGAATAACTTAAGTATAGGAAATGTCATGATGTTATTACATTTTTTTATTTTTTGTTGAATTTTCTTATATTGTGTGTTAATCAAATTAATAAATGAACATGTAATAGTCATATCTATAAGTATCGGACAATGATAAACTCCCCTGTAATAGATGGGTAACAGTTACCTGCCATGGAATACGTGATGAGCTCTTCCAAAGAAATTTGTTATTATTCTTTTAATTTTGGAAATCCATTAAACTTATGGAGGTGTTAGCAGATTTTACAAAGGGAACAATATCAAAAGAAAAATAGATATTTTAACTATATTTATTCTCCCCAATAATGAAATTATGAAAATATATTTATTTTTTCTAATGTGTTAGTTATTTTATTTAAATATTATTTAAATATTATCAGTCAGATCTGTGTTATTTTTGTAATAAGAAGTAATGTTAATACGCAAAAAATATACAAGCTAACAACTGGAATATTGGCAGAATAAATGTCACCCCCTATGTCATTTGCTGACTTGCTGGCTAGATCACAGATAGAACACAGATAATTAAAAAAGGAAGTTACCTCCACAAAGAGACCAGTCACTAGTAGAATCTCTCAGGTTTCTGTGCTAGGACCTCTCTTGTTTAGCATCTACTTTTCTGAAGTAAAAGCCAATACCAAAGGGCTCTGGCTGCCTAAGTTTTCAGATGATTGTAAGCTAGGAGCAATCATTGAATCCCCAAATGACTTAGCCATTGTAAAGGAAGGCTTGTCTCATGAATAATTTGTGTCAAAAAATTCAGTTCTATCTTTTAAGAAAATATAGGAATCAATTAATTCAAACTAACATTTTTATATCATAATTATTCACAAAATATTTTACCCAGCTATATTTAGTTCTTATATAAACTGCCTGAACATCACAAACATGAGTTTCTTACAATAGAATACATACTCCTGTCTAGATTGTATATATTTTAGTATTGCATATACCTTTGAAAAGTTATGTGCACCATTAAGGTTCAGTCTACAAATACTAAGATATGCCATTGAACTTATTATATAAGAAAATAAATAACATATCTGAGTGCTCCAGCAGATAGAAGAAAGAACCAGAGAAATCATCCATTGCCCACCACACTTGTATTATCTCTGTTCATAGGTTCATAGGTTCATAGGTAGGTACTAGGCTATCGGCCCAAGGGCCTACATAAGCCTAGCCAGCAAGGTTCCATGGCTTACACCACCCAAGAAAGTTATTTTCCTGTGCCACTGTCAAGCAGAGACACAGAAGTGATCCCCGGGGTGTATTTCCTTTTTCCCATCCACTCATCAAGATTTTTCTTGAAGAGTGCTAATGAAGAACTTTGCTTGACATAGATGGGTAGCTTGTTCCAGAGTATAGGAAGTCTCTGGGACAGGAATCTATCCCTCCAGCATGTCCTGTTTATTGTGGTGACAAGGTTTAGGTCCCTAGAGCGTGTAGCTCAGAGGGATTGGGATTTCTTTAGGTGTAACATGTCCAACAGCTCTGGGTTTGACATAGCTTTATATGTTAGGCAGAGATCACCTCGGAGTAGGCAATATGCTACGGAGTAAAGCTGGAGTTTTTTGAGGCGGTCAGTGTAGGGCATTTGTTTGAGGCCAGTAATCCTCTTTGTGAGGTACTTCTGTGGCCTTTCCAGCTGCTGCAGATGTCTTGTGAGGTACATTCCAAAAGGGGCATTGTACTCTATAATGGGTCTAATGAGTGTCGAGTAGAGGGAAAAATTACCTCTTTTCTCCTGGATGAGAACCCTTTTATGATGAGGTGTGCCACGTAGAAGGACTTCCTGACTACGGTGGTGATGTGACTATCAAAGGAGAGACTACTGTCCACCTGGGTCCCAATGTCTCTTATAACACATTCGGTGTTAAGTAGATTGCTGCCTATGTGGTAGTTCATGGGTAAAGAGTTTTTACCAAAGGGGATGACACTGCAGTTTTTGGCATTGAGCTTGAGGCCGTGGCTCTGACACCAGGTATCTGTCTCAGTGAGGCCCTTCTGTAGGATGTCCATATCATTTGGGGACTTGACTATGGCTCCTAGTTTGCAGTCATCTGCAAACTTCATTAGCTAGAGGCCTTCTGTGTTAGACTGTACTTCAGAAAAGTAGATACCAAACAGGAGAGGTTCCAAGACATAGGGTTACCATATTTAGTTGGTCCTTTAAGGGCTGAAGAGCAAAAAAATAAATAAATAAAAAAAGGTCTTGTCTTTAATGCATTTCCGAGTTAAAGACAAGTAGCTCCGTGTTTGGGGATTTTTGATTGATTGGCCCATATGCCGGTATACGAGCCAATCAAAACCTCACACAGCAGAGCCACTTCTGTTCAATGTGGTACATCAATCAGTTATGCATTGAACAGAGCTCCGCTTTTTAATTGGCTCGTATACTGGTATACGAGCCAATCAAAAACGTGCACAGTGGACCCTCTTCTGTTCAATGCAGAACATCAAGCAGTTCCACACTGAACAGAGCTCCGTTTTTTGATTGGCTTGTATACCGGTATATGAGCCAATCAAAAAAACAAAAAAAAAAAGCAGAGGAAAGACTCTAAAATAGGGATGTCTGGTTTTTTAAAATTCTGTGATTTGTCTGGGTTTTAAAACCTGGACAAATTGCAGAATTTTCAAAAACCATCTGGACAGGAGCCCAAAAAAGAGGATGTTACCAAGACGGAAACCTGTGATACTCCACTTGTCACTGCTTTGAGGTCAGATTTGGAGTCTGCAACTTTTACAGTGTGGGTTCTGTCAGTGAGCCAGTTGGCAACCCATTTTGTGATGTAGGGATTTATGCCTAGTTTAGTGAGTTTAGCTATAATTCCAGAATGGGGGATGGTGTTGAAAGCCTTGGCGAGGTCAAGATAGGCTGTGTGAACCACCTTACCCTCATCCAAGGCTTTGATGACTGCCTCGAAGAACTCGATCTGGTTCAAGAGGCATGATCTGCCTTTCACAAACCCAAACTGGGTGGGATCCAGAGTTTGGAGGTTATCAATGTCTTTGTTTATGAGTTCCATGATGATACGTTCCATGGCCTTGCAAACCAGGCTCATCAGGCTAATAGGCCGATAGTTCCCGGGATCAGTGGAGGCTCCCCCTTTGTGGACTAGGATAACTGTTGCTGTGCACCATTCAGTGGGCACAAAGCCTGATGCGAGGCTATTATTGAACATGGTGCTTAAGTGGGGAGCCAGTTCATTCTGAAGTTCATGTAAAATCCAGCCTGGGATGTTGTCCGGTCCCATGGATGCTGTGTTTTTTGCTTCAGAGAGTGCAGCGGTTACCTGCTTAGTTGTGATTATAGGGACTCTTCATTCTTCCTGTATAGATATGGGCCCTTTAGGGGGTGAGAGGGGGGGTAAAGTTAGCACTGAACCTATCTGCCAGGATGTTGGCAATATCAGTTGTTTCTGTAACTTTCGTGCCTTTGTGCTGAAACTCAGAGCAGATCTGGGTGTTGCCATCTAGATTCTTGACATAGCTATAGAATGCTTTGTGGTTTTCCTTGGATTTAGTGGCGATTTTGTTTTCACAGCTAGCTTTGGAGGATCTTATAAGGGATCTCAGCTTCTTACTGAGGCTGACCAGGAAGCTCCTCCACTCATGGGATTTTACTCTCTTTTGCAACAGTTTCTTTCTTTTGTTGTACAGTTTGTTTATGGCAGGGGACCACCAGATTGGCTTCCTCTTTTTGGAGGATAGCATCTTGGTTCTGTTTGGGATAGCACAATTCATGCACTCGTGTAAGTGCTTATAGAGTGCATTTGTGTAGGATTCAGCAGTTGTAACTGTATTGTCCATCTGCATGGGTGTCATGAAGTTCCCCACTTCTGTCTTAAGAAGGATGAAGTGGGCTTTGGAGAAACTTTTTACTTTGGTTTCCTTAATGAGGGGTGGGGGCGAGATGTGGATATCAAGGGTGATAAGATTATGGTCGGAACGGACCAACAAGGAGTTGACTTCAGGTGTGGAACACCGGTCACTCATGTTGGTAATGACTAGGTCTAGGATATCATTGCCCCTGGTGGGGGTGTGGATAAGTTGATCTAGGTCATTGGAGTTTATGAATTTCAGAAAGCGTTGAGCTAAGGAATTGGTACACAAGTAGTTTTCCCAGTTAATGGTGGGGTAGTCGAAGTCGCCCATTATTAGTGTGTTTGGTTGAACCCTAATATTTTCCAGTACATTAAGAAAGGAGGAGTGGGAATCCTGGGGCATGGTGGGGGATCTGTAGCAAGCTACAATTTGGATTGCAGTTTTGTCCAGAGTAAGTTGCACTTGGATAACCTTGGATGCATTATGCTGAGCAACTAGCCTGGAGGTGTGGATATCCTTAATGAATATGGACACACCGCCACCTTTGCTGTTTCGGTCCAGGTTACATGGCCGAAAAGTGTGGTATAAATTATAACCTGGTAGTGCAGGGGTGCTCTCTGGAGCCTTGAACCAGGTCTCAGTCACTGCACAGATATCAATGTTCTCCATTTTAAGGAGTGCCTTGAGTGAGTGCATTTTGAGATTTAGACTTCTAGCATTGAGTAGCATTACCATCAGTTTTTGCTTGCCTGTTCCTGTTATGATGGTGACTTTGTTATTTGAACTCTGCCTAAAAAAGGCACTATAGGGGCAGCAAAAGCCTTTGCCAGTATCCGGAATCCCAGGGTCGACAGGTGCAGGCCATCTGTGGCAAAACGTCGTGGTCTGTCGACCATGTCATCCCAAGCAGACAGATACTGGATCCCCTTAGAATGACACCAGAAGCTTAGCCAATTGTTGAAGTCAATCATTTTGTCCTTGTACTGCGGTATCATTCTTGGCAATGGCAGAATGCTACTCAGGGCTACGGTCATACCTGCCTGGGCTACAAGATCGGAGAGCTCTTCCATGTCTCTTTTCATGTAGTCCAGGGAGGTACATCTCAGGTCATTCACACCAACATGGACAATGACAGAGTCATATTTTTACTTGTTGTGGAGTGACCTGAGTGCATGGGTTATGTGGCGGATCCTGGCACCCGACAGGCAGCTGACAGTAACCTTCTCCTGGTTTAGCCTGGTGAGGGGGACATCAGTGTGCTTGACTATAGAGTCACCTATGACTAGTGTGTTGGGTACGTTGTTTTGCCTTATTGGTTGTGGTTGAGTGGCACACTGAGTCTGTGGGCTATGTGTCATTTGGGTTGTGTTGGGGGATGGATGTTGCTTGCGTTTCTGCTTTGAAGATCTCTGTTGCTTAGACAGATTATTATTGAGAGCCTCCACGAATGTTTTTGTGTTACTATGTGTGGATTTTGGTGATGTAGATTTAGTGAGACTATGTGATGAGTGTGGTGTGCTGCAAATGTTTACCTTCTCCACATGACTGTCAAGTTCAGTCTTGGTTGGAGAGAGCTTTACCTCTAGTATGGCTAGATAAGTGCATCTGTCACAGGTTGTAGTGTTGGGTGGTAGGAGGAGAAGGTTGTCTGTGTACATGAGGCAATTTCTACATTGCCTCAAGATGCCCAGATTCATCAGATAGGAGAGAACACCGGGAGCTGACTCTTGGACATGCCTGAATAAAAAACTATTTTCCTCTAGATAAGTGAGGAAAGTGAGTACAAGAGCTGTTTTTCTCTAAGCAAGTGAGAAAAGTAAGTACAAAAACTGTTTTCCTCTTGGTAATGAGGAAGATTGAGTGCTATAGTAATTAGTAGCTTATTTAGTGCTTACAAGTTCTGAACAAGTGCTGTGCATGAATAAGCAAATTTAAGTGCTAAAACTAAGAATCTGTGTCTGCACTAGGCGAGTTACAGGACATAAACAAGTGCAAATGCAGGCTTTCAAATCAGAAAGTTGAGAGAGATGGAAGATTTCCCAAACGGCCAATAACTACAATTTCTGGGCCAGAAACACTCCTTATGTGGTAGACAGGTTACCTAGTGCTTACTACCCCCACTGATAAGCTAGAAGGCTTCACTCCAACACAGAATGGCTTTGGGGGGGCTCAGTCGTTTACATACAGTCCTGGATACAGCAAATCTGTATCTGAAACACTAGTTATAGTAAAGGTAGGAAACAGACTTACAGGTTTTTTATTTATTTATTTATTTATTTATATTTTTTGTTACAGAAAAGTAGCAAAAACAGTATTAAAACAATTCACATGCAGTGCAGGCTAGCACACTTGAGTATGCAGCAATATTAGACCAAACACTACTTCTAGTACACTTTCAAAGTTGCAGGGTTGTTAATTTATCTTCCAAAGTTTGAATATGCTCTTTATTATTTATTTAACATTTGTTAACTGGGAAAGTCCGACTTGGAAAGAAGCCAATTTTCAGCAGAGGCCCAAAGAGAAATGCTCTAGATGCATGTCTTTGTAATGTGGGAGAAAACCGGAGCACCTGGAGGAAACCCACAAGAATACAGGGAAGACATGCAGACTGCACAGAAGGCAGATCAGCCGAGAATACAACCGGAGAACCTCTTGCTGTGAAACAGCAATGCTACTGCTGCACCAATGTGCCATATTATGAGAGACCATTGCTCATAAAGATTATTTACAGAAGTCTGTAACCGAATTTACAGCCAGTTCAAGATTCTCTAACTTCACAATTATATCTTCCAGTTCATTGGCTATAAGCTTTGTAACTACTGTATTTGTATCTTCAACTTCTGTATTTGAGGCTTGCTGCAGGTCTCTCCCATTTGGTAGTGACTCATTTTCCCTTATTTCTGCATGACGTCCAAATGACAAGCTTTCTTCCACTCAGGACTAACAGCCTTTCCTCTCATTATCTGCTTCTTGATGCCGGGACTTATCACTATTAAACATAATGAAAGATTATTTCACACAAAGTACATTTGATTGTAAGACTCCTGTGTTAAATTATTTGTTAGACATTGCAGATGTAACTGGTCTAATATTTGTGTCAACGAAAAACAGTTATTTTGTCATTTGACTGAGTTAGTTGTCCTTTGGAAGTCTTTGAGCTTCGTTTACATATTAGTAGCTGAAATATTTTAAACAATGTTCTTATTGCTGATGTTAGTCTCTTCTGTAATAAATTTTAATACATTTTTGATGTCTTTACAGTCATGAATCTTAGCAACCCAAGATTATGCTTTAGATTTTTTTCTTTTTAGGATGGGGGTGAATATTTTTTCATATTTTGATAAACCTCCAGCAGGTACCAGTATTTTATAATGTATGAGGCTATCATTCCAATATCTGGAGGAATGCTGTTACATCACACATATATCTGCCCATAGCTGCAATGTCTTAATTTACATGAGACAATAACACTACACTCAAAAACCTTGCAAATGTTTCCACAGGTAATCAAAAAATGATTGTGTGGATAGCAATGCAACATGAAGGCAAGATGTTTTTCCAGTGCATTTACACTATGTTACCCTGTGTATAGTTAATGAGGTTCATCCAAAATGAATGATTCTGAGTAACTTAATTAATTCTGTCTGACGTGAGCTGCTCCACTGCAGCAAACACCCATGCAAATCCCTGAGTGTGTAAGTGAGAACAGTACATAACCATGCTGCTCTGATCTGTGCTTCTGAAACACAGTTCAGGTGGATTTCAGAATGGAATCCAAATATGGTACTGTCTCATGTAAAGCAGCCTCAGTCCTGAAAACACATTGCAAATATCAGTAAATATGTAAGCATGGAGGTAATAAGATGCACTACCATTGTAAAGAGTGCAATATGACATGCCAAGAAAGTATTAACTCTCCTGCATTACCTTTAGACAGACTTCAGACATAGGTTGTTCCAGCCTTACAATGAAACTGTCAAAAAAATCTCTGGGATGGCATGGGATGTCACCCAAGCTGACAGAAAAGATTGCCATCCTGCAATCCTCACAACTGACAAGAAAAAAAATGTCTAAGTTTGTTTCCTGCCTTTCCTGCAAGTACTCTAGTCCACATACATATTTGCTGTATCCAGGACTATTTGTAAGCTTCTGAGCCCCCAAACCTTTCTATGATGGAGGGCAGCCTTCTAGCTTAATTTTGTTTCTTAAAACTAGCCAGTTTTTTTAGTTTCAGCACTCAAATCTGTTTCGTTGAGCTCAGCACTTGTTTAGAACTCGTTGCAAGCACTAAATAAGCTACAAATTACTACAGTACTCAACTTTCCTCACTTGTCTAGAGTAAAGCAGTTTTTAGTACTTAATAAATAAGCACCTATCCAGGTATGTCTAAGGGTCAGCTCCCGGTGTTTTCTCCTGTCTACCTGATGAATCTGGGCATTTTGGGACAATGCAACAATTGCCTCATGTACACAGACAACCCTCTCCTCCTACCACCCAACACTACAACCTGTGTGAGATGCACTTATATAGCCAAACTGGGAGCAAAGCTCTTTAGACCCAAGACTGGAATAGACAGTCAAGAGGAGAAGGTAAACACTTGCACCACATCACACTCATCACATAGTTCCTCAAAATCTACACCACCAAAACACACACATAGAAACACAAAACACACATCTACATTCATGGAGGCTCTCAATAAAAACCTGCCCAAGCAACAGGGACCTCCAAAGCAGAAAAGCAAGCAAACTCCACCCCCCAACACAACCCAAATAACACATAGCCCACAATCTTAGTGTGCCACTCAACCACAGCCCATAAGGCATAACAACGTACCCAACACTCTAGTCATAGGTGACTCTATAGTCAGGCACACTGATGTTCCACTCACCAGGCTAAACAAGGAGAAAGTCACTGTCAGCTGCCTGTTGGGTGCCTGGATCCACCACATAATGCACGCACTCAGGTCACTCCACAACAAGTACAAATATGACTTTGTCATTGTCCATGTTGGTGTGAATGACTTGAGACGTACCTCCCTGGACTACATGAAAAGAGGCATGGAGGAGCTCTCCGATCTTGTAGCCCAGGCAGGTATGACTCTAGCCCTCAGTAGCATCCTGCCATCACTCAAAATGATACCACAGTACAAGGACAAAATGATTGACTTCAACAATTGGCTAAGCTTCTGGTATCATTCTAAGGGGAAATAATATTTGTCTGCCTGGGATGACATGATCGACAGACCACGATGCTTTGCCAGAGATGGCCTGCACCTGTCGCCCTTGGGATTTCGGATACTGGCTAAGGCTCTTACCACCACTATAGTGCCTTTTCTAGACAAGGTTCAAATGACAAATTCACCACCATAACAGGTACAAGCAAGCAAAATCTGAGGATAATGCTACTCAGTGCTAGGTTTAAACCTCAAAATGCACTTACTCGAGGCACTCCTTAAAATGGAGAACATCGACATCTGTGCAGTGACAGAGACCTGGTTCAAAGCTCCAGAGAGCACCCCTGCATTAACAGGCTATAATTCATGCCACACCTTTCGGCCACCTAACCCGGACCGAAGCACTAAAGGCGGAGGTGTGTCCATATTCATTAAGGATATCCACACTTCCAGGCTAGTCGCACAGCATAATGCATCCGAGATTATCCAAATGCAACTAACTCTGGGCAAGACCGCAATCCAAACTGTAGCTTGCTACAGACCCCCCACCATGACCCAGGATTCCCACTCCTCATTCCTTGATACACTGGAAAATATTAGGGTAAAACCCAACACTCTAATAATGGGTGATTTCAACTACCCCACCATTAAATGGGAAAACTACTCATGTACCAACTCTTTTGTTCAATGTTTTCTGGAATTCATAAATTCCAACACCTTGGATCAACTTATTCACACCCCCACCAGGGGCAGCAATATCCAAGACCTGGTCATTACCAACATGGGCAACCGATGTTCCACACCAGAGGTCAATTCCTTGTTAGTCAGATCCGACCACAAGCTACTCACTCTAGACATCCACATCCCAACCCCACCCCCCATTAGGGAAACCAACGTAAAAAACTTCTCCAAAGCCAACTTCACACTTCTTAAGACAGAAGTGGCAAATTTCATGACACCCATGCAGACGGACAATAGAGGTACGACTCCTGAATCCTACACAAATGCACTTTATAAGCACTTACACGAGTGCATGGATCCTGCTATCCCTAACAGAACCAAGATGCCATCCTCCAAAAAAAGGAAGCCAATCTGGTGATCCTCTGCCATAAACAAACTCTACAACAGAAGAAAGAAACTGTTGCAAAAAAGAGTAAAATCAAATGACTGGAGGAGCTCCCTGGTCAGCCTCAGTAAGAAGCTGAGATTCATCATAAAATCCTCCAAAGCTAATTACAAAAACAAAATTGCCACTGACTCTAAAGACAACTGCAAAGCATTGTATAGCTATGTCACGAATCTCAATGGCAACACTCAGATCTGCTCTGAGTTACAGCACAATGGCACTAAATATACAGAACCAACTGATATTGTCAACATCCTGGCAGATAGGTTTAGTGCTAAATCTACCTCCCTCTCACCCCCTAGAGGGTCCATCTCCATACCGGAAGAATGCAAAGTTCCTGTAATCACAGCTGCACAGGTAAAAAAACACACTCTCCAAAGCCTAGAACACAGCATCCATGGGACCTGACAATATCCCAGGCTGCGTTCTACACGAACTACAGAATGAACTGGCTCCCCACCTAAGTACCATGTTCAATCATAGCCTCACCTCAGGCTTTGTGCCCACTGAATGGCGCACCATGACAGTTATCCCACTCCACAAAGGGGGAGTCATGACGGACCCCGGGGACTACTGCCCCATTAATCTGATGAGCCTGGTCTGCAAGGCCATAGAACGTATCATCATGGAACTCATAAACAAAGACATTGGTAATCTCCAAACTCTGGACCCCACCCAGTTTGGGTTTGTAGAAGGCAGATCACGTCTCTTAAACCTGGCAGACTTCTTTGACGCAGTCACCAAATCCATAGATGAGGGTAAGGTGGTTCCCACAGCCTATCTAGATCTCGCCAAGGCTTTGGATACCATCCCCCACTCTGGAATTATAGATAAACTCACTAAACTAGGTATAAATCCCTATGTCACAAGATGGGTTGCCAACTAGCTCATGGACAGAACCCACACTGTGAAAGTAGCAGACTCCAAATCCGACTTCAGACAAGTGACAACTGGAGTACTACAGGGTTCAGTCCTGGGTCCTCTTCTGTTTGGTATTTATTACTGCTTGGCAGTAACCTGATTAAAGTGTAGCTATCATTCTAAGTCTTTTGGATTAAGCACTTGGGCTTCAGACCAGTTGTTTTACATTAGGAAGGATTGTGGCCTGCACTGTGATGGCAGGACAGGTAGCTTACATCCTTCTAAGTTGGGAACTGTTGATTGAGGGCTCAGTGTCTGTTATTCTAAAAGTGTATTAGTTCTGGTTTAAGCACTTGGGCTTCAGGCCAGTTATTTTACATTAAGAAGATTCGTAGTCTGCACTCTTGTGGGAGGAGAGGCTGGAATCTGCCCTTCTGAGCTGGGAATTTCTGGTTAAAACCTTATAGTGCCTGCATATTTGAACTGTTTCTTACTGAAATTGGTACACCTTGTTTGCTGTAGCATAGACTAGATCCAGGCCTGCTGAATCTAGCTTTGTTTGTATGCTTGTTGTTTGTTTGCTTGTTATTTCCCTGAAATGCTAATTCCACCTAAAATGCGGCTTTTCAGCGCTTCTGTGGATCCCTAGTGATATCTGCATTGCTTACTGTACTTATTTCCTTGTTTCACTTGAAAGAAAGTTACTGTTTGTCGTTTTTGCATTTAAGTTACCTGTAACACATTGCATTTAAGTTACCTGGCACTTGCTCACTAAAGCAATTATATAAGTCAGCACTAAAAAATTAAAAGCACTACACGCTCACAAACTCCCCTTGAGTACCTTGTTCCCCATTGGCCCTTTTTTTCAATTATAAAGGAATTCCCAATACTATTCTAGCATGTCCAAAGGTCAGTTGTCAACCTCCTCTCCGGTCCAGCTGGTGAATCTGGGAATCTTGAGGCAATGTTACAACTCCCTCATGTACACAGACAACCCTCTCCTCCTCCCAACAAATTCCAACACATGTGAGAGATGCAACCATATAGCCAAACTGGAGGCTAAGCTTTCTCAACTCAGTACTGGCATAACCAGTCAGGAGGAGAAGGACACCACACTTACTACAATTCCAGTCTCACATAGACCTACCACGACAGCAAACCAAACACATAAACACACAAAAACATACTCGGAGGCTCTAAATAAAAATCGGCCTAAGCAGCAGAGACCTCCAAAGCAGACACCCAAGCAACCGCTACCCCAAAACAAAACACATGCAACACATAGCTCACAAAGCCAGTGTGCCGAACAGTCACAGCCCTTAAGGCTAAACAACACACCTGATACACTTGTAATAGGTGACTCTATCGTTAGGCACACTGACGTCCCGCTCACCAGGCTGAACAAGAAGGTCACGGTGAGATGCCTGTCGGGTGCTAGGATCCGCCACATAACACAAGCAGTCAGGTCACTCCAAGGTAAGTACAAATATGACTCATTCATTGTCCATGCTGGTGTGAATGACCTGAGACGTACCTCCCTGGACTACATGAAAAGAGACATAGAGGAGCTCTCTAAGCATGAAGCCCAGGCCGGTATGACCCTGACCTTGAGTAGCATCTTACCCTCACCAAGAATAATGCCACAATATGAAGACAAGATGATCAATTTCAACAATTGGCTTAAGTATTGGTGTCATTCAAAGGGGATCCAATGCCTGTCAGCCTGGGATGACATGCTCGACAAGCCACGATGCTTCGCTAGGGACAGCTTGCACCTGTCACCCCTGGGCTTTTGGATAATGGCAAAGGCTCTTGCTAGCCCCATAGTGCCTGTTTTAGGCAAGGCTCAAAAGACAAACCCACCGCCATAGGTATCACAAGGGATAAGAAACTAAGAGTAATGCTACTCAACGCCAGAAGTCTAAACCTCAAGATGCACGCACTCAAAACTCTCCTTAGCATGGAGAACATCGATATCTGTGCAGTAACAGAAACCTGGTTCAAGGCTCCCAAGAGCACCCCAGCACTACCAGGTTATACCTCATACCATGCTTTTTGGCCCCCAAACTTGGACCGAACCACAAAAGGCGGGGGAGTATCAATATTCATCAAAGATACCCACACCTCCAGGTTGGTGGCACAGCACGAAGCATCAGAGACTATCAATGTGCAACTAACAGTGGGTAAAACTGCCTTCCAGTTTATAGCCTGCTACAGACCACCCTCCCAAACCCAGGAACCCCACTCGGCCTTCCTGAGAACACTGGAAAATATGAAGGTCTCTCCAAACACCATTATATTGGGCGACTTCAACTACCCAAACATAGACTGTGAGCATTACTCTAGCTCCAACACCCTAGCCCAAAGGTTCCTAGAATTTATAAACTCAAATGCTATGGAACAACTTGTTACCACTCCCACAAGAGGGGAAAACATACTGGACCTAATCATCACCAGCATGGACACTCTATGCTCCAGACCAGAAGTGTATCCCTCACTGGTAAGATCAGACCATAAACTAATCTCACTGGATATTCACATCCCGACCCCACCCCCTGCCCAGAAAACCATAGTGAAAGGCTTCTCTAAAGCAAATTTCACACTCCTCAAAACCGAGGTGGAATCCTTCAAAGCCCCCAGGCCTGTGGAAAATACGGCCCAGACCGCAGAATCCTTTATAAACACATTCTATGAACACCTTCAGGAATGCATGGATCATGCAATCCCAAATAAAACCAAAACCCAATCCTCCAAAGGCAGACGTCCTGTCTAGTGGACCCCAGTCATAAACAAACTATACAATAAAAGGAGGAAGCTACTACATGATAGAGCAAAATCCCAAAAAGGGAAGGCATCTCTGATCAGTATTAGCAAAAAACTACAGGCACTCATAAAATCGTCTAAGGCCAGCTTCAAGAGAAAAATTGCACAGGACACTAAGGATAATCACAAGGCTTTCTTTAGTTATGTTAGGAACCTGGGTGGGAATTCCCAGATATGCTCAGAATTAGTCCAAAATGACAAAAAATACACCGAACCCACAGACATTGCCAACATCCTAGCTGACAGGTTCAGCGCAAACTTCTCCCCTCCCCACCAAAGGGCAAATATATCCCAGCAGAGTGCTGCCCCCCTGACATCTCAGATGCTCAGGTAAGAGCCGCCCTCTCCAAAGCAAAAAACACAGCATCAATGGGACCAGACGGTGTCCTGGGCTGCGTCCTACATGAACTCCAAGAAGAGCTAAACCCAAACATAAAACTACTGTTCAGTCTCAGCCTTACTACAGGATATGTACCTAAAGAGTGGCGTACAGCAACAGTGGTCCCTCTCCACAAAGGTAGTGCCTCAACGGATCCTGGAAACTATCGCCCCATAAGCCTGACTAGCTTGGTCTGCAAAGCTATGGAAAGGATCATCATGTACCTCATAAATAAAGATATTGGTGACCTACAGACACTGGATCCTACTCAGTACGGCTTTGTTAAGGGCAGATCCTGCCTCTTAAACCTAGTCGATTTCTTTGAAACAGTCACCAAGGCCATTGATGAGGGGAAGGTGGTCCACACAGCCTATCTGGTCCTCACAAAAGCCTTCAATACAATACCCCACTTGGGCATTATAGACAAGCTCACCAGCTTAAATATAAACCCTATGTCACTAGATGGGTTGCAAACTGGCTCAAGGACAGAACCCACATGGTTAGAATTGCTGGAGCCATGTCAGACTCCAAACCAGTTACAAGTAGCATCCCACAAGGCTCAGTCCTGTGACCGCTCTTGTTTGGTATATATTTCTTGGAGGTACAGGCCAACACAGAAGGACTGTGGCTGACCAAGTTCGCAGATGACTGCAAACTGGGCATCATAATCGACTCTCCAGCCGACACAGGCATCCTCCAAAAGGGCCTCATAGAAACAGACAACTGGTGCCAGAGCCATGGCCTCAAGCTAAATGCCAAAAAGTGTATAGTCATCACCTTTTGCAAAAACAAATTGCCCACAAATTACCGCATAGCTGGTAATCCATTAAGTACAGAAGAAGTAATTAGGGACCTGGGGACCCAAGTTGATAGCAATCTCTCATTTGACAACCACGTGGCCAAAGTGGTTAGAAAAACATTTTATATAGCCCACCTAATAATGAAGGGATTCACATCTAGATCAGGGGAGGTCATCGTGCCTCTTTACTCATCCCTCATCAGGCCCATAATTGAGTACAATGCCCCTTTTGGGATGTACCTTACCAGACACCTGCAGCAACTGGAAAGACCCCAAAAGTACCTCACCAAGAGGATCAAAGGGCTCAAACAGATGCCATATGCTGCCCGGTTAAAGAAACTCCAGCTCTACTCAGTGGCATATTGCCTGCTCAGAGGCGATCTGTGCCTGATGTATAAAGCCATGTCCAACCCGAAATTAATGGACATGCTGCACCTCAGAAAATCCAAATCCCATCGAGCTACGCGCTCAAGAGACTTGAACCTCAGCACTGAAATAAATAGGACATGCTGGAGGGACAGATTCATAACCCAGAGGCTCCCTTCACTCTGGAATAAAATCCTAGTCCGGGTTAGGCAGAGTCCCTCATTGACTCTCTTCAAGAGGAATCTTGATGAGTGGATGGGAGATCGTAGGTTCACCCCGGGTATCACTTCTGTGTCACTGTTAGACAGAGGCAGAGTATACTAACCTCGAAAAAGGGCATAGAAAAATTAATTTAAAATGGGTGGCGAAAGCCAAACACACTCTGGCTAGGCTTATAAATGCCCTAGGGCAGATAGCCTAGTATGAACCTATGAACCTATAATCACATTGCCACAGTGGTAAAGAAATCCTTCTATGTGGCACACCTCATCACAAAAGGTTTCTCATCCAGAAAAAAAGAGGTCATTGTTCCACTCTACTCATCACTCATTAGACCCATTATAGGGTACAGCGCCCCTTTTGGTATGTACCTCACAAGACATCTACAATAACTGGAGAGGCCACAGAAATACCTCACAAAGAGGATTACTGGCCTCAAACAGATACCCTACGCAGACTGTCTCAAAAAACTCCAACTTTACTCTGTCGCATATTGCCTACTCAGAGGCGATCTCTGCCTAACATACAAAGCTGTGTCAAATCCAGAGCTGTTGGACATGCTCCACTTAAAGAAATCCCAATCCCTCTGAAATACACACTGTAGGAACCTAAACCTTGACACCACAATAAACAAAACATGCTGGAGGCATAGATTCCTTTCCCAGAGACTTCCCATACTCAGGAACAGACTACCTATCTATGTCAAACAGAGCTCCTCATTATTACTCTTAAAGAAGAGTTTTGATGATTGGATGGGAAATAGGAAATTCACCCCGGGGATCACTTCTGTGGCTCTGCTTAACAGGGGCACAGGAAAATAATTTTCTTTGTGGCGAAAGCCAGGGTACCTTTTTGGGTAGGCTTATATAGGCCTTAGGGCCAATAGCCTAGTACCTACCTATGAACCTATAAGATAGCCTGTGCAGCTGAAGGAATAGGTAAAGCCAGTCATGTCAGGGAGGCCCTCAGATTTAGTAAGTGCAATTCGAAATATGCTGTTTTTCTCTAACATGGTATCACTTATTTGTCTTTAAGATTTTGATTTTAGCATGCAAGATTGTTGTCATAATAAAAAGTTGGTTTTGACATATATTTTGTTGATGTGGTTGGATGCACACAGTAACTTATGTCAAACACGACTGGTATATATTAGGAAAGGTATAACAAAGCCAGAAGCTGATATATTCCCCTGTGGCTTGACCTGCATGTGCCACTGTCATTACTACATGCATATTATTTATTTATTTGACATTTGTTAACCAGGTTAGTCCATCTGAGTCAAAGCCTGTTTTCAGCGGAGACCCGAGGAGAATATCTCCAAAATAAAGAACTGTACAAAATTTAAAAAAAAATTAGATTAAACAAACAAGTATAACAAGTAGACCAAATGCGGTACAGAAGTAATAAGTGCAAAAGTTTACAAAACAATTTATACAGGCAGATTAGAGTACAGAATAACAACTTTGTATACAGATTGAAAAAGTATATATATTACAAAGGTTATTAGGTAGTATGATATTTTACCAGAAGAGAAGTAGTAGAAAGTAGGAAAGCAACCATTGACTGTGGACAGATGTGGGCTTATTTTAAAGTCAAAGTCAAAAGTAACTTTATTGTCATTCAGACCATGCACAAGGGAATAGCTGAATGAAACTGTGTTTCTCCAAGATCATGTGTAACAGAAAAGCACTGCAACACAGAAGCAAAATACACAAATACAACAACATTGGCAACTACAGTGACTGAGCCAACAGAAGACACAGGAGTATCCATCAACCATGCACATTCCCACAGACTACAGCAATCAATTTCATCCACAGCTTACTGCCATCACCCTCACCAAATACCAGCATCATCTTAAGTCCCAGTCCCCTTGAACACCACAAACCAATCTGACTCAAAAACAAAAAAATGGCATACAAAAACCGGACTTCTGCCACCTGCGTTCATCATGACCACAGTTAGCCAAAGGCCCAAATGGTCATAACCAGTCCAACAATCTTCCCTCAGTTCTCACCATCCAAACCATCACCAGCTCAATCTCTGACATCATCGGCAGCTTCCAAATCCCGTTCAGCTCCTTCTGACCCAACAATCCAACTCTGGTCTTTTCAAACCAAATCTGGCAGTCAAGAGTCTGATTTTTGCTTTCTGCATTTTAAAACTTCCATGATCAGTTCAACGACCACAAACACAAAGCAACAAGGCCACTATGGACACCATGGACACCACAGCTGTAGTCAACCGCCCACTTGACCAGGCAAAATGGGCCATCCATCGGACCACATACAGAAAAATCCAACACAACACACACATCGAGAGCCAGATTTGCTGCCACACAAGGTGCCACCATCTATTATGTGAGATCAATGGTATATAGGCTATTTTCATTGACAGTGAGCACCTTGTAAAAGATATCAAAATTTCACTGTTGAGTACAGACCTTGACAAAGTAGGTTTTAATGGCATTCTGTCTGGTGACATCAAATGTGTCCATATATCATTCATGCAGTTCCAGGATGAGCATCTGGCTGCGTTTATACATCTTTCAAATATTTTTTGTGGTACCTGTATATACATGTGCCATGTTGGAGGTGGACATCTTTTTTAAATCTATTTGTAATTTACTTTCATTGTAACAAATGAGGATGTGACACAATACCTCTCAACTGTTTACAAAGCTAAAAATAAACAGGGCAAAGGATGTCACGCTTTATATGTTGTTATTTATATAATTATACATTGTCATAATAATAATATTCTGTTTTGGGACAGATGGACAAAACATTTGAGAACAATGTGGCCCCTCAAAATCCAAATAGCTAAAAGGCATCACAGGAGCTAAACCATAAGGCATAGATGTTAAGAAAAACAGCAACATAATGGATAGAATTGTAAGTGACCTTTCCTCTGATTCAAGCACATATGTGCCATTCTAAGCTATTTATTCGCTGCCTCTTTTGGCTCAGCAATGGTAACTCTGCATTCACTCACAGAAAGGTTTTTTCACCTGTCTAAGCCTAGTGAACATTAAATAAGGCCAAGTGGTTACCTTTCACTGCCATCACCACCTTTCTACTAAATAGTAACTTTCAAATTGCTAAATAGAAGCTACACTCCATATTTAAAAATACATTTATGTTACACAACACACACTCTACTCTAAGAGTTTATGATGCCATTGCTCTAAGAGTTTATGATGCCATGCAATTGGCAAGATCTAAATTTACCTTAGCTTAACCCAAAGACCCTTCCACAAAATCACTCCAGATTTATGAAATGAAATACTAAATAAACTAAAAGCACTCAATAACCTTTCAATGTTTAAGAAAAAGCTAAAATCCCATTTAACATAGGAAAGAGTGTAATTGTTTTAGAGCTACACGTGAATAAATTATCCCCTTCATCTTTATGCCAAGGTAATAACTCTTAGATTGAGAAAAAGGCTCACCACTCGCAATAATTCCTTATTACACATTAGTCAATTAATGAATGAGAAGAAAATGTGATTCTGAGACAGCTATGTAGTGTTCTCTCTTCATGTAGCTTTTTTGTGCCATACATACATGCACACATACATCCACACAAATACACACACTAACACATACCCACAGCCCCATCTTAACTGAACTTACTTGCACTGCAAGTAAGCCCACAGTAGTGAATGGGGAGGTGCAGTGCCTTTACAGTGGTCACTTCCCCCCAACAGACAAGTTTTGTGCAGCTGATCGATTGGATTCAGAGCCTGACCATGTAAATCAGGAACTGCTAGCATTTCTGAGGGAGAGCACATAGCTAATTAGCATTAGCTGCTCCCTTAGACTGCTACATTATCATGTTGCTATGTCTGTCAGATTGCCCTCTACATTACCCCCTCCCCCTTGAGGGGAAAATGCTATGGTAGGGCTTCTCCATCATGATAAGCCTTTCTGTATCCCAGTTTAACATTTCTATTACATTAATTTCACACTTAAAATGGTTCAATATGGGCAGTACTTAACTTATGTAGGCTAATGTACATATATGAATATATTTCAACTAAAATATTATTTACATACCAGCTTTATAGACAATCGGATGCTAAGACTTATTATATTTTTAGTTTGGTAGGGATGTAGAACTGCATGATTACTGTACTACTAATAAAGATGTTTCATTAGCTCTGCTGCTACCTTACACTACTTCTTATTTCGGCTTTTCACAGTTAGGGGTCACCACAGCCGATCATCTGTCTGCTCATGATTGGCAGAGGAGTTTTATGGTGTTGAGTTGCCAGCCTGGCACCCAACCTTCCACAGAAGGTACACACACACACACACTCACACCTAGGGCCAATTTAGAGTGTCCAATCCACCTACTGCATGTCTTTGGGATGTGGGAGGAAACCGGAGCACCCGGTGGAAACCCACACAACCACAGGGGGGACATGCAGACTCCGCACAGAAGGCACCCCAGCTAAGAATCGAACCAGAGCACCTCTTGCTGTGAGGTGGCAATGCTAACCGCTGCACCACATATTTGCTAAATCATTGACTACAAAATGGAGGAAGTGATTTATGTCTACACTAGTAGCAACAAACTGCAGACATTTACTTGATATCAGTACCTTGAACTAAAATCAATTATATTTATTTATGTTTTCTTTTAATCCGTGGTTATATATATATATATAATAACTTTTAGAAGCTAGTTACATATTGTGTCTTTTCCATGTGACTTGGGTTATAGCTAAAAGTTTTCCTTAGAACAGTTCACTCATCAGGATAGAAAGTGTAAAATAAAATTAAAATAAAAAAGAACAAGACATCCCAATATTCTGGATCTATTCTAAACCATTGAATCAGCACTTTGTTAAACTAACATTTCTCGAGATAACATTGATGAATTTTCACTACATCGAGTGATGACATCATCAAAGTACACATCATCAAAAATTACAGTTGGCCAGTAGCACACATGACACCATGACCTAGTAGTGTAAAATGGGTTAGAGACCAACTAAAACACTGACCATGATTTTCGAAGATATGTACTTTGATGATGTAGTCACTCGATGTAGTGAGAATTTGGTGATGTCTTCTCAATGAATTGTGGTTCGACAAAGTGCTGATTTGATGTTTTAAAATAGATCCAGTATTCCAGTCTCAGAACAATACATGTGAGTGCCTGCCCTGGTGTCTATCCCCCAGATTCTCAAAAGCTTGCACAGAGTGCAAGATCAGTACAGGAGCTCAAGCAGGCAATATGTCTGCCATGCGATCCAGGAGCAGCCTGCAGGGGCATGCAGAAGCACTCCTGCACTAATCTTGCATGGACTAAGCCCTGGTATGCAAATCACATCATCTGCAGGTGAAATCCACGCAAATGAGGTGATTTTGCAATCCAGGAAGCTTGCATCAGTCCATGCAAGTCTAGTGCAATCTGCAGAAATGTACTCACTTAGTAACCGAGTACATTTTAGCAAAATCCAAAACAGAGCTATGGCAGCTCCAAATAAAGGCTGCATATCATGTAGTAAGCATGCCAATGGCCAAGTATAAGACCATTGAAATTTCAAACAAAACAAAAAAAAAACAACTTTTATTTTTTTTTACCTGATCTCAGCTGTTTAAATATAGGGCAGTGGCTCGCAAACGGGATGGGGGGGATAATAAAATAAACCTAAAAGAAGCATTCTAACTGAAATCAGTATTCTGCCATGCAAGTCAATGGCAGGCAGAATACAACCTGGCCAGTGAGTAGTGGTTGCTAAGGGGGGGAGGCTCAGTGTAAGACATGTAACTATGCATTACCAGGCAATCCTATACAAATGAGGGGAAGGATAGTGAATCCCAGCATGTGAGTCAGGTCCCAACGGTGTAAGAGTAGGAATAGCTTGGTGCAAGCCTAGGAGGTAGGTGACATCATGGGGGTGGGGGGTGTCAGGCATACTGTAAGCAGATTGGAGCCCTGTAGCTTGAGTTTGCTCCTAGCTCTAAACCTGCCTAGCACTCTTTACAAAGCCTAAGCGGGTGTGCACACTGTGCACCCGGTTTTACAGGAAGAAAAAAGAAGTTAAACAGGGAAATAGCAGCAGTGTGCACATTTGTGCACTCTGTTTGTGCGGCACGCACACAGGCTTAAACAGGGAGGCAATGGGAAGGGAAAACAGCAGTAGGAAGGTAATCGAGGAGAACTAGTGTAGCTGGCAGGTGAAATGTATCAGAATCAGCCAATTACACAGGCAGCAGACCAGCCCAGCCCAGAACACTACTATAAACTAAGCAAACACCTTCCCCTCAGGATTTTCCCACACTCTACACCACCGCTGTATACAAGCGGGGAAATTTTAACAAACAAACCTGCAAAATGAGAAGGGCTGCAGCAGGCAACATAGAACAACATGTGCAAGAAGCTGAGGGTGGTGAGGATGTGAATGCTGCTGAACAACCCACAGTGAAGAGTCGGAGAAGAGTGTACAGACCCAGGGTAACCTACCAGGGGCTACATGAGCTGGAGATAGTGGAGCGCTATAGGGTGGACAGAGACCTTTTACAGCAAATTGTTGAGCTGTGCCGGCCACACCTGACGCACCAACTGATCGAGGGGAACCCATCCCAGTACCTCCCAAAGCACAACTGGGGATATCATGGGGATCTCACAGGCATCAGCATCTAGAGTATTCCACCAGTTCCTGGATGCCATGTCAGCACATGCCACTGAGCACGTATATTTCCTCAACACCCACGAGGTGTTGACCAGCAATATGCGTCTCTTCCACCAAATAGCAGAATACCCTGGTGTAGTGGGTGCTATAGACTGCATGCACATATACATCAAAGCACTACCCAGTGAGCAGGGTAGGGCCTACATCAACCGCAAGGGCATCCCCTCCATCAACTGCTAGGTCGTATGTGATGCCCAGGGCATTATAATGAATGTGTGTGCTGGCTGCCCTGGAAGCTGTGACGATTCCCACATATAGCATCTGACGCAGGTGTACCAGAGATTTGCCAGTGAGGACATCCCCTACGGTCACCTAGTGGGGGATGCTGGGTACACACTGGAGCCGTGGCTGATGACACCCATCAGAAATGCGCACACATCTGAACAACAACGCCATAATGAAGCACACGCACAGGCCAGACATATAATAGAGCATGTGTTTGGGATCCTCAGGTCACGGTTCCGGTGTCTGGACACATCCAGTGGTGCCTTGCAGTATTCACCATGCATGTACCCAAATTGTTATGGTATGTGCTATGCTACACAATATGATCCTGTGGAAACAGCTGCAGCAGGAAAAGCATGGTGCAGGGCCATACAGCCCCCCACCAATGCCAAGGCCTGCACAAGCACAGAGTGACCCAGAGGAGGAACAACCTGAGCCTGCCCCAGTAGGCAGAAGGAGGCATGCCCAGTATGCCCTGGCCTTGGCAAAGAGGCAACGCATAGCACATGCACTGACATGGTAGGGACCCAGGGAATGACACCTCTCTCTGACTTGCACATACAGTAAAAGGGATGCCAAACATGACACTACCTGTGCTCAATCATGTATAGGGAGTGTACTATGTGCATCTGACATAGGCAGCCCTCCAGCACCATCAACAAGTCTGGCACACCCTTGAGGTAAGTCAATCAACCTACCAATTGCCAAATGGAGTAGAATGTGTTGTTATCTGTAGCTATGGTATGGATGTGAGCATGCAAGGGAATTGGATGGTTGAATGTTATGGCAACAGACAGAAGACATCCATAGTGGCACCATGACATCTGTAACACATACTGGAGTCACCATAGTAGCCAGTACTACACAGGGTGACAAACCCACTGCAGGAAATGTGCTGAGCAACATGTGTGTCCATATGACCCACACATGCCAGTCAGGATGGTTCACATACCCAGCAACAGTCTCAGCCAGCAGGACAGGTGTAGACAAACCTAAACAGAGCCTGTGCCATGGCCCCAGATTGATGGCTATGGTTAATCTCCCCGCCAGGCCTACACAGACAGACCACAGCAGGGCAGTCAGTGGTATGTTAGTTCTGAAGGGAAGGAAGTCAGACAATAATATGTAGGGCAACCAAAGCCACGATCTGTAGTACACTGATATGCCTCTAGTCAGCATGATAGTTAGCAATACAGAATGAAATGGAGTACCTGACATACCAGTACAGTCATAGCAAATGTGTACAAGTGTCACGTGTGCCCCCCCACATCCTACATAATAATGTAATAACAGTCAGATGTGCCGCCCAACCCTGTGTAGAAATGTAGAAATAGTCAGGTGTGCCCCCCAGTCCTACATAGTAATATAATAACAGTCAGGTGTGCCCCCCCCACTCCTGTGTAGCAATGTAGAAACAGTCAGGTGTGCCCCCTGCTATGCAAAAATGTAGTAACAGTCAAAGCCAAATGATCAATGGATACCCTGCAGAGACAGCATGCTACCTGTTGGTGTACTACACAAATATCAGCACTGCAACACAAACTACCTGGACACGATCCACACATTCAGTATAGACAACCATACTGGGCATGCTCACACAAACAGAGAAATGAAGGCAATGTCAGTCAACAACCTACTGAAAGGTCATACTGGGCATGTTCACACACTTAAACACATGAAGGCCATGACTGCAAACACCAGTGGACCAGTATCTGGCAGTTGCAGTTGTTAGTGCAGACACTCGTCAGTATGCACCATTCATGCCTTGAACACATATAGGAATACAGACATATATGTCAGGACAACACACTTTAATAAGCCAAAGGTAGACGTACATAGATGTGTGGAAGAGGGTGACTGTGACAAGGAGCCATCGAGGCCTGTCACACCCAGCACACAGCCAAAGGGCCCCAAACACATGAGGCGCAGATGTCACTCAGTGCAGATACTTGCCACCAGTATCTGTCAGCATTACTGACTATGTGGTGCACGTGCCAGCTGTGCAACATGACTGTATAAGAAAGTATTCAACTAGCAGCTGTATATATGTACCTGTGACATATGACCCCATGTTTGCCCGCATGTGGCGTGTCAACCCCTAGATGAATGGGTTATGGCCCATGCACACACCGCCCTCCCCATAGCCCTACTATAACAAGCCTGCTAAGGTCATCCAATGTGAAATACAGCTTTGGGAGAATTGTAGCCCAGTAATCTCTGTGGTGCATCCCATAACTCTGTACTGCTGTAGTGTGATAAACTAGTTAGGTAGCAGTTCTAATCCCAGACTTGGCAAATGTGTGTGTGAATGTGTGTCTGTTTGTGTGCGTGTCTGACTGTGTTAGAGAGCAATGTGTTTTAGGGTACTCACACTCCTTACAATTCATATATTCAACTTTGGCAAGGCTGATGATCTCATCCACCTAGAATTACCCCTCTGGGAAGTTTATAGCCCAGCAGTCTCTGTAGCATGTCCTGTAGCTACATATTGCTGTAGTGTGATTTGGAACTGTGGTAGAGTTCCATCCCCACCCATGGCAGTTCTGGATGTTTTGTGTGTATTTCAATGTCTATGTATGGAGCGATGCATTATAGGCTAGTCACACTCAGTACATTTCAAATGCCCTACTTTGGGCAATCCTGCTGATGTCATTCATTGTGAAATACACCTTTGGGGAAGTACACCAGTAATCTCCAAGGCGCATACCATAACTGCGTAGTGCTGTAGTGTAATAACCTTGTTAGGTAGAGGTTCTACTATCAGACATGACATATGTGTGTGTGTGTGTGTGTGTGTGTGTGTGTGTGTGTGTGTGTGTGTGTGTGTTTGCAACCCGTATCCTGTGTAGAGGTGGTTGTGAGTGTGTGGCCAATGTGGAGTAGGTTTTGCATATTTCTTATATGGTGGCCCTACTATATATCACAATGTCCACCGTACAGGGATAACAGATGTGAAATAGCTGAGAGGCAGGGGTGCAAAGCCATACCCATATATGTGACATCAAGGCCAGGAAATCACAGTTAGCAACCCCAGTATTACAAAGAGCACACTCTCAACCCATGTCTCATACATACACACACACACACACACACACACACACACACACACACACACACACGCACACACGCACACACACACACACACACACACACACACATACACATGCCTAGGCAACAGCCAATATGTGGGTAGTACACTGCATATTGGCCACTGATAGTAACTATGGAGTGATAGCAGTGGGCTACAGAGGGCATATCACCCTGTCCATCTGTCCAATATGCATGTACCTGCAGACAGTGCACCTCCCCCATGTTCCCCAATAAACACCAGCAACATCTGTGGTGCCATCACATGTGACCCACAATGGACATACCATGCCTGACAACATGCCCTGTTTTGACAGATGCCACTGACACCAGGGAATGCTGTTAGCATGCTATCAATGTAGGTGCAGGGTAAACCTGCCACCCATTACCAGTTCACGCCACAGGTGGGCAAGACTGACACATCTGATGATAATCTGTGTTCACAACATGGGCCAGACACCCCAGGTACATGCATTTGAGAGGTGTGCATATCCCAGACACCGTCCATGTCATGGATTAAGGAACACATAAATGGCAAGCAATGCACAGCATTGGCTGCACACAATAGTCACCAAGGTGACTGGATGGGGGATACAGTACCCAGCTGTGTGGGCAAATGCAGAACCTACAGCCCTGAGCCACAATTCAGACCATTTTCATGTGGCCTGATGCCAATGTATACCCATTGCCTAGTCTTGTATAGCCTGCTGGCTTAGTCGACCACCACACACCCTTGCAGACATGTACCCATGCATGTCAGCACTGGCACCCTGTGTGTTTGTGTGTGTGTTGTATGGTGCGTATGTTCACATCCACACTCACTACAACCCCCATGGGCATACTGAAGCATGCTGCCTGATGTCAGACACCTCCTCAAACCCTTTGCCCATACAACCTCCGTATGACCCATGTGGTGCATGTGATTCCTGCACAGTGATGTTTTGTGGCAATCCCACTACTGATGAGTTGTATTCCTGGCCCTGCCAAGTGTGTCAATGTGTGTGTGTCTCTGTGAGAGTGTGGCTGTGTTGACACTGGCACCTGCTCATGTGGACAGGCATGTGTACATCAACTATCGTATAGCTATGTATCCCTGTTGCAGATGTCACTAACCATCACATATATGTACTGAGGGCTCCACAACAGGTAACCCATGTGGTACATCCAATAATTGCATAGAACTGTGATAGCACTACATAGTTGTCAGGGGTTTGATACCCTGTGCTGGTAGGTGTGTGACACAAACATGCATCAGTTTTACTCTCCCACCCCTCCCTGACATGTCTTTGCCTTTGTCTGCCTCTCCCACTCCCTCTCTGGTGGATGTGGAGACCTACACCTGCTTTGCTTAGACAGCAGCATGTGTATTTTAAGTGATGTTCATGATCAGCTGATGGCCTCTGCAAGAATTGCAGCTCTTCCCTGGCTGATTGCATGTGGAACAGCTATGGTAACCTTCCCATAGCCAATTGCATGGAAACACACTCCAATATCTAGGAACGTCATGTTGGTGTTGGCCCTTTTCATTCACTGTAAGCAAGAACTAGATCTGTTGTTTGGCAAACAGCATCTCAGATGGATTGGGGATTTACCTCTAACAACATACACTGTGGAAACAGGGCAACACACAGGAGGGGGATGTGCCTGATCTGACTACAGACTGTAAGTGCTGCTATACTGCATTTGGAGTAATGTTGGTTTAAAAGTGTGTGTGTGGATATGGCTGTCCTACATGTCTTAATACCTGCCATGTCAGTTCCATGTCTATGAGGAATCCCCATCTGCAGGGTCATCTGCAGACTGGGCAGTGTGTTGTGCCTTTGGTTTCATGTGTTACCCACAGTGCATGTCAATATTGGACCTGTGTATGTGCTTCCAGCCACAACTCTGTCAACCTTTGTACATATCTCGTGCATGAAGTGGTGCATATGTGCTGTACACCATAATTAGTGTCATCATATTTGATAACAAGCCAGTGATATATCAGACTGCTACACGTTATGTACAGTAGGGGTTATATTTCATGACATAACCTGGACATTCTCTAAATGTTTGTACAGTACTGAGGTCTGTGTACTTATGGTGAATGTCAAAAGTGTGTGCATTGTTAATATGTACTTTAACCTGTGTACAGACTGTAGTAGATTCTAGTTCCCATCCTATCTGATGTTACATGCTGCTCCACTGTATGATACTGTATTGACGTACATGTTTGTAGGGCCATACATGTCTCATACCACAGACAGCCATCAGACCAACCTGTGTAGCATCCCAGTATATGTAGGGTCAGTCCGTGAGTGGCAGATATGAGGATGGTGTCGAACAGATAGTCCATATACTGTAATATTATGCTAGCTTAACATATGTGGTTGTGGCTGTGTTCACATTGGTTGCAGTTATGCACTTTTACACAGGTGTATCTTACCCTGTGCTGTGACATGCCTGTAGGGCCTGCTATATATGCAGGTGCATGTGCATTCCCCAATAAGAGATGTGGGCCAGTGTTGAGCCAGTCTGCCTGTAGCCTGCGCAGTGCATTATTACATGCCTAGCAGCTTAGTGTACTTACCCAGTGAGATGTCATGTGCAGATACTTGCCAGATGTACTGCTGCCGGGCCTCCCTTAAAAGTCATGTATGTCAGACAGAGCAGTGGGATGCTGTAGAGATGTATGTCAATATCTAGTGGGTAGTATGTGGCCATGGCACCCCTGTACCAGCGGTTATTATGTGTCATGCCAGACAGGGGTGTGTGAATGCATAACCTATGGTGGCAAATGTATACCAGTCGTTATGTGTTATACCCATCTACATGGCTGTCTATATCCATATTGTCAAGCATGGTACACACGTTTTGCACTAAGGGGATATGTGTATACTTCTGGACTGTACAGAGTGTGTCAGAATGTCCATATATATTGGCCAATATCTCTGCTGCAGTCCACAGGGGTATTACATGCTAGCAGCGGTACTTTACTATGATGTCCTTAGGATGTCTGTCAGTAGCCAATGGCACACATGTTATAAGCAGATATGACCTTCCACACACACCATGTCTGTGAAGACAATCCCAATGACAGTAGCAATAGTCTACTAATATACCTGCTATACATACCTGACATCCCCTTGTACTAAGAATTGGAGACTATAGGGGCTGGGGTAGGGCTACACTCCATGCCCAGGACATATGGTGGAAATATATGTACATATACTTATCCAGATAGCCATATAGATCTGATTACACATGTGTAGTACTTCGAATTACCACTGTCATGGCAACCACCCACTATAACTCCCTACATCATGTGGACATGGTCCTTTTACATTACCTGTGTGATGGACATCCTTCCTGTGTGTGGACATCAGTGTTACAGACAGCAGGTAGCAATATCTCTTACAGGAGAACCAGCACACTCAGGGCAGCCACATATTTGTAGGACGTTCAGGAACTACAGACAGAATGTGGGTAGAGTTGTGTTATGCTTTGTATAGCACTGGTGTTACAGGGTGTGTGTGTACATACTAGTTTACCTTGGAATGCAGTCTGTGTGCATCGCTCACAACTGTGGGCTGATCCTCTTGCTGGCCAGAGGTATGCCTATCATGTTTTGTCTGTCCATCAAACAGGTCCTGTGTCAGATATTACAGTGGCAGTGTGTGTTTTGAGTGCTATCAGTACATGGCTACATCCATTTCTGTTTCTAACCTCAATTCCATGACTAAGGGTAAGTTGCAGACTATCCTGTACACCAGCAACTTGCTTAGTGTATGGCAAAAGTTTTCCACATATGTGCCTGTGTTCTAGCCTCTGTCCTCCACCTACATACCAAGCTTTGCATATGCTGTTCAGGGTTGTTCTGTAGTGGGCTGCAAGTATATCACACTGCTATTGCTGCCATCTTTCCACTGCTGTTGTATCCCCCACACATACGGTGGGGCTGGGGCCATATATTTGTGGGTGTCACCTACACAATACATGTCTGCCCTTATGCACTCCAGAGGCCAGTGTATTTAACAGTTGTATATGGCCCTGTATTATTGAGTCTGGGGGAGCACCATAAATGAACTAGGCTATTACAAAATGTGGGGGTATCAAGGGTGAGCTGCCTTAAGGTTTCTGGATGTACAGTACTGTATACTTCACCTATATTTACATTACTTACATGAATTGGGTTAATGCAGACATACTGCCTCCTGCCATACAGACTGTTCTGTTTGTCTGTGTGCTCGTGATGGTGTCAGTTATGCCTTGTTATGTTGGTCACATGGCGTCTTTACCACCTAGTGATTTTGTACAGAGTGTAGATAGTGGCTGCTGAACTATACACCTGCATTACATACTGTTGATTGTTTGGCATCCTGTGGCCCAGTCTGTCTTCACTATTGTACAATTTGATGGGCTCGGCTTGGACAGCAACAGTTGTGAACCTTTCCAGAGTACTGTATTGGTGTAACTGTTTCACAGTTGTATTACTCTGTTTAAATGGATGTCAGTGTCTGAATAGCTATATGACATGGCATATAGAACTGTAATAGTACACAATTAAAGGTTTTCCATTTCTGCAAACCTGTGTGTGGTGTTTTTCCTTTGACTTCTTTGTGGGTATATGTTGCAGGCAATGATTGCCATTTGTATGGGTGACCCATACAGTGTCCAGTTGTTCAGGTGTTAACTGTAGGCATAATGGCTGTTCCATATTGTGTGCACCTTCTACATATGTATCTTACTGTACATATATCAGCATATTTATGTGTAGTCACATGTATATCTAAATATATATGTATATATTTGTGTATATATATATATATATATATATATATATATATATATATATATATATATATATATATATATATATATATATATATATATATATATATATATAGATAGATATATGTCTGTATCTGTGTATCTGTATCCTGGGGATGTTGATGGCTTCCACATTTTACATTTCCTATGGAAGGCAGACTGTACTGCATTATATGTTACCAATACCAGCCTGACATCATACAGGTGGGATGTAGTACTGTTAACATCTCGTGCCCATGTCGTGTCAAGTCCTGGTTATGGGATCTGCAGCACTTGGTAGTGTATTGCAGGGTGAACGTGTTTGGCTGTGGGGGTAGAATGCCTATTCCTACAAGACGTATAGTGTGTGGGGCCTCCCAACCCCATTAAAGGTGCATGTGGACATATGTGTTTTTGTTAATATGCCATTGCTATCTACAGATGTATGGCCATATATATATATATATATATATATATATATATATATATATATATATATATATATATCTGCGTACACATATGTAACTTGTGTATATGTAGACATATAGGTGTAGACACATATATGTGTCGATGTAGGTATTTGCATGTATATATGTTCATATATATATATATATATATATATATATATATATATATATATATATATATTAATATATATGTATATAGTTTTAGAAATATATATATAAATATATATATATATATATATATACATATATACATATATAGATATGTTGTATCTGTTTAGATATTAACATATTTACACAAACATACATCTAGATGTTGGTATACATTCTCTGTACTGTTGCATGACTGGACTGGATGATATGTTTCTGAAAGCATCATATTATTTGTATCTAGTATGGCTTAGTGGTAAATCACTATGGTGTCTATGGTGTGCAGGGTCCTGGGTTTGAGTCTTACAGAGGCTGTTTATTTTGTTGCTGGGCAGAACACAGGCCATTGGATACAGAGTGATTAAGGCACTTTAAAGCAGTTGTAAGCAGGTTTGCATGGGTTTGCACAGTGCTAAGCACTGCTAACTTCTGGTTACAGTATCTTACACTCAGTTAGCTTCTATATTGCTTAACCTGTGTAGGCAGTGCTTACCCCCACACAAACAGGCTTACACCCGCTTACTGCTGCTTAAAAGTGCTTACTCCTGCTTACCCCCGCACTAATTTTTATAAAAGAAAAGAAAAAGGGGTTAATAGGAAAGTGGTGAAAAAGGGACACAAAGAGGGGAAGACAGTAAGGAAAATAGCTAGGGATGTGCAGGAAGGGTGTAGGGGAGGTCCATAGCTGCCCATTTCTTCTACAGCAACAGTTGTGCATATACACTGAATTTGGAGGTAGATTTGGACACTCAAACCCCTGGGAGAGGAGTGAGGATAACAAAAATTTGGTGTGATGTCAATTAGACCAGATTACATGTGTCCAGTGGATATGTGTGTGAAATGGACAGCTATGTATGGGACGAGATTTTTTTGTGGGAAAAAATTGTCCTTTTTTTTTCAGGTGGGAGTGGGATGTTGGGGAGGGGTAGTAGGTATATTTGAGGAGGTAGGTTGGGTAGGTTAACAGACAAGACACACAAGATGCATACAAGGGTGGTATATGACACATGTGGGGGGTAAACACCTTGATGGGGAGGGGTGTTGGGATATTGGAAGCCCACAAGCCCCCTAGTAGTAACAGTAGGACTGAGGTACCCACCCATGGGTAGTCACCACTGCACCTTCACAGCCCCGAAGGTGGGCTGTGCTGGGGGCTGAGCCACAGAGCCAGGCTGACTCTCTAATCTTGACACATTGCCCTCAAGCTGGCATAGAAAATCACCGACCTGGTCATTGATCGCTCTACGCACCACGACCCCAACCTGGCGATGGGTGACAGGTGCTTGTCCAAGCCCACTCCCAGGGGGAGCGAGCCCCATCCCCTTTGGCGGTTCCATCCAAAAGTGGTGCAGAACCAACGGACAGGGAGGTGCGGGGTTGGGCCCCAGACATGCTGGTGCCCAGTGCCTCAGCCAGCTGAGGAGGGACAGGTGAGTCTGCTGGGACCGGCCTTCTCAAGCGTGCTATAGTGTTTAGATTTCAACATCATATATGGGTTAGTAATAGTCAACACATTCCAGGGTTAGGTATAACAGCATACAAAGATATTCCCATTAATGCAGACACCAGATACGGTATAGTTGCATAGCAAACAGAAGACATGCATATATGGGACCACAGTGGTAATAAGAACAGCATGCAGGTACGTTGATGGCATCATGCCAACAATGTTGGAATAATTCAATATGGTACATGCATGGGAACCATTAGAATATTTATCAAACAATTGGCCATTATCAGAGTCAGTACACACCATTTGGCGTGGGTATGTTGATTATTGTTGGAGATAAGGTGGGGGGAGAGAAAGATGTCAATTAACAAGTAGTATATTCCTGTACTCCACATTACTTTCCTAGTCAGTGCTGTTATCTGTACCTTACAAGTCTTACTACACAACCCTATACACCTATATTGGACACTGATATGGCTGTCAACATCATTACACATGAACCGGTTTTAACTGCAGTATACACCTCTTACCTAGTATACCTGTGGAGGGAATCTTTGTTAACACTGACTAACTGTTTGTACACATACGGCCAGATTCCAGGTTGATGTTTTGCACTATGCTATCCAACTATTTCTGTACAGACTCTGGCCATGTGTTGACCACATGCTGGTATGCCTGGACATATCTAGAATATTGCTCTCTTCCACCTTTAGTAACCTGACACACACATATACGTGTGTTCCTACACAGTTATATTATGTAGCACAGTGTGGTGACAGTGACCAGTGATACTTTATTATTCAGAGAAACTGCAACACTCACAATCCCCTACAACCCCAGGGTGGACGGTACCAGTGCAGGTTATATTGGTCTGTATTTCACAGCACAGTGTTCATATCCAACGTACCTGTGGGAGCAATGTCTGTTAGCACTACCTGACTGTTGCCACACAAGGTTCCAGATTACACATTAGTATTATACACATGCATCTCGCCCTGTTACTGTACACACTCTGGTCACAGCTTAACAGGTTGGGGTGTAAATGGGACATACATGGCTTCTTAGTCACATAAGGTATTGGGGAGTTGTTTGTCATAGATGTGTGTCAATCAGTTGTATTTCCTGTTTGCTGCCTATACGTCTGTGATCATCCCACTGATTTCCCAGGGGGACAGATTGATAGGCATTAGATATGGGCCACTTTAATAGACATTCTGGATATATCTGTACAGTTGTGGGGTATAATTCTGTATGCAGACTACTACCACTGGCAGGATTCAAACAGTGGCTGTGTGTGCTAATAAAGCAACAGTTCACATCTCAGTTGCATGTGCTATTCAGGTTTTGTTGTCTGCATTTCCCCTGTTTACTGTCTATTTGTCTCTCAGTTGTACTAAATGGCCTCTGGGGATTACACCAGTCATATACAGGCATTCCTACACATTCACTTTATGGTGCATGGTGTGGGTAACAGTGCTTAATACTACAGTACTATTACATGATTGCAAATCTGCATTACCATATGATACCAGAATATACACATGCAGTCCAGCAGTTAGACCAGTTTTGTCAGGGTATTACACTTTTATTGTCATACAAACAATATGAGACACTTCCTGCCATATTATCTAGTGTATGCAGTACTTGCCTTGAACAATACAGGTTTTATACTAGCAATTGATTTACTACTACTTTTATTTTTATTTCCTATGACAGTAAAAGCATGAGTATTACTGACCTGCCTTGCATCGCAACCGTGCCAGGCAGCAGATGTGGGCCTCCTGGTTCGCGGCCCACTCCTTTGCAGCTGTGGGGGATGTAAGAGGAATATTTAGCCATACCTATCCATGATATACCTGAGCTGGCAATTATTAAACAGGTAGTGGACTTATACTTACACATGGCTGGGACATCCCCTGATGCTCTGCCTCTTGGAGCCACTCCTCCAAGACGTCCCCCTTCCGCTGCTTCAGGTCGGCATAGTGGTGCCTGACCTGCTCACTAGTTCTTGGTATGCCAGTAGCACTGGTGAGGTCATAGGTGAGATGGTCCCAGGCCTCCGCCTTATATTGGGAGCCCTAGTACTGGCCCTGCAGCAGTCTCTGTGCATGGTCGTTAACTAGGAGTCCTGCCATGACCTTGGACTCCTGGATGCACCAGCACTGTGCCCAGAAGTGCACTCTTTCTCCCCTTACTGCCATAGTGCCTGCAAGGGGAAGCTACAACCAGTTATGAGCTGTATTTCCACCTCTTGGGTTTAAGTAGGGCTGATTTCCCACACCTTTCCGTAATTGGCTGGTTTTGAAAAGGCTAAGGTATGGGCAAACCTGCTTGCCTAAGGTTGGCATTGTTTAAAGGGGTATACCACTGGGCACAAAGAGTTAGCTGGTGTATACATTGCTCATACCTCCTTAGCTGGCCTGTGCAATGCTTGGTGTTGCCTACATTAGACATTCATTATAATGCCTTTTTGGCATTGTGTTATTATTCATTACACCTTATATGTATGCCTAGTATCCCTGATTGATATGTACGTACACTGTGGGGGTTCTTGTGTTTTATTGGGGACTTCAACACTCTATTACAAGTACACCTCACTTCTGGGCTTACTGCTGCACTCCAGTTCACATATTTATGTTATGTAGTCGGTTATGGCACATATGACTGTATACTGATGCCTTTCACAGGTTCAGTTTGGTTATACTATGGTGAGGACATGTTTACTACTACCTCATTCATCTGTACTTCTGTGATGGTTTGGTGGATAACAACTGGGACTATGGTTTATAGGGTCCTGGGTGTGAGACCTGCATGGCTGTTTATTTTGTTGCTGGACAGAACAAGGCCCATTGGATACAGAGTGATTAAGGCACTTTGACACAGTTGTAAGTGGGTTTGCCTGTGTTTGTGCAGTGATAAGCACTGCTTATTTCAGGTTATAGTTTCTTGCACTCAGCTTCTACATTGCTTAATCTGTGTAGGCAGTGCTTACCCCATGCAAACACACTTAAACATGCTTACTAGTGCTTACATATGCTTACTACTGCTTATCTGTGCTTACACCTGCTTACTACTGTCTTATTCATTATGACACTAACTCTTCACATGTGCATTTCCTGCAGTACTCCAGTTCATAAATATATGTTATTTAGTGGGTTTTGCAATAAAAATATTGGTTATACCATGTTTTGCCATGTAAAATAGACTGTGCTGCAGTGGGACTTGAACCGGAAATGCCTGCTTGTTAGGTGAATGCTCTGCCCACTACACTATTGCCTGTGCTGCTTCATTTGCATATATCTTCCTTGTTATCCTCTTCAGCCTTTTATGCTGCTTTAACCGTAGCTAAGCAATGGGCACACCCATGCACCTACGCTTAGATGTACTCGGATCTTTAAAAATAAATAAAGGGGTTTCTTCATTTGATTTTTATGTACTATTGCTGTTGTACACATGGGGGACTGTTGGTGGGGATATGCAGACACCTATGAGCAGTCTTGCTCATTTATTTCCACTTTCTGCTGTTCTACATTGAAGGGACATGTTTATTCTGAGAGCTCTGCCCTCAGACATGCCCTCTGCACTCGTACACACTCTGTGTAAGCCTGGGAGCTTGGGCAGTGTGCCTTTATTATTATGCATGACGCGCTGCCGTCCTGCTCCTACACAGGCGCTTCCGTGTAGGACTAAGTTAGTCCTGCATGGAAGTTTAGTGAATCTGGGGGTATATTGAAGGAAAGACCAGTCCATTGTAAAGGAGCAGGAATGAGAAAGGTACGTTAACAATAATGTTACTGTGAATGGAATCCTTTCCGGAGTAGAATACAGATGTGCTGTAAGGTGGATGATGTTCCAGTACTCATGTTGTTAAACTGGTTAAGTGATTATTCCTTATTTTATTAAGGTTAATGTTTATTTTCTGCTTGAGTATATTTTGTTTTTATTAATTTCATTAGTAAAGCACTTTTAATTGTACAAATTATATTTGTGCCTTCTTATAGGAATATATGTATATTTGTAGTTGTAGTAAAGGGCTCATAACAGAGACTGTCAGTGATTATATCACATGCATAATTATTATGTAGAACATGGAGTGCTGAGCTTACACCATGACACTGGGAAAAAGATAAACTTTTTCACAGATTCTGTGGCATGAAACCCAATTATAACAGCTCTTGGGGGTACTTTATAATTGTTAAGTCTCCCCACAAACACTGTTATGATCAGGTCTTGCACTAAGGACTACAGGAGACAGTGCTGGCCAGCAAAGAACAATGGTAGAATGTAAAACAGCTGTGTTCCTGTCTGCTGTACATGCTTCTCAAATGTCCCTGTGTTTGGCTCATATTTTTGCTGTGCCTCACAATTTTTTAGATTTTCTGGTAAATCATTGAGGATTACATAATTCAGTAATGCCAGATATCAGTTTCATATTTCTTATTGTTCAGAAAATGCATACTCATACAAAACGTGTTGTTCTATTAACTTTTTACACAAATAAGAGTAATATTGATTTTATTTTACAATTTGTTAAAAGTATTTAAAAACTGTCCCTGACTTTGACTCATCCCCTCACCCATTATTTTTTGGATTTGTCCAGAATTCTCAAGCAAAGATGCTGAATGGTGGACTTTTATCTATTTGACAGCACTAAGTACTTTTCTGGCTTTCAAAGCTGTTAAAACATCCCATGCTCCTGCATTTGTTTTTCTTTAACTAGCAGTACACACAGCAAATAAAGCTAAATGCACTACAGCGTATGATCTGATAATCGATTATAAGCTTGTATTTGTTTTATGAGTTCTCAACATAGATGCTGAACTTCTTGACTTTCATGCCTTGGATGCATAATAAGCTGGTTATGATCACAGATCCAATTATAATCTTCTCTTTTTTAAATGCCTTTATTCCGCATCACTGCAGTGTATCTCCAAGGCACACATATTCTTGTCAGTGGCAACTTTTACATGGCTGTATGTATATGTATGTCTCTGGCCTAGGTAAGTATTTATGTGAAGATACTAACCTTTCAGAGGTAGCAGTATCCACTATTGCATGCATAGACAGAGATGGTAGGCAAAGACATATTTCATCATTAATTACACAGACACTCAGGGCCTTGATTGCTCATCACCAGATGTGCTGTGATATAGTCTAAACCCATGCTACTGCCATGGAGAGTCAGGTAGAAATGGTTAGAGTACTGCAGGGCATTCATGAGGAATTTCACCAAGACATGGGATTGGTGGAGACCAGGAACAATTTCATAACGTTTCTCATGCACAGTATGGTAGCACATCAAGTATCCATGTCGGACACATGTCAGGACTTACCAAACCCACATCGGGAACACAGCTGAATATGGCCGAGGAATGGTCTGCATGAATGGTGGATGAGTAGGCTAGACACCATGTGCAGCTCAAGAAGGTGCTGCTGGCACTTATGTGGATTCTCCCAAGTAGAAGGAAGCCAAGACTCATCAGACATCCAAAATACATGATACAGCTTCTCAGCCAAAATCTGGGTCTTACAGCATGAGTAGGTCAATGTCAAGAGGATCTCCTACATCCAGAAGAACCCATTGTCATAGCAACTCAGCACTACCTCACATACCAGCGCTAGATCTCAGTCTATGAGATCATCAACCACACTATCCTTAGGGGACATTGTGTAGGACACCTTCCCAATATAACTTACATTATCAGCATCAGTTACAAGGAAACAGTACTCACCCAGTAGTCAGTTTCTAGACATGGGCAATGTTGCACTTTTTATTGGTATCTGCAAAACAATAAAGAGACAATAAATACCACAAGAGGGAAAAAAAAAAAGAAAACATTTTTTTCAATGCAAGTATTGGGAGTACAGTATTATTCAGCATACCTTGTTATTGATACTGCAGGTAAAAAATATTAGTAGAGCCGTAAACATGTTTCCTAACACATGCCTTAACACACTTAAATCAAACTCTGCCAGTATAACTAGGATTGTGTTTCTTATACCTCATCACTGTATAAGTGATGACTGATGCCTAACTTAGGAAAAAAATATATGTTTTTCTTGATCACTCAGTATAGCCCAAAAGTAATACTGCATGCATCAAGTACTACCTGTTTCAATTTTTTTTGCGCTTTCTCTAAGTGAATATCATGGCCCATAAATGTAGAGTAGATGCATCTCTCTACCATGAACATGCCTGCTTCAGGGGGTGCCATGCTGCCATCATTTGTCACTTGTCACTTGACAGTGAGATGATAGAAGGAGCTGCACTACCATTATTGGTGACTGACTGTGGCAGCTGTGCACTAGACTGACACATAATCATGGTGTGCAGAATGCAGCAGGTAGTAAACAGCCTGCATACACAATAGCAGGGTCATACTGAACAGCACTAGACTTGTACAAAGAAGAGAAGTATGCTTTGAGTAGGCCAAACATTAATGTCTATCTGTGTCTGCATTAAGATGTTGTCAAAGACCTCCTTGGGGGCTACGGACTGATGTTATTAGCCAAGGTATAAGTGGGTATACTGTGTCACCTGGAAAACAAAAACAGGAAGAAGGCACATAAAAAGATACAGAGATTCATATAGTTAGCAACATTATAATACTTTGCACTTGCCAACTAGGTAACCATGAGGAATGCTACCATGCAGGAATAGGAGGTACGTTCAGCTTGTGTGTCAAATAAGGGAATTGTGGAAACTGCGAGGATGCTGGGCTATCACATTGGTAATGTACCCCATGCATCACATACTACCTGGCAGTTGATGGGAAGGGAGTGCTTCCTGTTCTGGTACCACTCCTACCCATGGTCCAGATGGAGTATTAATTTCAACATGGGTGCAATCTATTGCACCAAGCATCTCAGGAAAGAGTGCCATATAGAAAATATGCTTTATACTGGCTTGGTCCTGTGATAACACTGGCAAAATGATGTAGAGATCCATATGTGCTAAGAGTATGTTAAGGAACTGCTGAAGCATCCTTGTAGCAAAAGCCTTTAAGTTACCCAGTGTGTTCCCAGTTTGTCTCTGGAAGGTCATTGGGACATGTATAGTGAGGGCTATACATACTTTGATATCCACATATATAGGAAGGTCATACATCCCATCAGTTTATGCGCCATAGCAACTCACAAAAGCCTAAATTATGTCCCTGTTCAGTCTAAACCTGTCCATGATTTCATGATCACTAAAGTTCAGATGGGTCAACCGTTAATTATATCTTCATCTTCTCAGCCACTGAACACCTCTGGGAGCACTTAGTTTTGGCATGACCGAGACATGTATCTCAGAATGTGTGACAGCTAAGCTGACAGTAAACACAAACATCTTCACTGATTGTAAAGTGGATGAAAAAAGTTCTACTTTACTTTATAAAAAAACAACCGTGAATTACACAATGGTGAGAAGAGTTGAAAAGCCAAAGAACATGCCAGAGGTCAAAAACCAAATATTAGTAACACAGACAGAGAAAACTCTGAAAAAAACTCAATAGGATACCATAGCGCCAATGTTTATTAATCACAAAGTAGTTGAGCACTTTCGTCCCTCAAATATTGACTTTTTCAAAACTACCGTTATCACATTAAACAAGAACTTAATACATCCTTGATTAACCTTGCGACTTTAGGATAACCAATCAAAAGTGTGGAAAGCATGATGTAAATATGGTTAAAGCTTCCCATTTTAAGCCAAAACAAAATACTCATTGCTATTACAAAACTTACAGTATAAATAATTGCATCTATACTTAAACACTGGTACTATCAAGACATTTTCATTAATACCACAGAAGGTATAGGCATCAAGTTTAAGCTGCCATAACAATTCTTCCCTGCATAACTTCTCTTTCCATGAACCAGCTCTATTGGTATTATCAGTCTTAGCCAGAACAAAAAATACAAACTTAAAATCCTTGCAACGCAAAGTGTGTTTAAACAAAACAGTGTTGACATTGGCATTCTTAATGTCAGCACAGTGTTCATAAATTCTCTTTCTTAAAGAACGCTAAGTCTTGCCCACATAAAAGGCATCACATGAAACACATTGCCCTGAGTAGACACAGCTTTAGCATTACAATCAAACTGCAATGGACAAGCAATCACCCTCTGATGATTTTTAACAGAGGTTGTGTGAATATCTCATGTGAAACAACATTGTTTACATCTACTGCACTTATTCATTTTAAACTTGTTACCCGTATGTTTCTTAGAAACTCTTTCAAAAATTTGTTTAAGATTAAGACCTCATTTGTAAATAGTCATTGGTTCGACACCTAGTGTATGCAATATCTCTTCAGGAAAACTTCTCACCCAGCTCTTTCTAACAATGTTAAAAATAGCATTTGTATCATTAGAAAAAGTGCAAATGCTATGCTCAAATTATTTGAAACTTCTTTCCTAGTAATAATACATTCCCTATCCAACTAAAATGGGCTTAGAGGCAGACTTCATACCTACTAACACTTTGATGTATACTCTGTCACTGGTAACAGAGGGCTAACCTCTTTCTAGTAACATGTCTTTCAACTTATATATTTCAAATAAAACATGTTGTCACTGGAAATAATTATGGATAAGCAAACCAACAAGACAGAGCGCTGTATACATTTCTCCAGTAGCAGAGCACAGATTCCTGATATGCGGCTGATTGTCAACTGAGCACAACAATGTTATCCCTAAAGCAATGAATTCCATAACTCCCTGACAGAGTATTTTAGTGGGTCTTCACTCACAGCATCCCTCTGTGGAGGAGGCTACACCTCTGGCAATCTTCAGCTATAAATAGTAGTTTTAGAGGTCACTATTCCTTGAAAGAGGGGAAGTGCTGCTCCAAGATAAAGTAACCCCAGGCTTAGCATATATTCCAGCGCATTCAATAACAGCATTTCAATGAGGGCTTGCATTTGCTGTCTGTAGAATTTTTTTAACACTCATCTGGATGATATCTCACACCTCTTAACTCTAATCCCCCTGCCAGTACAGAACAGAAAAAAAATGGTTATTACAGGAGTGGAGACTAAATGGTCAAATAATGAGAGGATCAAAAAATATTAAAGTGTTTTGGTCATGTTCTGGAAAAGCACAAGTAGCAACCCTTATAGCTGGTATAACCTCCTTATCATATACAATATTAATTATATAGTGATGGAAAGTTTTTGCATTTTATTTTGTTGATAAGAATGGCCCTCTGGATTTCTTCTGAGAGCAGAAAATCCCTATTTTGACAAGATAAAAGACTGTAACCACAATGTCTCACTACCTTAATTAATGAACAGTCATCTATATTTTCATGCTAAGTACATCAGTACTACTTTTTTACATCCCAGGATGTCAATTTCTCAACTAGTTCCAGGTGGAACACCTACCATTGAAATTAAACATGCGATTGTGTAGTAGTAGTAATACCACAATGTCAGCAAGTAATTCCTTCTCTAAAGAGGTACGTTGTTTGCTTATCCATGATGCGATGCATT